>NW_027286069.1:35603350-35988350 GCF_022747635.1 Hetaerina americana
CTTTAAGTTGTCGAAGGGAAGGCGAACGTTTAAAATCCAACATCGGTATCAACCCACTCTTAGCGTAATAACAAGATGGGCTCGTAGCTCCGCGCCCCACCCGATCGAAGCAGTACTTCACTTGATGCGCTCTCAATAACACCCGCCCCAAACAGGGAATGGAATTCCGTTGAAAACTCTTCCACCGCCGTCTTTTCAACCCGTCCTTTGGCATGGAAGGTCAGTACACAGAGGAGCAATGCAATGCCCTCCGAATATGTGCGCACATCATGAATGCCCCTGTCCTCCCGATAATTATTCGGATTGCTCCAGCTATTACTGGATCATCATCCTCACGGACGGGAGGATAGGTGTGCTAGCGGGAGTCAGCTATTCATTCCAACTCTCAGGGGAAGTTTCATGCATGAAAAAACTGCAGTATTGAACCTCGCGAGCTCACCTCGTACATAGCCCAGCGACATGTGATATTCACGCATTCAGCGTAGGGAAAGCCTTGTTCCTTTTCGTGTTTTTACGTAATTCGCGGTTGATCAAGGTTTGATTTTTTATCAATGCATTTAATATCATAATACGTTTTCGGGGATCTTTGCTTCGTTTTTAAATATAACATTCCCTCCTCCTCCCTCCATTAGTTCTGCCTACGTCTCTAGAATATTTATGCAGCATAGGAATCAATCATACAAATTAGATTAATTACGGGTGTGAAAGTGATCACCTGGATTTGAACCCGAGCTTCCCCGATTGATGAACGAATGATTTTACCAAAAACCTTGCCCTTCGTAAAATACCATGATGAGTTAAATAAGAATGAATTTCTCTCTAGTTCACTGCACACACATCTATCATAAATATAAAATTACTTGTAAACCATCTATGGAAAAACACGTGGGTAATTACTATCAAACCTGGCTATAAGTCAAGGAGGCTAAAATAAGTTTACCGTAGGACAGACGGCAGGGGTGAGAGATAATAACCCTTAACTGCTGCCTTTTATCCCAGAAACCTTTTCAATAGTCTAATACACTTTTCGTTATGCTTTTAGTGGTGAATGAATGCAATTCACTTTTATCTAATGTTATCGATTCAACCCACTCAAAGGGTGACGTATTTAATGCTCAGAAATTCTAGTGCGTACATCGACAAATCTAATCTCATTCTATAAGTACGCCTTTTATCCTTCCAGGACCACAACCTTTGAATATCCCTTATGATAGCACGAAGAAGAAGCAACAGAGTCGAATGTCGTCTCTTTGTATTTCATTCAGCTGTTTGATTTACGCGAATTTTACGATCAGCAAAGGCTACGCCAGTACAGATATTTTAAACTACAGTAGTAGTAGTAGTTTTGAGGGGAGGCGACCGACAGCTAAGGTCATTTGCGCCATAGGGGATGGATAGGAAAGGATGAAGAGTGGAGAGAAACCCGGCGTCGGCATTAGCCTACTCTTTACGAAAGGCGCCAAGGGGTCCGCAGCTTAACGTCCCATCCGACGGACGGCGTACTCACTCAAAGTGCCCTCCACAAAAGCACTTCAAGTAGGGATCGAGATACCTCTGAAAAATATTCAACACCGCCGGGATTTGAACCCGGGCCCTCTGGGTAGGAAGCCAGTACGCTAGCCCCCGCACCATCTCGATCCCCCTTTAAACTACATGACAATGCCTACGGACCTATTTATTATGCAAATTTATTGGTGGGAAAGATAGATTATAAAATTAAACATATCTGAGAA
Source organism: Hetaerina americana (assembly GCF_022747635.1). NCBI lineage: Eukaryota > Metazoa > Arthropoda > Insecta > Odonata > Calopterygidae > Hetaerina > Hetaerina americana. The sequence continues at coordinate 35,605,084 of NW_027286069.1, forward strand.
ATGGCTTACGAATTTTCTATGATTTTGAGAATGGCTGATTTCTTCAAAACTTATTAAAACTACTTCCAAGAGTTAACTACCACTTTCGAAATATTACTCTTTCAAAATGACGACACAATTGTAGTCTATTTAATAATTAAAATGTAATTGTAAGTATATTATAATATAATAGTTATAGTATAGCAATACTATAGTAATAATATAATAATATAGTATATATTAATATAACAATATTAATATATAGTAATAATAGTATAGTTGAAAATCATAAATAAATATAATATAATAAGTAATGTAATTGTAGTCCTTCTTATTGTCATTCTTTAAACTTGACACATTTTTGCGCAGGGGAGTGATCAAATCTTCGTTTGCAGTAAATAATTTAGTTACTTAACTTAATGCAATCTAGGGAATAGCCAGACAAAATATCCACGATGGAAACACTTGTTGTTATTACTAGTCTCTCGAGGAGTTCACCAGTACATAGTTTCCAACCGCCCCAAATTAGTTATCCACCACCGCCGCCCTCCATCATCCTCTCCACCATTCCAATGCTAATCGTGCGCAGCTTGTATGTCCGGTGTTATAATTATTTATAATTAATAATAATATAATATATCTTTTTTATCTTTATCTGTAATTTAGCGAAGGCTAAACTACAGATAAAATATCTTGAATTAATTGGAAGGCAATTTAGCAATAACGTTGAAAATGGGTCATTAGCCCCATCGTTGTACGGTAGGAGAGATCATATTAGTAAAATTCGAGAGATTAAATGCAGAACAGAGAGATTTAAGATGTCGTTTTTGACACGAATGATGAGGAATCAGAATAAAAGTACGTTTGCCCAACCGTGCAAGGAAGGAAAGGTTTTTTGGGTCTAGGGTAGTCTGGCGTGTAATCACCCCTGCCACACACCCTAGTAGTGGCTCGCAGTCTTCTAAATAAAACTAAAGAACTAAAACTAGCGATGAAATATGCCATCCAAATATAATATCTGAATTCTCACTGGTTAGTCACATGCATACCAAGGTGGCGTATTAATCCAAAGTGTGGCGGTTTGGAGTTTCGCTTCGAGAGTGGATGAATCTAAACATCGATGTTTTGAACCCTGGGATACCGGATGACAAGCCAAACGCAGCTTAATTGGATTCTAGGACTCACAGAAGAAAATACGAAAACGTTACTCACAAAATGGCGTCTGAAACTGTCAAGGAAGTTTTGGGTAAGGAATGTGTACAGATGACGGTCGCTTTTTTCTGCAATACTAATCCCAGATAAAGAAAGGAATAAAAGATCGTACTTTCACCCTCGTATGATTTGCAATGTTGTACTTCCATAAAGACCATCTGCACCGTATTGTTCCCTTTCAGACTTATCAGAGTAAAAAATGTGATTTCATACTTTTTCGGGAAACTTACTCTCATTACTAAGTTATTCCCTATAACAGTTTCCTTACATACTTCATTTGCCTCTATCATACTCATGTATTTCATCATACACGATATATTCATGATAAATATTATACCTTGCCAAGAGTGTTCCTTCCGATGCTATAATATTGAAGAGAAAATTGTATGTCACCTATACGTAATGAATAGGACAATCCAGCTAAGGAGTACTGGCGTTTCTTCTTTTTATAAGATATGTGAAATTGATTATGAATAAAAGTAGTGAATTCAATGTGATTTCTGTTATTTCACAATAAAAAATAAAAAAACCAATGCCCCTAAAATTTGGAGAAGTTGAGAGAACAAATAACTCATTAAATCTTGAATATAATTATTTTCCAGGCCAGTTTCAACGAAATAAACGTCACTTAAGTCCAATAGTGAACTTCAAATACTCTTAGAACTTAAAATAACGATTCTCAATGACTCTTTAAGGTCAACAGAATATTAAAAGGTACAAGTCGTTTTATTTTCCATTAAAAGCTTCTTGTGCCAGCTCTGAAAACGGTGCCAATGATTCCATAATAAAATTTTTAATTTTAATGACGTGACGGATGGCTCTTACATAATTCAAAGCCATATTTTTTGTTAAATATAAATACCATTCACAAATGACGTTAATGACAGCTTTCCCTATTTTTTCCTTCACTTCTCTCTTCTGTACTCCTTTCCTCGTACCTAGCGATTACCCGTCAGCACTCGACGTTCGAGTGAGTATAATTACCGCTTTGAAGTTGCTTGGATTGAAATTGCTGGTAAGCGCTAACCGAATTGTAAAGATGATCACAAGAAGGATTGAATGGATGAAAGGCGATTGATTCATGAATAGAAAACAGCTCCACCGGAATCACTTTGTAGCTTTCACAACTCCATTTATCGTGGGAAAATAAGCGAACACATTACAGGCCAGGCGACATGCAAGACCGTTTCTTTTAGGTAAAAATGGTCGCTAATCAACATCTAGTCATCAAATCGAGACTTAATGCACTCTTGAGGCCTTGTTGATAGTTGGAGGCCACTTTTACGCGCAGAAGACCTTGTTCTTCTTCCGGCTTTATTTCTTTTTTTTTGCGGCGAAGTGAAAACCTCTTACGCTGCCGCGGAAAGTTTCCTCGGTGTGATTCACAGGCTGTTTTATGTTTACAGATTCATCTCCTAAGGAAGACACTTTTTCCTGCAATATATCCATTGCTGCTCGGTTTTTTTTAAGAGATTGGATGCTGAAAATAGCGATCGGCTTGGAAACCGCACTTCCAACTGACCTTGAGGCCGGGTGGCCGGCCGGAACCAGCCGGAGATTAAACAGGTCGGAAGGCAAATATTGGAAATATGATTACGCATGCATATAACGAGTTATTGGCGCAGTAACATTTTCCGCTCTTTTTTTGTGTTATTGCTATTACATGTCGTTATCACAATGTTGAATAACATACCGATCGGCGCTAAATAAGAGGCATTCTAGTTAGATTTGTAAAAGTGAAAAATTATATGCAAAACATCATGTAAAAAGGGATTTTTGATTGCAAACTTATGCTACTACATGATAATCATATAAGAGTATATAACCATTGTAATTAGCATAAAATATATATCTCTATATGAACATTATAATTTCAGACTTAGTGCAAAATTTCCTCATTGGAGAGAAATGACAACTAACACTTGTGATTTTCTCTACATTTACAATAGAAATATTTGTAAGAATACATACAAGGAATCCTAGCATTCTCTCCGATAAGTCTATTTGCTTTCCGCCACTTTTTAATTAGAAGAGGAATTAGACGTGTTTCGGAACAATTCAGTTATTTTTTTCTCTCTTACAGCACGATTCGTGTTCACATACTCATTTCTTCTCCCTTTCCCACTGAGAGGGTTTGCTATCAAGATCATCGATAATAAGTGTCCTCCAGCTTTAAAATGATATTCTTGTACTTACAGATAGAAGGCCGAATTATGGCCGGAGCCGATCGCATGTAAAGTGATTTTATCCTGTTCTCCCCTGAGAGGTTGAGTGCGGGTGTATAGCCACCCATTACTCTGGATTTTAAGAAAAGCTCATTTGAAACTGGGAGGAATGGGTAGGGTTGTGATTTTGAATGTAAATTTATTATTATTACTAGCATAGCACCGGTAAAGAGTTGCAAACAAATAAACAAGAGGAGGAAGAAATAGAAATGGAATTAAAAGAAACAATTGAGAGAGTGTCCCTGGGAGGATATTTTGAATTGTTGTGGGGAATTGGAGTGCGGTGGCAAGCAAAGGAGGAAATGGGAGTGAGTTATGAAACTATGGGTTACGAACAAGGAATGACCGCGGGGAGAAAGCAATACACTTCTGGAGGAGACAGTTTTAATCAAAATGAACACCTGGTTTAAGAACCACAGTAGACATAGATATAAGTGAAAAAATGCCCAAGGATTCAGAATTGGACTATATCGTTTAGATATTTAGGAAGAGCATAATCAATTCGCACAGTTTCCCAGAAGCGGGTACAGATTTAAATCATAATTTAGAACAAATAAAGTGTGCCATCAGATTCGAGAAGATAAAACAAAACAAAAACAAAAAGGAAATGGAACTGGTTAATGTTAATCGGGGTGAACATATCGGAGTGCCAGGAGGCAATTAAAAAATTATGAATCAGGATAGGGAGGCAGGTACAGTAAAAGAAAATTTGAACGTATCAAGAAAGGAACATCAAAAGCTGCAGACAAAACCATAGGAATATAGTATAATAAGAACAGGTCAAGGACACCATGGATTACTAAGGAGATGTTGAGGACATAGGTGGTAGAAGGAAATGGAATAATGTACACATCGCATTAGGTATTAAGAAAGTAGAAGAAGATAAGATGAGGTGAGAAACTAATAGAGCGAAAGAAGGGTGGTGGTGGACGCAATGCGGGCACATGGAGAGTTTACAAAGGAAGGGTAAAAGAGCTGCAATGTAGAGAGGTCAGAGATATATCTGGAAGTAACGCACCATTGATGAACGTTTCTCAAAAGATAAGAAGAGATTGGAGGGGTAAGCCACTTTTACGGAATATTTATAAGTCTCCGTCTGCACAAGGTGAGGTTAGGGAATGGAGAGTCGAGATGGGCAGTAAGAAGTAAGACTGAAATGTTCATTTTCACCAATTTTTTTCAGCATGAGTGAAGATGAAATGGAAAAATAGACATGGAAAGGGCTGGTGGCTGGAATGAAAGTAGGTGGGGAACTCTTCGAATCAGTTAGATAAGTGTATGAACAAGCTTTAGTGAGCCAGTCAGCCAAAGTATTACAATCATTACTTAGCACATTGCAGAATCAGTATGATAGGCATGGGATGTAAATTAATCCTATGATAACGAAGTTAACGAGATTGTCAAGAAATAAGTCTAAAATAGACATTAAATTTAGAGGACACAAATAGAACCCTCTAAAACAGTTCACATATTTGTAAAATGTTTCGAAGGAGGGTGGGCAGAGTAATAGGGGGGGGGGGAGATTGAAAAAAGATTTGCGTTTTGTAAAGAAGCGTTTAAAAAGATGCGGAAGTCGATGACTGGAACCTTAAATAACGTCGTAAATAATGGACAAGCGAAAACCTGAACATGTAGCGTATTATTTATACTGTTCAGAAACTTGGCACAAAGGCAGAAGGGTAAGCGTAAATTGGAGGCCTTTGAGATGTGCGTCTAGAGAAGGATGGACAAAAATTAATTGACCAAAAGAAACAAACAATGAAGTTCTAGGCCCAGTAGGGAAAGAGAGACGGCTGTTGTGAGATATTAGAAGTACGGCGGACTAGTGCATTGAGAAGATATTGAGGGGCAATGAGATGCGATAGACAGTAACAGAGGAGAGAATGCTCCGAAAGCTAGGCAGAGGGAGGAAAATAAGTATTTTGGACGTAATATAGGAATATAAACAATGCAGAGCTATATAATGAAGTATGTATAGTAGTATGTGGTCTATGGATATTTCGTATCACCCCAGAGTTAGTTATAAACTAGTCATTTTATCAAATATAACACTTTGATTTACTTTAGCATTGTAGTAACTTTTTACAACTAGAAAAATACCTAACACAAGCACTTAATGCATACTTTGATAGGAAATGAAATGCTAGAAAACTCTCCGTCAATAAATAACGTTTTGATTGTGTAGGAAGTTGTAGGGAAGGAGGAATTGGGTTAACTGTACCCTATTTCCGACTCATCAGAGTGATTTTTTAACGTCCACTGTCGCATGAAGTTTCGCACCGGGGACCCATGCTCGCATCATCCTGCCATCCGACCGTGAGTAATATTGGATGATGAAGCGATTCGCGTGAACGGCGCTCACTCGCGTGGCTCCGCATTCATCCGTTGATTCGCTTTAGTAGGCCCTGCAGGGGCCGCGGAGGTGGACGAGGGCTTGGGCACTTGCTGGGCAAATTAAGGCTAGTCTTCTCTTTTGATTTCCCGATACTTCCCGAGATCGACGTTGAAATAGATAAGTCAGCAGCTTTCTAATGTGTCTACTTTCCCATTTAATTGGACTTAAATATTCATTATTTCCGTTAACAGTGTCATGTCTCTTTTCGGATTTTATTCATTAAATGTAGATATAGTTATGCCATGGGGCAAGTCGGAACTGAGTGCAAGGTTTTATTTTCCTTTCCGAAGACAGATTGATCATTCAGTACTTTTCGATTGCAAATCAAATGTAATTTCAGCTAGATACTCAAGGAATTTGATCATACAAGGGCTCCATGAACTCATTCGTGGTATAGTCCTACTAACACATTGAATACTGAAAAAGCAATGATTCAATCTCTTACGTTTGATCATTTGAATGTTATTATTGTTGAATCTTCTACTTTCATGGAGAAATAAAAAATAAATAGGCACCTAAGTTTTATAGCTATCATCACAGTGACAGAATCGAGCGAGTAATATTTTCATGAGAAACATATCCGTCATCGCGTATAAGTTATTGAAAACAAGACTTAAGTGTCACATAAATTATTTTTTTGTCGTAGCACTCGCTGAATCTTACTCACCAAGTTAAAATTTTTTACTCCGAAATATAAATTCGAGTCCTAGGCCTGTTTAACAGTTTTATCGTCAAAATCTTGAGAGTACCTTATCTCCAATTCCCGATGGACGATTCCTCTAAGCGGCGGGATGGAAGCTGAAGCTCTCGTGCCACATCCATGTAAAAAATGATTCTGATCTTCCTATTCTTCTCTTAAAACCGTAAAGTACCACAAAATTATTAACTGAGAGTGTTTTGAATTTTTTTGGCCATTTAATGTCGGCGGGAAAACTGAAATGCCTATTTTTTTCTAAAGGGCAACCCACAATTACATCATGAAGCAGTGTACATCACCGAAAACTTAACTTCAATTAGGGAAGAGTAGGTTCTAACGATTTCACCTTTTGATCATAACTCAAAGCGTGACGCCATGCTCTTGCAGTGGGAAATTTCGACTCTGAAATAAAAACACAATGACTTTCTCTGTGTAGCGGAATCTAGGTTTTAATCGCGGTTAAAATAAAACTTATGTTAAACGTCTTAAATAACTTCACAACTATAACTTCTGACGAATGCACTTTACAGTGCATTCGTCAGAAGGAAGTGCTGTGATTCAGAATACATTTTTTAGATGCTGGATTGGAAGATTGCAAGTCTATTTTTGTGTCGAATTTAGTATCTAAAGCCGAGTGATACAGAAATGCAATGAGCCGGCCATTAAACACAAAGACAGCGCTGCTCTGTTTCCAGAGTGACACATGGCACGCTGCCCTTTAGCTTCAGTACTTACAGCAATCAAGTGCAGTCCCATAAAATAACTTGCTTTCGCTACGAGGTGGAAAGAAGCCTCCGCCGTCCAGAGCGGCCAGTGACTTTCCATCAATTGGCAAAAGTTCAATTCTACCAGTTTTAAACAGCACGTAAGGAATTGAATTGTTCTAGAAACATGCATCAATACGTGCGATAGAGGCGTCCGTCTTAGATTGAGCAAAATATAGAGACAACCTCCGATTCGCAATTAATACCATGAGAGAAAATAAAGAATCACGCACATACCTAATTACTGCAAAGCGTGAGATTGAAGTCGAGCGAAAATTAAGACGTAACAGAGGAGAATGGAAAATGGAAAATTGCTAACTATTGTTTGTTTCTCACTTTGATGATGATATTTATGAACTGAAATCACGGTCGCTTCGTTATAATAAATCCGAGGGGAATTAACCATTTTATTCTCATCTATTCTCTCTCACCATTTTATTCTTTGTGTATAATATTGATGAAATCACTCCCACCGAATTTACGCCAGAAACTCTCTTTTTATCTACGATGGCTGGCTGAATATTTGTTTAAATGTATTTCAAAAGCATCACTCGTGAGATTTTACCTGCGACACCAACATAGGAGATATTATTCGAGTTCGGCGACAAAGCAATCCATCGGCAAGTCAGACATTAGAGGAAAAAATGAGTGGTGTTTGTCGTAAAAGATATACGCAGATTAGTAGATACGTAATTCATGATTGAAATGAAAAGGAAATAATAATAATATTATTATTTTAAGGGACCACCCCTTTTATTTCACCCTTATTCATATGGTTGCTATATTTGCTAATCATCCCTACGAGGAGGCGACGTCGATAAAACAGACGAAAATAGTTTTCAGTTCATTTAACCTTGCAGTTCTGTCACGGAAAGTTGGAAGGAGGTACTTGAATGTGAGGACTTTGGTTGAAATAGAAATCCCCCCCCCCAACCGGAAAAGCCGTTTGCTATCGCAAAGAAACTGATTTTTGAGGTTCATCGACCACGTGAATATCGTTTTATAGATAGAGTTTCCTCTGTCAAGAAATGGTGCATTTAAATCAGGATAAGGGAGCCTTGATGTTTACCCCGCTGGGAATATGCGTCGTAAATAACGGGTATTTATAGCAAGCGAGGGAACGACTTACAAAATGTACTCACACGTGGGACAGGGCCGTCGCTGGTGTGGCTTCCGTCAAACATAGTTGGGAGCGAGTCATTCTGTCGATAATTTCACTCGAGCCTGCCGTCGAATATTGCGGTGCACTACGGAGCCGATCGCCGGAAAAATTCCACTTTCCGAAGTAAATCTTCAAGTTTAGTGGTAATACAGAACTCGAATAAAATTGGTACGTTACAGGGAGTGAGATAACGATTACGTCATCACGACGCATATACAACGCGAAAAGAATAAGTTTTAAAAATGTCTGAACAGAAATATTCCAAAAAAGAAAGAGGAAAAGTCTGACGACAGAAATTCCTGCAGGGAACCTCTTGAAACCAACGAATTACATTTCGACTTCCTATGGAATTAAAATTAATAAGAGATCTACTGTTGCTGTATTCAAGATAAAAATATTAAAATTGTTTCAAACTTCTTTGGCTATACGAAAATTAGTTCTCGATTTGAAAATTCAATAGAATCATAATTCCACGATTGGATTCCGAGATATTATAAAGCGAAAGGATAACGAATGTACGCATTTGTAGCGAACAGATTTTTTAAATTTATTGATTAACTATCCATTTTAAATCCTGCAGTAAAAATGGCGATGCATATGATTGCATTTTCATCGCCATCATTTCTTTTCCATCTTCGCGGAATTCAGCTGTAATTGTGAATTGTTTAATATTACATAAAATACTTACCGCTTACAAAAATATTTGATCGAGATGAATTTGCATAGTTAACGACCAAAAATATTGTCAATAATTCTTTCATTATTGAAAACATTTAATCAAAACGTTTTCTATACACTATCAGGTTGCTTATGGAGGTATTCATATTTTTTGCCTAATGAACTGTATTTAAAACGAATGCTTTTCACGTAATTGTTTATTGTGTTTCACGTAATGTTATACGCATGAAACAAGTTTTGCTGACATTTTAAAGACAGATTCTGACACTTATTTGTGTATCACTATATTATTTATTGTAGTTTAATTCTCTAATACCAAAAGGCATGTTTTGCATTAAGTATATTATCAATTAATCCAAATACAAGGAAAAGATTACCAATTCAAAATTTGCGAAAAAAAACAGTAAACTTTATTGGTAATCGTGGGAAGTGATCCATTTGAAGCGCATAGTATAAATACCCGATTCCATACCCCCACCATTCATTCACCACCAGCTGCTTGATAAGGGGTTTAATTCTGACATCAAGGAAATAATTTTAACTCCATATCACTGAGGTAGTACCGACAACAATGAGAAAATATCCGAAGTAAATTACTATAAAACACGGCATCAGAAGTTCTCCTTTCCTTGCACATTTCGGAAAAATAGAGACTTATAAGAATAGAGAAGTTCATGCCAATTGAAAATAAATTAATTTCTATTTGGGCCATAAATGTCAAATGAAATTCATTTTTATAGGCAGTAACTTAGTACTCCTGGCTGCATGTCTGTGAAGGATTGCCGGATAATATTTAGAATTATTACAATGATTTTCCAAAGTCGAAATTTAATATTCTGATATTTAACGGTAAACTGTTAAGTTTGGCTGCTTCATTCATTTTTGGCAGCTTACTAAATTTCCAAGTCGCCAAATTATTGTAAAAAATGCATGGATGGATTAGCAGGTAAAATAAAATAAAATTAAAATACTATCATCGAACTCTCGACTATAATAATGATATTAACGCGATGCGTGAACTTTGTTCAAACTTTCTATTATTTTAGAGTGATGGTGTCAATTCTGCTAGGCCAAATACGAGTATATAACACGATTCACTTACATCAAATAGTAACAAGAGAATCTAGAGAGGTTTTTCAGGTTTAGGCAGTTTAGTGGAGCCGGAAAGATATTTCAATTAATATTAAAGTGCCGGTATGGTGCATGGTATAACTTAGGCAATTAACACTTTCTCAAAAACTCCTAATGACTTTAAAGTTTTTACGTATATATGAATAAATTTCAACCAAAGAATCGTACTATCCAATATCAAAAGTTACCCAAATTTTTGCGGCGGCGAGGAAATATATGAGCATTCATTTAAACTATCCTTCATAGGAATCGTCATATGTAATAATACTGTAAGACTTTTATTGTATGATATCCTCGGACAACAAAATAACTCATTATTTTCCCAAAGTAAGGCATCGTTCAAAAGTGTGATTCACAGGCTTGTAGGATCTTAGTTTCATACAAACCGGTATTAATGTCATTGATCAACCATAAAGCATTAATTAAAACGACTAGAATGCTTGATTTGTGGCAATAGCAAAAAAATTATTTGAGGTGCAATGAAAATGCAAGCAAAAGTTATTCTTTCCCTTTAATAATTAAAGGATTAAATAAGTATATAGGTCACATTTATTTTGAATTTGGACTTTTGTGTGCAGCACACTTCATTTCAGTTTGATCGAATTATTGACTCCCTACATCCCGGAGAACGTTCCAGAGTGTTTTTTTGAATAGCGATAGTATTGGTTATGCATTGTGGGACCGCGGGAGCGTCACATTAGTTTCTCGATATTAATTTAACATTCATCTCCTGATTTTAATTTTCCCTCGAAACCGACATAGTAACCCTGGAAAGAGGGCGTATTTGAACATTTATTTTACAATGCATGACGGATGAGTTTAGATTAAATGAGTTTAGTGCTTCGTAAAAGTAAATGTACGCATAAAATCTCTCCGGGATAATAGTAAAACATGATCGTAAAATGAAAAAAACGTGACATTTATAATCACATGAGTATTGGTATAGATATGCAGGTCTGTATTCAAACGATTGAAGCAATGATATCGCTCGGTTGTTAAGTTGGAATCGGTATCTACGGTGATTTATTTAGTTGCACATTCTTTTAAGGATAAATATCTATCTCCTTGGTGACCTTCAATAAATAGATGACTTGCTATACAAAAAAAGACGGAAATAAGAACGGACGGAGTGAAGTTAACAAGTGGTTATCAAGACTTACATAAGCTCCTAAAATGGCACTTAGTTTCAAGGATGTGACTCCTGTTCTTTCATCCGACACGGAAAGGCTTTTGTAACTGTTTATGTGACCCCTTGGCTCTTGAGCAATGGCTACCGAACCCTTTGATGCCGCGGACGGATTGAACAGTGATTCTTATGCCGAAGACGGCCTTGTGGCACTAAGATGCTTGAATATCTAGCTTTACGTCGGTGAAGGAAAGGAATAATGAGCTAAGTGCGAGAAAATCACCGGCCTTGGAGAGGGAAGCTCTTGCCCTCTTCCGTGGTGCTTTAACTCCCGCGGCTTGTGGCATAGTCAACACTTCTGGGAGGTAGCTTCCACATTAGTACGTCGTAGAATTGAGAAATCATTTTTATTTTGCAATTGAGCTTTACTATCGAAGTAAATCCTTTCATCACCTATTTTGATGGCTTCCAGATAAAATATTAATTTTTTCATGGTTAGAAAATATTTGGAGGGAATGATCTATCAGCCTTGTTTCTAGACTGCCGGAAGACCAGAAATACATTTAGTCCGTCAGGAAAACGCGGAATAAAAATCATAGTCAAGAACGGGTGCTGAAGAGTGAAGATTTATAGTTTTTCCGTAAATTATTTTATTAATACGGAGCTAAGGCGATCAAAGGAGTTATCTGGTGAGATGTTAAGTGTTACAAATATAATTTATTAGACTTCAGAATGAGAACTGATTAAAAGCGTTGCTGGAAATGTTAATACTCTTGAGAAGAAAACATGTTTGAATATCGTATTTATAATTTATTTGTGACAAACCGTTTTCGATACATATAAAGTGGCAATTATTTTACATTAAACATCAGTATTTAAACGTGTTTTCTAAATGTCACATTACTTCGCTGAACTTGCATCATAAATGAGTGGAATTGGAAATCTAGAGATTACGGAGATACCGGGGCATAAATTTTTAAAATACGTTCACAATTAATTTAAAATGTCTTAGAAAGATCATTGGACATGATACGTACCATTCAGAATATATTAATGATTGGAAGCATGTATGATTAGGAGTAATCACAGAACGATCCTTTTATATTTAAACGTGCTTTGAAACAATTTCATCTAATTGCTTTTATATGATTGCTAGTGTGACACGAGTAGGCTAGGTGCTAAGGAAAAGAGAATTAGTCGCTGACTTTATTTTTCTAACCTTTCCTCGTTTCCTATTGGGAAATCTCCTACAGTACCACCTCTCAAGTGGATATTATGATGACACATAAGATATGTCATTATATTGGATTCCATGATAACGGGGTCACGAGGATCGCAGAGTTCAAATTCGCAGCCGCAACGCCGAAGTGTTGCACGGAGCAGTTGTTTCGACGCGGTACCCCGGAGAGCTGAAATAATATTTTCCCGCAATCTCAAGGCTCATGAGATGGGGAACTACACCTGTACAAAAACTGTCGTATTGATTTGACGTACACAAATTTATCGGGCGAAATACCATGCGGTGGAGACGGGGGAATTGCAATTCCAAACGGTGCGAGGGTAGGTGTCCTGGGCTTTGCTTAAGCTTCCACGCTACATTTGAAACCACGTAGCTCGAGGAGTCACGGCCGAACCACTCCGCGTGGATCCCTCCGCCACTAAAGCCGGCGGGACACCGCATCGAATGTTCGTTTATTTGCAGGATTTTAGAGTGGGTTCGACGGACAGCAAATATTTGCAAGGAGATCTTCAAAGACGCACCAGAACTCCGATAATTTTTCAGCAACATTTTGCAATTTCTACGAACCAACGAACCTTCCAACGAATTGAACTTCACGGAACGGTACGAAGGAAACAGAGAAGTATGCCAGAGGAGAGAAATTTCCCCCAATCGCACTGGTAAACACGGCATTAAAGCGGTGCTATTCTAGAATACGAAAAACGTTTTCTTTTTTTGGACCGAGTGAAATCACCTACCCTCTGGGATACATTTAAGCTTTTATGAAGGAAAATCGCGCTGCAGATTCATCTCCCATCCAGTTCGCAACGTTCGAATGCAAGGCGAAATGAAATCTTGGATTCTCGTGCCGGCGAGCGTATTTTATTTCGAAGGAAAGTAATTCCCGAGGAGGACCGGGATATTGCTACGGTTAGAGTAAAAGTAGCTATCTTTCAAGCACCGAGTCCCAGCTTCAATTACTATGGCTCACATAATTTTTCGTCGGCCTTCCGGAAAGTGTAGATAGTATATGGAGAACGCAAAGAACCTTTGAAACATCTGCTATCCCGGGTGAAACAGAATAAAAATACTCAGCCCGTCGACTCCACGTAATGAAATGTTCTTGCAGACCAATTGCAACTCAAACATAACGTGAACAAAGGTTTTAAGTTATTTAATTCTGATGGAGCGTTAGCAATGCTATGTAGTCCATCCTATTGTGCCAGACAAGTGATATATATGTATATTATATATATATATATATATATATATATATATATATATATATATATATATATATATATATATATATATACATATATAATATATAACACACTTACAGAATATACTTATAATATATAACTCACGAAACAGAACACTCTTCGGCACAAATATATAAAAACACTGACGTAGATTTTTGAAACATAGAAACACAAAGAAAGGACACTCACATATGTTGTTTTGACGTTTCGGCGGCACGGCCTTTAGATCAGAATTTGATGATGACGGCTGTGCCGTCGAAACGTCAAAACAACATATGTGAGTATCCTTTCTTTGTGTTTCTCTGTTTAATATATATATATATATAAGTGTTTATATATGTATATAAATATTTTTGCACTTGTAATCTGCTCTGCACTTGTAATCTGTTCGTTTTCACACACGTGGCAGGAGTGGTTACTCCTGATTTTGTTGTGATTACTCGTGTCATGAGTATCTGTCGTGTGGAATAGAATACATTCATTCTGTATCACATAAATATATTCTTATATTTTAGTCAGCACTACACTCCTCATCGATTGTTTTTTTTTCGTGCTCCTCACTCAAACTTCAACTTTGGGTGGCGTGAGGGCTCGCTTCGGCAGGGGCACCCCATGCACTACTAACTGCGCCCTCCTTCGCTTATAAGTTATGCTTTGGCGATGGCGTCTTTTGCATAAAAAATCGCTCGAAAAATAATATGGTAAGGAGGGTGCCATTCCGGTCCTCCGGCCTCGCTCCCCGCGCACCTACCCTTCCTCCCGTGCCACTCCTCTTGGGCCCCCGTTCCTTCCCCTCTACTCTCTTTACCACTCCGGTCCCCTTCCCCGAAGGAAAAGAAGAACACGACGACTCGCCACGTCTCGTAACGTCTCAATTTTTGATTCGATCGAAAGATGAGATGATTATCGGCGCGCAGGTGTAACGGTCCGTGCGGGGCCGTCGGGCGGCGGGGCCTCGTCTCTCGCGCGGGGCGCTTGTCATCTTTGTCAAACGACTCATGGGTGTTGGGTGACTCGCGAAAACTTTCGCCGGGGGCCGGGTTCAGGGAATGGACGGTGATTTCGGAGAGCGTCAAATCGTTTGGAAATGTTGGCCCCCATTGATTGCGGGCATCCTCAAAAAGACTTGACGCGGAAAATTGGAAAGAAAGACGCATGTATCCGGCACATGACTTCTGTCCTAGGGCTATCATCGATTGATGGCGGAGTCAGAATAAGATGGTTGTTTTTTTATGCGTGTGTCAATAAATATCTTTTTATGGTAGCGGGAATCACCGTGAGTTTACAACATTAGAATTTTTTTAAGCGGTCATCCATTCTAGCATGCCATTCACCATTTCATTCCATGTTGTTGGTCGTTTAACCGATTGTCTCTCGATAACTTCTCAACATCTCTCATTCATTATTCCCATTCTACCCATTCTCACGCATTCTATCTTGTGTAACGATTTTCGGTAAGTTTTTATTCCTTATATTTCATCCAAATTGTCATTATCCGAAATGAATCCTTCGCTAACTACAATCTTCGACAGATCCCTCTCTTATCTTTTTCCCCCAGAGTACACATGGGTCCCGTCTCAAAAATAAGTAGAATGATGTTTGACCGGCCGAAGCTAACGGATGGGGTGGGGTTGTTTGTCTCGGAAAATGTGATGGGAGGTCTTGGGAAAGGAACGAGACCTGCGTCAGTGTTCTGTAAGCCGTTACAATGTGCGGATCGCTGCTAGAATGGATCCCTGTTCGAGGGTCCAGTCACGAATTCACAATGTCACCCTGCATGAAGCAACGATTCGCGATACAATTTTATGTTAAGCTTAAAAAATCGGATCCGGAGACCAATCAGACCCTACATGTCACACTTTCGATATGCCCATTTTTTTCTAAATATTCTTCTGCCATGCAATATTCTAAAATTTTGACTGTGAATTTTCTCATCACGCTGTCACGCTTTGGGCCGTCATCAAATTATCATGAAAATGTATTCCACGTGTAGGATTTTATGGAAGTTAAATATATTTTCTATGAATTGTATCAATTTATAGAACTATTCCTTTACCCTCTTATTTAAGAGTAGCCTATGGCGAAATTTTAACCCGAGATCTACGGTCTGAGAAAATGTGATTTGATTGTAATTAATATTCAGTTACCATTAGCGGTGGAACTCTCTAGAATTTAGGGCAACTATCCGTTCGCTATACGAAACTATACGTTGTTTTAAGCATTTAAAAGAATTATCAAAGTGGATTTTTCAAACTTTGAATCTACACGATCGCATCGGCTTCGTAATGCCTCAACATAATCAGGCATAAAACAGCAAAAAATCATTATTTTATATGGTTCCAAATGGGGTGCGGTGTATTTTAAGTTTTTTTTAGGAGAGGTGCAAATGGTGAGAGTGGATTGCAGGGAGAGGGCTCTGTGGTTCGCGGATGAGAAGGGTCAAGAGACGTCGAAGACGAACGTTAAGTTTGTACTAGTAGCCTTTTTTCTTTTCCGACGATCTACGGTGGAGTCCATAACCTATGGTATATATACGGCATAAAATTGCTCACATGGGCACATCTGGAAGCGTAATTCAACCACGAAAGTTCACGATGGCGCGTAAAAAGTCTCAACTATTGGAGGCAATATGGATCCAGCCCACCTTGAATAATGGAATACTCGGGTAATACGAAATAAATATGACAAATAGAAGATGCCTCATGCCTATGCCTTCCCAATGCACGGTTTTATATGTTTATAGTAATGAGAGTAAAGTTAATAAGGGAAGTCACCGACAGATGAAGCCATTTGCGCCACGAGAAATTGGTCGGAAGGAGCGGCAGGATATTCAGAGAACGGGAGAAGGATGGACAGAGACCCCGGTGAGGACATTAGCCTACTCTTAGATATTGTCGCCAAGAGGACCACGATTCAACGTCCCATCTGGCGGATGGCATACTCACTCCTCTTGAATTGATCAGCACATAGCGCCCCAAGCAGGGACGAGGATACCTCTAAAACATTCTGCACCGCCGGGATTCAAACCCCGGACGTCTGACTGAGAAGAGGTGCACCAGCCACCGCTTCAACCCGATAATCCATCTATCCATATTTCAACCTATACTTTAGGCAATAATAGTCTCGTGAACAAATATTTATTTTATTTCATTATTTCCCTTATTCATTGAAAAGTATTTGGCTTTTGTCTAGTCCCAGGTCCAACGCTCAGTTCCGAATACTGACGTTCGCTCATCCAAGTTCAACTGCTTTAATTCTTTTGGTCCCACAAACAAAGTAATATTTACGCTCTGCAGGCACATGCACGAATGGGTAATTCTATATGCCTTTGATAGCACAGGATTTCTCTGATACGGGATTCTCCTTTTTGTATATTTGAACATGAATTAGATCAAGGTGGGATAAATTAATGTTAAAACTTGAAACGATTAGATATTCGAAACACATTAAGATATTCGCAAGTTAACCAAATGCACATCAAAGTCCACGGTCGTTATAAATTGCTAATTTTACTCTTCTTTCCCAAAAACTTATGCTTGTATTCGCCACTGTTTTACAGAATAATATTTAGCCGCTGTGTTAGATGAGAGGACGCATGGCAAGCCAGATACGGGAGGGGGACGACGATGGGCATGGCGGAAGAATCGGAGGGAGATAGAACGTATGCGGAAACGAAGAAGAATTTAATGTGGCATGCGATGTCAGACTGTGTCTTATTGGGCAATGCTAATAAATTGAATCGTTGTTCAGTTTGCCCAAAACCTAGCCTAAACGGGAGTGTACCAAGTATAATTGTTTAGCAACGTTATTAAAAGGCACAATCGTTCGTGTAGCGCTTGCAAGAGATGAATCTTAATTAATTAACTGACTCTAGCACTTCATCGCAGACCATGATATCGAAAAAAAATACATGCGGAAAGAACTCGTATGAGACTGCCGCGCATTAACGGGAAATGAGGGAGAATAATTTGATTGGACAAGACGCCAGACGTTGAGAGGATTTTTCGACCGTCTTTGAAGTGGGGAAGGAATGTGACTTCGCATTCGCATGGACATTTATCAACTCGACATTTCAGGTGCATGTCGGTTTAATATAACGCATTGTTAATCAAAGGCCGAGATCTCTTTTGGAAGGGGAAGAAAAATGAGAAATGGAAATGAGGTGAAGGTTTGGATACCAGGGAGAAAAACGTAAAAAAAGTGGAAATCAATCATTAAGAAGTTACTTACACGTAAGTTAAATTAACTTTTTCGTCGGCATAATCACTGGTCTTTGCGAATTATGAATCTTACATCTGGCATTCGAGCATCCCTATCTATTTTGGAAGGTTTTTTTTATTAAGAACTGGCGCGATGGACAGGAGAAGAGAATTTTACGAAGACTGCCATCAAAAACTGTTTTCTTCCAACCCAAATCCCGACCAAGAGTGGTGTAACTCTAACTCATTCTAACTCTTCAGACACGAAGCTAAGTGTAAACTATCCTAAGGGTAGTGTAGTGTATCTATGCTAACTATGCTAAGTGTAGTGTATCCTAAGTGTAGACTAGTAGAGCCGGATTAGGCTAGAGCAAAAACTCGTACCATACTTAAGCCTTATTCTTTAGCGGAAATGATGCACATACACTGTACTAGTCATCAATTTCCTTTAAAGAGGCTTGCCTAAAATGGCACGGAGATCCAACGAGTCCGAATCGGATAGATTTAATCCACATCAATAATTACTGCTGCCAATTTGTTCTCTGTATTATGTTTTGGGATAATGCGTAAGAGTCATTTTAAAACCAAGAGATGACTGATGCCAATCAACTATTATTGACCTTCTATCCTCTTACTCCTCCCTACTCCCAGGGGAGGGAAAAGTTATTGGCCATTTCGGCAAATTCCCAATCAGATGATACATTTACTGTTAAACCTAATATAATGCACCCCTAGCGATTCTCATCGTTGATATCGACTACTGACTCGCACTTTATTTGTTTATGAAAAATGAACGACATTAGAATTAAACGGCATTTTCGCAGGAATAAAATTATTTATCGCAATTTATCCATAGTTGTCATCACCACCAAAATATTATGACGAGACAAGTTGGTAGAAACCGTTTCCATCAGAGAACGTAATTGTTTCCGTATAAAATGAATGCAATCAATCTTATCTACCTGAAAAAAAGTCATGTCGCCGTATGACTTCGCTAATTTTTCAGTATAAACGTAAAGTAAAATCAGTGATAATCGTAAGATATCTTCATTATCTTATCTTACATAAAAATAAATATTTAACGTAATTAGCCTCTGTCATCATGATATACCCATAGAGTTACACCCGGAAAATTGTACGAATGAAGAGATTTCGGGTCTCCAACCGGATTGAGCAATCGAACAGCAACATATTGATGCCTGACACTGCCACTATCTCCAGGGAGAAATTTTTACTCGTCCGACATCATCTTCATCAATTGCGTAAAAAATTATTGTATCTTCAAATAAACCGTTTGCGTTGCATGAATTCTGGAGTTAACTGACACGAGGGTATAATTAAGTTTTAATAGATGCACCAGTTCATTCAACAATTCCGGGACAACAATGATGAATGAACATTAATTACAAATTTTCACTGATGGACTTAATTTATTGTGACCTAAGTTTCACCTCCAGACTGGGTCTTCTCCCTCAACCGTCTCCAGCAACAACATGTGCGAAGTGCAGGGGATCTTCAGAGCACTGATATCCCCCCCCCCTCAACATTCAGCAAAAACATCGACGCCTAAGTCGCGACCGCGATTACGTTTAAATACTGACAAATTGTAATTATTGGACGTTTTCCGTGTTCCTGTTGCACAGCAACACGCCGGGAACTTCGTGAACACGACGATCAACCAACCCGCCTCATTCCCCTCTCTCCTGTACATGCACATCTCTAACGGCGTACCCTCACTCGACGGATATATCGGCCGAGTAATCCCACAACTGTCCCGAAACCGTGCGAGTACTCCGGCATGCCCTTAAGTCCGCGCGTAACATCCCCACCCGCGCCCCCCGTGGGGGATGCCTCCACCCGAGCACCACCCCCATCATTTCTGCGGCGTACACCTCCTCCCCCACGAGTACCGCGGTCGCTCAAAGGGAACCAAGGACGCGGAAAGGGGGTCGCGGGGGTGGGGAATGAAGTGTGGGCGGAGGGAGGAGGAGTCGATGGATTATTTTTGCCCTTGGGTGACCAGGGCAAGTGCTCCAGAACCATTCTGCCCCGGGGGGCAGGAGGCGGGGGGGAAGAGTGTGGGGGTGTCTCAGTGCGCATTATTGCCCGACTGGTTAGCAGGGCCGCCGCGCGTCGTGGAGGGAGTGTTCGGAGTGGGTGGGAGACGAAAAAAATAAGAGAATTGTCGCTCGACGGAAAACGAGAAATGCACTCTCTCTCTATCGTTTTCCCTCCTCCCTCGTGTAAAACTATGTAAGCCCCGGTCAAGTGTCGCCGGTCCCGCCCCCGCAGCATCTCCTGGCGCACACATTGCCGCCCGCCCTTCTCTTCTCCTGCCACTTCCTCCTCATCCCCTCCCGCGAGTCTATAAATAAGAGCGTTTCTGGGAAGAAGGCGAGGCCGTTAAAATCTTCCCACCCACCCAGTGCCCCCTCCCCCCGCGGAGATGCCGTTTCGGCGCGTTCCACACGCCCATCCCGCGAGAACGGGGGGGGGGGGGTAGGGATTGGCCTGAGAGAAAGAGGGCGCAAAACGTCTTGCCTGTCGCTTCCGGTACATTTGTTTCTTGTAAGAGAGGCCAGGGGGGAGAGTGGGTGGCGGTTGGGTACCGGGGGAGGGCTGATTAATAAGACCACATTCGCGAAGGGGGCCGAGTCATGGGGCGGAAACGAGACACTCATCTGTACACTGGCGGAGCGTTGTTCTGGGGTACCGAGAGAGAGAGAGAGGGGGAGGGGTGGGTGGCGGGCGAGGGAGGGAGGGACGGAGGCGGTGCGTCACCCTCTGGACAGATCCCCGTCTCCCCTGGCAGTGGGGGGAGTAAGTGGCGTGCTGAAGAATCTCTCCGGGTCTTGGGAATCGGGCGTCTGCATTATCGCCGATCCTGCGGCCTCCAGCCTGGCACTCACTCAACATAAATGGCATGTTGCAGATTTAAGTATCATTTCTTCCTTGCAAACACAAAATCATCGACTTTCGTTCGCCGAGATTACATCCTAAACCAGTGGAGTAGAGGGAAAATAACTTCGGGCGGTGGTGGGCGAGGAGGGTCCGCCTATTCTTTGCCAACTGCGTACTGTAAGTACCTGAGGAAGCTATTTATCCCGTCCAAAGGCCCACGTTAAGAATGCATTCTGATCCATATTTTTCTCTCTTAAAATTTCCACAATCTACAAGTTCTCGTTTTGATTTCCCCGTTTAAATTGAAGTGATTTCCTAATTGTTATTTACGGCTTCCTAAATATACTTTAATTTTAATGTTTATTTTTAATTTTACTAAAAAACAAGGATAGCATACGTACAATATAATATTATGTGTGTATTAACATTATGGCTTACATTTTTTGCAATAATTTTCCTTAACACTGGAAACTATAACTATAGCTGGAAATTACCAATCGTACTCGAATGCTCTTGTATGAGTGAAAATTCATTAAGGGAGTGGCTTTCCAAGCTCCCCACCTTGGCTATACCACTGCGTCAATCAAAGGAAACGTAATCTGCAAAACACTTTTAAACTAATTAATAAGCAGGTGCACAATTATTCCTCAATTTGAAAAGCATTCGACCAGCAATAGCACATGATCCATAGGTATTCTAGTATGTTCAAAATTCAGATTTTACCAACGCATCATATTCTTGTTGGCTATCAAAACGATATATTTTTAATGATTTGTCACTCCTTCTCTTTCTTAATGTTACGATACCGCATGAAAACTCTGCCTTTCTTTAAATTTGAAAAAAAATCAAAAATTGATGGAAGAATGTTATGTCAGAATACTAGTCTATCCAAAAGGAACGTAAGTTACATCCTTATATTTACTATTATTTCTATTTTGATAGCATCGAACGTTTACATTAATTTAATCTTTGCTTTGACGTAGAGTGTAGAGGAGGAAAGGGCAATACGGAGCATTTGAAGGAATAGAGTAACCAAATTGCTCGGGATTTTGCTGAAGCATAATGGGTTTATTAGGAACATAATGAAAAATAGAAGAGAAGACGCTGCGTGGAAGGCCAACGGGACCAACCCCCAGTCCAACAGGAGGGGATGTTCGAAAGAAGACCAACCATGGAGCGCAAGGACATCAGAATTACTAGAAAGGAAAGAGTTGAGGGTTGCAGTCAACCAGTCTCCGAAATGAAACATTCGTGATGACGATTTTAGTAGAATACTATAGGCTGTGTGAAGAGTCATGAAAAATACAGCCAACCTCTTTTAAAAGCCAAATGACGATAAAGATATATGAGCACCCAGCGGTTATCTAACTGAAGCTGGCGCTTAGATTGGTTGCATTTCATAGTGACAGATGGCGTTGAGTAAACTGAAGTTACTTATAGCATACGCATGCAAGGAGCTCTAATTATAATTCACTTCAACCGTGGTGCCTTATTCACAGTCATCCTTGGGAAAATGGAAAAGAAAAACAAATATCTCTATTCCCGTGCGAAGCATAGATATCGTAGAAACTGTAGAGTAGCTACGATTTCTATGCTTCGTACTCATTTGCATTATGGCTTATTTCAGAGATGCTCAATGATTCGATTGGAAAGGGATCTTCATAAAGAGTGAAAGAGGCAGTTTGAAGAGTTTGAAATTTTTCTCGGTTGTTAAATAAGCCATTCCTTTAAACATAAATTCTTTGTCTTGAAATCCAAATTCTGTGTGACAATATTGCTTTCAAGAATATGGCTCCGCCCAGTGAAGAGAAGAAGCAGACCGTATGAATCACTTCATGGCACCACGTCCAGTAAAAGTTCGAGGAATACCGCTCCTTGGCACTTGTTCATTAAGCACAGCAACCACTTTGATAGCATATAGTAAACAGGTTTACGACTCTTTAGCTCTCAGTGCACCAGGGTTCGACTGATAAGTGTCCATTAACTGTCTGAGCTTATCATCTTCTGCTTTTGTGTCATCAGTTAGGAAATAAAAAGCTTTTACTATAGAGGCAGAGATCGTTTACTGTTACCTAATGCGCTGATGTTCTGCACAAGGTTATCCATCAAATGACAGTGACGCGCACACTGACTTGACGGCTATATAAGTCGAGTTTCATTTGACATCGGTGAAATAACTTACACAGATCTCTGTCAAAGCTGAAAATTTTGAATATACTTAGCCTTATACTTATAAACATTATGGCCAATTTCTCAACATTTATATGAAGCCAATTCAAAAGAAAAATAATATTAAAATTGGAGAAGCCATGTCATAGGAAGGCTTTTTTGTGTGCATAAAATGTACGTTGTTGAAAACAAATAAAAAGAGAACTGTGTATCGTGTAACAGGTTGTCATTTTAAAAAGGAATGAAGAACACCCGATGTTTAAAACCTTCATTAAATCTATACACCGAGATAATTTTGAACGTACTCATTAAGCTGCATGCCCAAAAGGAGGTATTGAGTGTCGCATCTAGGTGCTCTCTTGTAAAAAAATATGTGTACCTTTTGTTATAGATACAAATATTTTTTAATTATAAAATAAAAATTTATTTTGGAAAGATAACATTACGAGATTCACGAGTTCCCAATGTAGAATTTTCATGGAAGTTTCCTGGGGATTTACCTCACAACAAATGTGGCTGTCAAATAACATTAGGGAACTTATTGGAACGAAATTCGGCAGCATAAAGATGGAAAGATTTCACCGTAAAATTATTTTATTTGCTTTTTTGATTTAACATCGCTCGTAGAACCAGCATTATAAACAAGCGTAACTTTTTTACGGATAAAAAATTTCTTTTGTAATGGTAACCATATTTTATTCTTTATATTTCTCATTCATTCTCACCCCAAATGCAAATATACCTCAACAAAGATCCTGAAATTCGGCTTCCCACACCAAAATTCCGGTGTATTTCTGCATTTAACTCCTTAACCCATGGATATTTTCTCCCACCGTTGTGATTTCCTTATTTGAAAAGCATCGGGGCGATTAGTAGTCCAAAAGTTCTACCCTTCCAAAATCAGCAGCACCCATGTATTGACAAAAATGTGGTATTCTTCCCTGAAAACTACCTTGCTCGCATACACACTGTTGATAAATAAGTGAACATTAACCGAAATCTACACTAATGCCAAAAGGAACATTTTCATCAGACATGCTCACACATAGATGAACAAAGTGAAAATTGAAATCGAAAGTTAGTGCTGTAATTGGTCCGAACCACTCAAGAATGATTTATGAAAACTCCAATCGTGGAATATTAAGCTCAGAAAAAATTAATAATTCATCCTAACTTCGAATTCAGAACATTTGAAGATAAAACATGCTGAAAATTTCCACTTAATTTGCAGCCTATATCACTATTAAAATACGTCCTTTTTGCCTATGGATAGGCGTTTTCTCGCCAAATATTTTGCATCCAGTGTAGTCTATCCATTGAATTATCGCCAAGCGTACGTAATGGTAACACGTACTGTATCTATAGTCCAACTATTGCTTACTTATATTATTCAAATCACGCAGCCATATGTATTTCATCATTATTTCAGTTAGGTTGTGAAGGTTGTTTTATTAGTCATTTTTGTTGGAAAAATAATAAAAAATATACTTTCGTAGTGGAGTTTGGCTATAAAATCAGCACATGAAGGTTGCAGGAGGAAAAACATTGCATGTGGAATCAGCCATCGAGGGATCGTAACGCAAGACATTACGCTACTGTGGCAGCTACCTCAGTAGTAATCGCTTTTCAAGCAACCGAGCACAGGTGGGAAAGACAAGCAGAGTTAATAGCAAGAGCCCAATAAAAATTCCCGTAGAATCTCCACACAACCCTGGCTATCAATCCAAAATTTCCACGCGAATTTGATGCTTCGAGCGAGGCACCGACAGCTTCGCAAGAAAACGAAATGTCGGGAGATGATTTCAAAAGGTTAAAACACACTTCCAGGATTTTAATAGACGGAGAAAATTAGGCAGCGTGATAGGAAAAAAAATGCAAGATTTGATTCTTTCCCTTCTGGGGACGGAGATGTGAGGGAAGGGAGGAAAGGAGGTAGAGGTGGGAAGGACGCACCATCAGGAGAGAGTCAAACCAACTCTGAATTAAATGACGGAAATTAAGGGGAAAAAAGAGATCTCCGACCCATAGATCGGGTCACGTTCCGGAAAGGGCTTGTAAATTGATCAGGGCATGTTTAAGAGGCGCTTTCGCACGATCTCTCTCTCTCTCGCGCGCGAGCGAACTCAAGACAGAAACGCGAGAGAGCGAGTAGAGGACGCCCGAACACCGATGGGTATCGAGCCCACAAGTGGACGCGTTTTTAATTTCTCCGTAAGTGAGGGAAAAGGTCCGCCGTTGGCTTAATTGAGACGTTCCATCCTCCTCCCACCCTGCTCCCCTACTCCACCCATAATGGCCTATTTAATGCCTCGATAACGACGCGGTTCAGCGCCCCGAAAGTGGGAAGAGAGGGAGAGGGCGAAAGGTTGTGGGAGGCTTGTTATTTTTCCTCCTTTTCGGCAGCTTCGTTTCGGACCCCTTGGACGAGGAAGAGGCGTACGTTGAATGGGGAAATGGATCGAAAACGAGGCCGGCTGAAGTGGCGGGGGGGGGGGAGGGGTGGAGGAGAGCTCTCCTGCCGGGCGAAGGGAAAGAGGTGGGCGATGAGGCAGGTGGGGAGATAAAGGGAGAAAAATGGCTTTATTAGCGAGGTCGCGGCAAATGGGCTCCCGAAACCCCTCGACCCAGCCTATACTTACCATGGTCGCCGCGCAAAAAGGTGAAATAAATAACATCTTCGCGGAAGGTGTTGCGGAAAGCCGTGGTTCGCACGTCCTGGGCCCAAATTTCATTTGGACTGGGTGGACGTTAGGTTTAACTCATCTGAGAAATCTGCCGGGCATTAATTTACTAAAAGAAATAATCCATTCCAACATTAAAGAGGGGTTTCTTCCACGGAAGAAGCTAGCATTAGTGGAAGAAAGGAGTTAAACTTAAGAATCAGGAGGTAAAGAACGATGGAAAAGACTAATTACCTGAATCATCCTTTACTCGCAATAACTGCAAGCTTGAACGAGATTTGTTGACGAGGAGAACCCTTAATTCGACAATCTTCGCGACTACACCCATTATTAGTAATACACGTGTAGTATATCGACAAGGTAGAGGCACGCAGTTATTGAAGAATTAACAGAGTCAAATAATGGATGAAACATGAAAGAATATATATTTTACCTTTTCCATCATTCTCCATATATCAAAATCCCCCAATCTACGCGAATCATTTCGCTCCAACTGCCATTTTTCCGCGCCATACAAAACCATGCTAAATATCATAGATTTCACCATCACTTTTGTGATATCCTTACTCAATACCCCTGTTAACAACTCAATTCTCATCATGAAAGCTTTATGGCTTATCGCAATTCTTCTTTTTATGTGCCTAATACACATTTACCATTTTTGTGAGAATCACTTCCGGGATAAGTAAACTGCTCCACCTGCTCTAGCTTATGAACTCCTTTTTTAACCAATATACTTCACTTTTTCGTTTAACTTAGCTTCCCTCTCTCTTAAAAAGTCACTGCCTTTGTTTTGCTTTTTGGAATCTCATTCCCATGCCCATCACATGAATTTTCTAATGCACCCAGCAATGGTTGTTAACTCCTAAAGCTTGATCAACCTAAAACTTAATTGATTTTTACAAATTGCCCACAGACTTTCATTCTCATCATCAGCTCTTCTCATCTATCTTTTTATCCGCGTACTCTTTGATAAGGACAGGGTTCAAGGAAACCCTTTTTTACTCCTCTTCCCAACATTGCCCATTCCGACTCTCCACCCGTCACCAACACCTAAGCTGTCAGAGACGCGGAGGTTGCAAATAAGCCGCCCAACCCTTGCACTTACACTTACCTTCGTGTAGTTTGAACCACGGCATTAGTGAATCGCGCGACAACAATAACATTACCATGAATGATATCGGAGGAAAATGATAGTATTACATCTTGCTTCAAATGAAATTCGCGTCATCATTGGCAATCCTCACAAATTAATTCAAAATTGGCAACTTTCCACAAAATTTTTAATGAATCATTAAATTCCACCATATCACGCCTGAAACGTCTCTTTTTAATCCTCAAAAAGTTGGTCATATCAATAGAAGCCACAGAGTAACCTAATATATGGATATATTATATTTCTCCCATTTTAGAATTTAACCTTTCAAATTGGACCATCAGATTGCGCTGAGCTTAAAAATAATGTGCCTTTTATCACTAATATCATAACTCACGGGATAGGTCAATCGGTTGACTTGTACACAGGGGTTTACTCCATAAATCAATAAATTTCATTTATCAATTTAACCTCAATGTTAAATAAATCTCGTGGTAATATCCAGTAATACGACAGCATTATGGATCCAGTGGGCATGAAATTGGCTTCATTCTTTTGAGGGGGAGCGGCTTACTTAACCAGAGTGGCATTGGAGGAGAGAGAGGTCAGTGGCCATTGAGCGCGAAACTCGATTTCATCGCCACGAGGAAAGCAAGGGCGATTTGCATAAACTTTGCGAATCATTAGAAAAAAACGAAAGGAGAGCGATCTTCTGCTCATGACAATAAGGAGGCGCAAACGTGGGCTGAGGAGGTTAGAAGTTTCAGTCGAGGGAACAAGCCGATCAAGGACGAAATGAGTCGGGGGACGACGTGGCGTCGGTATTCGGCGGCGTCTTGGGCAATGGGAAGGAATGTGTGGGTAGAGGTACGGGAGGGGAGGAAGGGACACCCGATAACACACCCTCTTTATTAACCTCATCCGGGGATGATATGATAATAAATCGTGAAGACGGTGACCTCTCTCCCAGGTGGGAGCGGGTGTTTTAATGGAAACTCTCCTACCCTCTCTCTCTCTCTTTTCATGGCATATGGCACCATTGAATTCCTTAGAATTCCTTCCCCTCGCTCTCCAGTGTTGTCGTCCTGATAGCAGTCCCTATATGCCCACATCGCACACCGCTTTCCGCCAAGAGGGGCGAGGGCAGGACACAACCTGCAGGACTGACTAGTGAAAGGACAGTGGAGTTTGTTCCGTGAAACATTGGATCTTTTACCGTTATATGAAACCTGTATGGTATGCCTAAATCAATTCCGAATAAATGGCTAAGTCAGTCGCAAAACATTTTAGGAGACCGGTTTTCATGTTTAGGCTATTCTCAAAAATCTAACCTCAAGGTTCCTATCAACATTTGGGTGGCATGCATTACCCAAGGGGATTATTTACACTGTTTCAAGGGATGGCATGTTTTAATCATACATTTTAACTATATTCGCGAAACAAAAGTTTGCCACATGAGTAGATTAAGAATTACACAGTAAACGTCCAAGTAATGAAGGTTATAGATATAAAATCACTCATTTACTAAAGGTCAATGCTTTAAGCATTTAGTCTAAGAAATACACAAAAATATGCCAGAGATATTTTCAAAGTATGAATCTTGAGGAGATAAAATTTAGCGACCGAGTGTTTTCGGAATTATTTGTGCAAATGAATTTCACGGGGTTAAGGGGAACTCATTTCAGAGACATTCTTAATTTGTGCAGAGCCGAAGTAATCCAATCAGTTCTGTTAATCCGGAAATAATTAAACACTTCCTCGCAATTATAGCACTTAACTCTTCCATCATCTCCCATGAAGCAGCCTGAGTAGGTAATTAAAATTGATGCAAATGGAAAACGAATGGGAGTAAAGATGAGAGGGAAGCAACAAACAATAACACTGCGAAAACAACTGACTAAGAGAAGAGGGGGAGGGGAAGGAGTTAAGTTGAAGAAGGGTATTATTGAAAAGTAATGATAATATCATCTCTTCTCCGAAAACAAACCGATTCTTTAATTAATCCCTACCCGAATGAGACCGAAAGCATGTTACGCGCGCACGCGGCTCGGGAAACAGGTAAAAATAGCTGGCTCCTTCATATAAATTACTCTTCCGTGACACTTCACCGCTTTCCGTTTCACGAACCCTTCTCTCTCTCACACTCCCTCCTTGGATGCGCCCCATTGTGCGACCGGATGAGGCCACAAGTGAAGAAGGCATTCGAGGAGTGGGAGGTGCGGGGGAAAGGGAAAGGAACAGAAGGAGGTGGCGCCACTCGGCGGGGCTGCGGGCGCTCTTGGAAGTTGGGCGAAGTGGATGGGCGGGAAAAATTTCGTGTGGGACGAGGCGGAGGAGGTTGTTGATGATGTAACGGTCGGCCGGTTTTGAAATTGGTCCGTGATAGATGGTCGCACCTTAAGGGACGGCTGGGGGAGGAGTTTACAAGGGGGAGGAGAAAGGGGTTCGCCGGGGTAAGAGAAAAAGCGGCAAAGGGAGAGTGTGGGTGAAAAATGGAAGGGGGAGAGGAGGATGGGATAGGAGAAGAGAAAAGGAAGGAAGGGAGGGAGGGAAGGAGAGAGATTCCTCCGGCGTCGAGGAGTAATTGAAGTGGGCAGGCATCCAAAGAGTGTCTTTTCGATTTTCCACCTCTTTTTCTTTCCATTTTCGAACCATCAATGCTTGCCTCTTGCTCCATCATGTTTTGTCCGAGAGCTCCCGCCCAATGAATGGCGCCTTCCTTAATGCACCCCTATCTCTCTCGCTATCTCTTTTCCCCTCCACGGGAAGGCGTAAAAGAATGCGAGGAGGCAGCAATGGAACTCACCCGAGCACAATTAGCGTGAAACGTTCCACCTCTGAAGCACGCTATGGAATTCGTCCTCATATTGTGTCATTCTCGATCGGACACACGTATGCCTGTTGAAAAGAACACTCGTTTTCACGAGAAGAGCCAAACAGCGAACAAAAATAAAGGAACAATGTACACAGCCATAAAATTTCAAATACTTTTTTGTTTTTCTTATTTTCCTTTTTTGTTTTCCTTTTCCGGTTCAGTAAGAAATCTCTGCGACGCGCGAATGCTTACTCAACTGGAGAAAATGAAAACGTTGAGAGGAAGGCAGGTTTAGCATTCCGTGCTTGGATGGCCTTCACGATTCACTTCTGTGTGACTGACTGAACATGCTCCCAATCTCTTCGAATCGGTTAATTATGCAAGTGGTATACTTTAAATGTATTTGTGCGCATGGAAGTGCGAACATATTTGGCACCGCCGATTACCAAAGTATACGCTTCCTATCACTCATTTATCAGCCTCGAGTGCTGTACTATATTCTAAATAAAAACCGATCAATTGGAGAGAGGTCCCAAAGAGTAGGAGACTTTTACCGCTCGATACTTTTCAATCAGGTATTCCGGAAAATCCGAAAATCTGCAATATCACATTGTAGGATTATTTTATAAATATATGTCAGGATTTAAATTTTGGGCCACATGAATTAGCACAACGTAGGAGATTTTGTGCATGTAATTGACTCACGAAAAAACTTATTTGATAATTAAATGGCATACAGTACATACCACACACACAGTATATACCAGTGAAAACATATGTAAATAGTGTATTACACCTTAAAGAACTCAAATCAAGTTTCTCCTAAGTAGTCTGAGTAAGGTAATTAGAAACATCCCCATTTGAAGAAAATACGTCTACTGCGCCTAAGACATTGTATTCGACGACTTATTGATAGACATAGTACTTCCAAATATTTTAAATGAAGAGTCGAAGAAAAGTAAAATCCCCATTCATCATTGCTGAAAATAAATTTCCTACCTTTGCCACAAAATCCACAGTATAATTCTTCTCGGTAATAATGGCAATTGAGAGCCAACTCTGATATTAAATGCGTATTCGCCTCACTTCCAGGTCTCAATAAATGTGGAGCTGTCGAGCCAAGACCCGAATCGAAAAATGTTTTAACACTACCTATTGTGCAAAATTACACCTTTCTATCTGTACCAGTGCAAATAAAATGTAGAAGTATATTTAATGCGTAAATATGATTAAGATTTATGTTCTAGATAAGAGCAATATGTTTACAATATTGATGTCACTTGGTTGAAGGCTCGAGATAACATTCGAGCATCAACTATTTTAGAGAACTCGTAGAATATTTTTGACTAAAATATAATGGATACCCTTCCGTTTTGTTCGCTATTTCCTAAAAATGTGTTCACATTTAGTCATACTTTCGAACCATGATTGTACTTACAAGCCTTAGTCAAATTTGATAAGATAAAACTAAGAACAAATCATGAGACTACGTGAGATAAAGAGGGCATGAAAACGTTAAATGTGGAGAATTCTACTCTATTACTAAGCCGCCATTCTACGAGAAAGTAAAAAAATACCGGAGGAACAACCGCTTCCTCGAAAAATAATGTGTAACCAAAACAGAAAAAATATGTTAGTTCCTACAATATCTACGTTTTATTCCAAAGTTAGCCTACAGATGGAAGGGGAATATCAAGAAATACCGCAATGTTCTCACTTGAACGGAACGGACTCCTCGTTCTTGTTCATCGGATTCCAACATCGATCTCAAGAACTGTTAACGTCTCTTCCTCAGTTTCCTCGTCGGCAAGCCATTCGACAGGATCAAATACCGAGCTCAGACATGCAGAATTTCACAGACAATGACCACATCATCTCCTTGGGTTCTTGAAAATAACTGATAGGCACATCTCTCGAAAACAAGGGATCGGAATGAACTGCAACATAAATAGAACAAAATGGTAATGGATAAAATGATAAGGTTCCATCATATATATAGGAATCCGCTTCAATCAGTTGCTCACCTGCTCCTGGCTCTCCGTTCAGGTCGTAAACCGATGGAACTAGAATGAGAAATGAGTGAGGGGATAAGTTGACTGGAGTAAAATATTACACTATGAATCGCGGGAAAAGGGGAAGGAAGGTAGCTTCATTTTTGTCAATCGTCTCGTCGCCGTGCAAGTGGTCAAATCCTCCGAAGACCGCTCCAGATGGGGTAAAATAGGATGCAGCCAAAAGCGCCCGCCGACATTGGACTTTCAAATGTGTTTATTATTTTTTTTACAATGAATTACACAACATTACAAGTCTGCAGTGATCCACCTCCATCAAGCGACATTAGTCAAGTTTGAAGATAAGGTAAATTAAAAACGTACACTTCTCTTTTTTTGCATTAATGACGAATTGTGTGCTTGTCATAAAAGGTGTATTTGTTTTATTCATAAGGGTATATTTTTTTACCGGGTCGGAGAAATCGGTGTTTCCCGGGACCGCGGCTTGCATTAAAAAGTTTTTTTTTCTCTCTCATATTATTATGATATGAGGGAGGCACTGTAACATAAAAAAATCGAAAGACATCTAATTATTATTAACTCTTGTTCCATTAAACACTATCATCGATTTCGTACCGTCTCGACCTCCCGAGGACAAGCGTTTCGAGACGCGAAAATGTTCTTTGGATGACTCGCGTCCCATCGTGCCACGGGAGGTGACGTGGGAGAGGGAGGGAAAGTGCATCCCTCCTCGCCCACCCCCATGCTCTCCCATTAATGAAACCACGGAACGAACAATCTTTGAACAACTGCATTACACTAAAACATCCACAGTTAGAAACGAATGAAATCGCTTATCTTACACAAAGAGGAAACACCCATCATCAGTTTCCGCGGCGTCTCGACATGATTTTTTTTTCAATTACCTTTTTTTTTCATCCTTACGCCAATAAAACACTTAAAACATTTCACACCCTTGGGATGTTACTCTAGGTCCTTTTTACACACAATCATTTGGAAATTTACAAGCATCCCAATAATGCAATATCACATGCTATCGACTAAAATATCTGAACATAAAAAAGGATTCCTTTTCACCTAAGAATAGGGGTTTTCTCCACAAAAGCTTCCTGAAGACTCATCCGCTTGTTCATGGCGGTGGTTTTGTTTATTGTTAAGCGTCGTAAACAATTGAAGTGGTCACTCGGCTGAGAGAAATGCAAACATAACCCAAAGTTTACCGGCGGAAATTTTCACCCAAGGTTGGTGACTCTTGGCAGGAAATAAACCAAAAAAAAAATAAATTCGTACTGATCTAGGAAACATGCCTAACCGCACCAAGGATTATTTTAATGACAGAACGCACTGGGTGGTATTCACGCCTGCCATAATTGTGATCAGAGTATTTTGAAGAGATAACTGTAAGAATGCAAAAAGATTTGTGGTCATTTAGTCCTTCCTTTCGGTGGAAATAGTCAATGCCCTAGGCATAACTACATCTCGTGTGCATATGGTATGCTTAGTCCGCCGCGGAAACCTCGAGAAAAATTTTCGCAGGAATTTATTTCTTGAAAATTGTTACCACTTGAAAAGAAATCGTGGGTGAGGCAGAATAAATAATCTTACATCCTAAGGTCCTCTCTTTCATCGTCTAATGAAAATACACAGCTCCTTCCCATGGGCCCCCTAGTGTTTGTGCTCGGAAACTCGTGTCCGTACCGACCAGGCTTCGGAAAATCAACTGCGAATTCCGACCAATCAACGAGCACCCTCTCTCTCCCCTTCTATCACTCTTCTCTCTCCCTTCCTCCCGAGTCCTAGAACTTCGCGGCGCAGCCGCTGCACGGCGCCCCGCGTCTCTCGCCGCCGACCTGCTTCCCTGATCACCACGCGATAGAACCCTTGATGAGACTCGTCACCTCCACAAATATTTTTCTCCTTGCTACAATTCCTTCCCTCGAGTAATACGTCGAAGTCTGACACGTACACATTAAGAATGGAACTATGAATTTATAGACACAGATCTACGTTAACCTGACTAAGTTTGGGGTCTTTCTTTTTTTTTGCCTAACTAGACACACATGCACACATTGTTCCATGCAATTTTTTTCGAGACAAATAATTTTTGATCCGTTTTTATAGTCAAAACTATTCGCTTTCATGCTCCATTAAGGAATACACCTCGTTTATCAAGTTTCATATATTTATGTAAAAAAGTAAATTATGCCTCGGTTATATTTTTTTTCACTCGAGTTAGGTCTCTATCGCGTGCAATACAGAATTCACAGTTTCACGCTAAAAAAATGAGAACTGCTCTATATATTTTTTTGGTTTTACCCAGTCTTCCATTGCGATAACTTAAGATAAAATATTTTAATGATTTTCAACGCGGCAGGGATCTTGATCATTTTGTAAAGATGCGTGAAAAGTCGTGATCTTAGTTTTATCTATTAATTTTTCCTCTGCAGATGGCTCCTCAAAATCAAATTTTTCTCTATTCTGTTCCCACCTCGTTAACCCTCTGATATCATTCTTAGTTTGCTCAATTACTTTCATATGACACCAGAAGAATGCAGAGAAGAACTAAAATTAGAAGAGACTGAAACCTTGGAGACCTATTTTAGAGTGAAAAAATGACGTTTTCTGGTGCGTGGAGTAATACCAATGCTAGAACAAGTTGAAGATTGGTTATCGACTCAATTGAATGCACTTATTATTGTATATTTTATAAATAAATATATTTATTAATGCTTTAAACCGAGTGTTGGGATGAACCAATTGCTCTTTATGGTCAGTGTGTGGGTATGTGCGTGTATGTATGTATATATATATATATATATATATACATACACATACATATATATATGTGTGTGTATATATATACACACACACAATATACAATGCATCGCTTCTGTGATGTGTCATAAATGTTTTTCACGAAGCAGAATATTGAAAAAACGATCAATAAATGAGATAATTTCATTATCCCAGGTCTATGTGAATTATACTACTTGAGAATAAAAATGGTTATCTGCTTAACAAACGATAAAGTTGTAAAAATGTATGAAAGATTATGCATGAAGAAGGGTATAAAAAAATGTGTCCAAACACCCCAGGAAATCAAATCATTCCTCCTCGTAATTACTCGCCATTTTCCATTGCTCTCTGAATACGAAATTTAATCGTCATTGCTGATAATAAATTGGATAAGTAACTAAACCAGTGACAACTATAGTGACAGAGACAATTGGTTCCCTTACCAACGTTTTATACAACCTTCCTCGCCAAGTTTTAGCGAGAGGAATAATTTTGTCATATTCCAATACATTATATTGATGCCAAAAATTAATTATCACACAGCTGAGGACTAGTTGACTTCTGTCCTCTCTTTGAATACCTATCATATCAATATATGCATTTACTCTTATGTGAGTATAACTGTATGTACTTATATTTTTATGCGTATAATTAATGTGTATCTTTTATAAACACCGAAACAATGGGCTCACTTACGCACTCACTCAAAAAAGATCCACGCATGCTGATTTACGTTTACTAAATTGTGTCCTCTTTCGCTTTTTCATTATGTACACTTAAAAACTCCGCCCTCCTATCCGCATCCACCTCATTGACTGCTCATATATTTTTTTCCTTACTGTCTCTCGGAGAAGTTCGATTTCCGTTCAAACGAGAGGTCGGTAGCCGTCACAATTCCACCCTTTCCACCGCCCGACGCGACTGGCAAGAAACAAACATAAAGGATCACGGGAAATATTTCCACAACTCCATGTTTTTATAGAGGACTAATCGGCCGCATTTTCCCCCAAAAGTAGGCTTACCGCTATGGCTAAATTGTTTTCAGTTGGAACACCGGACGAAAAAGTCGCTTCCTTTTTGACGGATATGTTTTTCAATTTTTTTTGCAATAAATTTGCAAGATTTCCACGAATAATGAAGAAGATTAGTGAAGGGTTAGTATTAGAAAAAGGATTGCGGCTATGAAACGTTGCAACAACATAATATCGCGCTTACAAAATGGACTTACAATAATACAACTCCAGGAGAAAAACGTACTCCTCAGTTTTTTCCCCTCCAAAATGCTCTAGTCGTCTCGCTTATGATGGGGCGGTTTCAACCTCATCGCTTTTACATTTTAGTTTTACCTCGCTTTTAAAGCAATGTCAGCCGAGGCAAGAGACCTGGTGAGCAACGGGCCCGGTCTACTGAGCCTATAATTAAAAGTTATGAGTTACCTTACGCAAGAGCTTCATTATCGTTAAAATTATTTGAGCTCAACCAAGAGGAAACGTGGACATGCACAGGTAGGATATTTGGAATCAAAAGAAAATACTGATAACCAGAAGAAATTGAAATAACGAAGAAATACAAATCATAATGGGTCAAAAACTGTAAAAACAGTAATGAAAAATCATTCTTCATTTTTCATGTCCCCCTGCTTTAACGAATGCTTGCATTGGAAACCACAATGGAATTTTAAGGTATAAAGCCCCGACTGAGAAATTGAATGCATACGTGACCACAAGAGAAGCGAAGTGCAATCAATATAAACTTCCGAGATTGTTCACGAAGGTAACCGAGGGAATAGAGCATAGCTGGAAGCAACCCCTCCCGCATTGACTGCGTTATTACTACAAGTTTGAACTACGCTGACACGCCATGCAAAACTTTGAAGGCTACCTTTGACTAAAAAAAAATTAGAAGTGATTCCACAACCAGCGTGACGTCAAGAAACGAATGAAGTGAATGCATGGGTTATCACAAAGGAATCTTTTTTACCCCCGAGAGATGAATGGATAGTGAAAATAAATATCAGTATAATATTTCTCGCGTGGCCGGCGAACCCAAACGAATTTCCGCTTTACATGACTCTTTACACTCCTAGTTGCGGCCTCGTTTTTCAATTTTTTTTTTCTATAGCGGAAGCCCTTCACCGATGGGGAAAATGCGTCCGGAATAGTTGCAGACGAAGTGGTGCAGAAATAAATAATTACGGAAGTGGAAAAAAATTACACCGAAGGATTTTCGAGTAGATCGTCCAGTGCCCAAAGGATTTGAGGTGGGGGCGTACGAGGAGCGGGAAATTGACGTCTGCGATTCGATTCACACACATGATTGCATGGACCCTTAAAAAAAAGTCGTGGAAATTTCCCGCCGCGCACGGTGGGGAGGTGAGATTTCCCCAATAGTACCCTCCCCCTCTCTCTCGCAACCTCATCTTCGCGCCCAACGCAACACTCGCGCCCCCTTAGGAGAAAAAAGCCTTTGAGAAACACGCAAAAAATGATTGGGACTTCTGAATGCTCTCCTCCCTCCTTCGACCATGCATGCCTATACCGCCGCTTGGTCGTGACCGCATTTGACGGTCCTCCATCCCCGCCACAGTCATCGCGGCCGGAGTCCATGGGGAAGTAAACTACTTTCCGTCTTCCCGATCGCGAAAAAGAAGGAAATGAAAGGGAAGAGAATTTAAAAAAACACACAGCGGGGCGAGAATTAAACATCTGCGTCGGTGCAACGACCACTCGAAGATTGTATTCCCTTTCCTTTTTCATTTGCATGTTTGGAAGCGAATGGTCGGAATAGTCGAAGAGAAAGAGAGAAAAAGAATTCGTGACAGCGTGAGGGATGGATTGTGTACGGGGGGTTGGTGGGAGGAGAAGGGAATGTCGCTTCCCCACCCCGCCCCCCCGTACCTATGTGATCCTGCACACATCGCGTGGGAGAACTCCTTACTAACCTCTCCTTCGGTAAAACTCGCTCCACGTTTCTTTTTCTCTCTCGTCAGAAGTGAAGAATAGAGAAAATCTTCTTTTCCGTGGTCATTCGTTACAATAAGAGCCACTCGTTCCCCGCCTTTCAAATCGTCCCACGCCACTTGGGGAACCTCCCCCCGATCCCACTCTCCCAGCACGTGGCGTCGAATCGCAGGGCTCTCTCATCGACTCTCCTTCTTCTCTCCACCGATCCACTTTCCCGCCATTCCTCCTGCGACGGACCGGCACTCCGTCCACTCCTCTCACTCCCTCCCTCGCTCCGTTCCGCGTGACCCGCCACCTCCTCCGCTCCTCCCGTCCTTCCCTCCTTCGCGATCTCCGCATTAGGACGAGCCCTTGTTGTGGCAAGACGTGCAGCAGGCGTTGCGATAGTACTTGTAGCGGCACAACCTCGCCTGCACTACCAGGTTACAGTTGCGGAACTGGTCTTTGCACTCGTCTGTAAAATAAAACAGCAGTTGAGAGAGACGATAAGGTTTTACCATTATCATACCGTCGAATTTCATTTTACATCGAATTTCTCTATGCAGGATTCGAAGAAGAGTTCTAATGAGAAGGATTCGATGGTATATTATAGCATTAAACGTAAAAACGCAAAGAAAACATTAGCAAACATTTTATGACACACCTTCAGTGTAGCTCCGAAACGTGATCTTTGAGGGAAGGGACTGAGGGTAGATTGGAGTCCCTAGAGATGTGGATTTGGAGGATATAGGAGTAATCACAGAGCTCAAAAAAAGAAAACCAATCACGTAACGTTACATGCGGCAATCTAAGAGTGGCAATTGAAGCGATAAACTGCTACAATGTACCATAAACATTGATGGAAGAGATATCTAGAAGCTGTGAGACGCTGCAGTCTGTGATACGAGGGAAACTATGCGGCATGCGGAGAAAAGGAAAGGTTAGGTGCTAGAATTTTGAGAAGAGGTAAGAGGGCAAAGAGCATGGGGAATTGGAGGAGGAAAATAGGGAAAATATTACTGATTAATATTGTATATAGGTAGTTACACTAATATATCATTGCGAACACATCGCGGGTTTCAAGGCCTAAATGTCAACATAACACATACGTACATATAACATTTTTAATCCTTCCCATACAAAAGATTATTTATTAATAATACTAATACTGACACTTAGTTGCTAAAATGCACGTCGTGCCTAGAAGAACCAAAAGGTCAACGGTATTCAATGCTCTCATTAATGTTACGCCATTACATATTGAAATAAAGGAAGTAACTTGTACTTCGACACACACTATGCACATATACTATACACAATATGTGAGTAAATTCCATATAGTTATGTCTGAGACAACGAATTACTCTATTACGATTCGTAACATGCAAAAATGCCAAAAAGTAAAACATATTACAGTTACTGTCTCGGCATCTCCCGCAGTTCTTTGAAAATGTTGCGTCCAAAGCTGTTTTTCATTAGAATAAATATTTTAATTTCGTTTGAAAATACTCGATAAGTTCACCAAAATTTATGACAAAATCTAAGAATAGGCCCATACCCAGACACGGACCCGAATAGTAACTTAAAATCCCGTCTTCGCTAACCCACATTGTGCGACGTGTTAATATTACAAATTAATTCGTAGAAGCACATGGTTACATACAAATTAGGGAAAGAAGGAAACTAGGAGCATAAGAATGCCCTCGATAGCCACTGACTTTCTCCTATTTAATGAAAGGCACCATTTGGCCCATCGTATTACATCCAATCATGCACAATGCCCGCTTTGTCTCTCGCGCAAGTACCTAGACGCCGGCACAATTCAACTGAGAAAAATATTTGTAAACCCGGAGTCGATCCGGGGTCCTCCTGAAGGAGGATATTTGCCATTCTCACGCGTCATTTCGCACACAGAGAGGCCCATAAAATTTTAGATCCTTTCGTTCCGGAAGACATCATCCTAGACCCCTTGGGCCTTACCTTTCCCGAGGACCGACTCGTCGTCGGACTGGGCGCTGGCCTCGGGCGCCTCTCCCTGCTGCTGGCCACCGTCCCCGTTGGCCGCCGTCTCCTGATCAGGGGAGACCTTAGTCCTCAGTCGCACCCCCACGTCCGACGGGGACACCACCTGCGGTCCCGGGCGGTAGTGGGAGGAGCCTCCACCGCGGTGCGTGCCGGAGGGCGGCGACTTGGCGTCCCCGTAAGTCGGGGCGGGTCCTGGAATGATCGGGAGGGTGGTTAGGGAGAGGAGAATATTAGAATGTGCCCTAGGTCATGTGAATCTCTCAGTGGCGTCGCCAGCCTGTTTGCGTAAAGCACGTCTAGTCTAAAGGAACTAACGAAAATTCACTCTAGGGACTAAGAGGGCGATCACATTTGAAAATGCATATTTCGTCAGATCTGATACAAAGGCCAGGCATTATATGCATATGAGTTAGACTCCATTTAAACATTATTTATTTTAGTAATTTTAAGTTCCCATTTTTCCACATGGTAGAATAATGACGATTGCTTTCCGTAAATAATTGACTGTATAGCAAGGTTTTTACATTTTATAAAAAAAACAGCGAAATCATTTTCGAACAAAGTAAATAAAGATACCATGGTAAAACCAGATCTAAAAACATGTTTACTATTTTTCCCAATCATGCATAGCTGTAGTTATTCATCGAACAAGTTTTTATGCAATTGGTACTAACAACACAGATTTTGTATAAATAAAAATGTTTAAATGATAATATGAAGGCATGCATGGAAATAAAATTAAAAGAAAATATATGCCATTGAAATTCAGTGTTATAGTATGGCAAAATCCATTCAAGGTTTTACGTAAAATCCATACGCAATTCATTAAAAATAAATAACTCTGTATTGGAGTCCCAGTCATTAATGACAACTTCGGGTTTCTAGAGTCATATAGTTTCAGCTCAATCTCAAATAACATACTAAATGTATGCATGGGTGTTCTATTTATAATACTAACTCTGGGGGTACTTACTCAATAATTAAAGCTGATGTCCTATATATTCTGTGGAAACTAATTTATTGGTTGAACCACTAATAAATGACAGGTAGCCGTGTAACCAAACAGAGTTGAGGAGATACACTAGAAATCGCCTGGGTTATTACTTTGAAGATAATTATGAATGACGAATAGAAATTTAGCGTGATTTATGGTGAAATTTTTTAATCTCCTAGCCATATCTCACTTCTCCACCAGGAAAATTTCCCCGGAACCTGGGGGAGAGTAAGACGCATGTCTTATCCCTCCCCCCATACTCCCTTCTCCCCCTCCCCCCGAGGGCGATGCTTCCCTCCTCGTCCTAATGGCTTCAGGGGACCATCCCCGCCTCCCCACTTTCGCCCATGCATCGTGCATATTTCATGGGCAGCAAGGGTCGGCCACTCACCCCCCGATGCCGATGGGTCCGAGGAGCAGTCGTGGGTGTTGCACGCCCGGCGCTGGACGGGCCGAGCCTCCTCCGGGCACCTCAGTGACGACCTCTGGTGCTCGTCCACGCACTTCACCTCTCGTCTCTGCACGCCTGTGCCACAGGGTTTGGTGCACTGTAGGAGAGATGGAAGGGAGGATAAGAAGAGAGTTAGAATGAGAGAGCAATGACCTCATTGAGAAGAGAACCAATAATAAGAGGTTACTAAGGTCCTTTTCCTCCATTAATATCGTTGCTTCGCATGAACTTATCATGAGGATGCCAAAAATTCATACTACACGTAATGCATCATACACGTAATCATTCAGATTAAGGAGAGATCATCACTACAAAAATGCTTCTTCATAAGAGAAAAGGTTCCAATTGAAAAGTCAATTTAAATATAATATGTTGTGCGATGACAAATAGATATTCAGATAAAATATATGATAAGAAATATTTATTTTTCAAGGATAGATTTAAAAATTTCGCCTTAAAAACACCTAAGAGATGCTGGTTCATTTTTTATCTCATTAAAAAATTTGAGCATTCTATAGACTCACTCTCATATGAGAGTGGTCCAGCATGTAAAATCAGTAATATTTAATGTTATTAGAACTCCGATCTGGAATCTAGATTATTTTCTGAAACTTTAGGTCTTAAAATTACCTCTCGTAATATTTCTCATTCTACGAAACAATAACATAGGATGCAAGGGCCTGAGATCCTTATAAAACGGAAGATAAATATGATATTAAATATATACACACATACAAACATATATAGTACATCATACATACACGTATTCATGCAAACAAACGTGTATAAACATACGATTCGTATTCGTTTCTCATTACATATTAATTTGAGTTTCCAATGCACTCAGCAATGAATATTGATTGTAGCCCCTTGGCTGACTGGCCTATTAAATCTTTATCATCCACAAAACTAACTGTTTTTATGAATTATCAACCGGCTTTTGTTCCCAACGCTATGTCCTCTCATGGAATTTTTATCATTTACTTTTCGTATAAGTTGAAAATCACGGGTAATGAGCATCTCTGTCTCACTCCTCTTCCTGAAACCGACCCTCCCGACTCTTCACCCGCAATTGGCACCTGAGTAATAGACATATGAACAGGCTCATCCGTCCTATCTTCTGTAATGTATTCATTAATTCTACCTAATTCACTCCTATATAATGCCTTTTCAAAATTCACCAAACAAACAAATGCATTCTGATTTTATTCTATGTTCCCCCCTATTGGTGACCTTGAGAGCGAGAGGCATCATACGTCCCTCTCCCCTTTCTGAACCCAAACTGATCATTCCCTAAGAAATCATTTAGTCTTCTCTCCATCTTCATATTAAAGATTGCAAGTACTACTCTATCCATGTGCGAAATCAAATATTTTGTTTTCTAGTCTTTACATACGACTTCATTTCAGTTTTTAGGACGGGAGCTTCAACTAAGCTATCGAAATATTCTGACCTAACTCC
Source organism: Hetaerina americana (assembly GCF_022747635.1). Lineage (NCBI taxonomy): Eukaryota > Metazoa > Arthropoda > Insecta > Odonata > Calopterygidae > Hetaerina > Hetaerina americana. The sequence goes on from NW_027286069.1 coordinate 35,647,476, forward strand.
TCTCTCATGAATGCGACGAATTACTTAAAACAACTCTTCCTTCCACGTCTTCCCAAACCGTTAAGTGGTTCCAAGGGAATATTATCTATCCCCACGGCCATATTTGGGTTCAATTCCTTTAATGCCCTTTCTACCTCACATTCAAGTGCGTCTAAAACCTAAGCTAACCTCATCTATGCCCCATTCACTTTCTCTCTAAGCTTTCTGGCCAAATGCAATTACTGTATTGATAAACCCTCTCTGAATTCTTTGCATTTCTTTTCAATATTTTTCAGCCTAACAAATAATTTCTCTCATAATCATTTGATAGTTTGCATAGATTTTTCCTTCTCACTTCTTACTATATCTTTGACCCTCCCGTAGAGCGTACCGATTTCACCCTTCCTTTGCCAACTTTCCATATTCTCGCAACGTGATTACTAAATACACCAAATTCTAGTTTATTCATTGAAATTAGTCTGTGAAACCCACTCAGAAAGAGTAAAAATTGAAATTCGTTCTGGGAAATGGACATCAGTAATACCAAATTTTATTTTTTGTTTTTAATTTTCAATTCCCTCACCTAATTTGGAGACAACATTTGTGGCAACGATACTAAATACGAATTGCAATAATAAGATGAAGCTATATATCTTGTTTTTAGTCACTAAAGGCACACGCACAACAGTTAATGAGAGTAACGTGACATTGAGACACTATTTAGATATCCAATCGTGGACCGGGCCCAGTATTTAGTTCCATGAAATTATGCAACCATGTTATTTATGCTTAAACGAACGCTCAAACACTTTAAATACTGAAACTCGTTCAGAAGGCTAGCCTATTTTAATTATGTACCAAAACGATAAGTGTACAGCATCTTACGGCAAGATCTTCTACTTCCTCCGAGTTAGGAATAAAATGCACGTAATGAGAAACCTATGGTACCACCGGAGTCGGGACAGAGCAGACGAGGCGACGTGGGGAGGACAGGGTCCAACTCACACACTCGAGTTTCCGAAGAGTAAATAAGTAAACATGATAATGCTAACCGATGCTTGGCCATTATTAATACGTCGAGGAAATTCAAAGGAGCCCGGAGGAGGTGATACCGTTTTTACCATAGTGCGCTCCTCCTACCCATCCCTTCCAGGATCCTCTCCCTCCTTCCCTCGATCGCCGCCTCCAGCGCCTACTCCGAGCACGGACGAGAGGTTGAAAGGGGACCGGATGGGGCGGCGCGGAGAGGGGCTAACATCGAACGGAGGAGGAGACGGCGGTCCATTATTCAGTGGGGATAAAATATTCACGTTCCCTTTTTTCGAGCGCCAAATGCACGAGCTTGAGTGCTTTTATTTTCACCAGCGTCGTACGGCGCGAAGAATTTCCCCTAAAAAATGAATCGTGCAGAATGCACACGCCTTTCCGATGGAGCGCGCATGTTTTTTTTTCGCCCGCCCTCCTCCCGCCCCCTCCCAGCCGCGCAGAGTCAAACTCTTTCGGCCGAAGGTGAACTCGCGTGGCCGCTCGAGAGGGAAGACGCGTGCTGATTATTCATCATCCGACGAATTGGGGTGAGATAATTCAGAACGGATAGGCATTATTTACTTTTCGCCTCATATTCGGTGTCATCGTGCTCCATTGTGCAGCTTGGACTACATTTTTCCAAACGAAACTTCTTTGCAACCTGCGTCGTATTCCAGTGACCCTAGGACGAGCGTTAAAAGTTCATTTTGGGGACAGGAGACTTGAATGTGGCGTCAGTTGCTAATCCCACATCGGTTATCATTCCTTGTTTTCCTTTCCGATTCCAGTGAAAAAAAGATAAATTTTTCATCGCACTCTGAAAAAAATTGTGGCATATCTAAACAATTTCTCAACCGTTTCAAGAAGATCTTCAAACGTTTAGGATGGCATCTGTTTATTAATACGAACAGAAAACTTGGATACAGAATAGCACATTGTTGAACGGTCAAATGAAAGACTGTTGCCTTTATCATTAAAAAAAATACGAAAGCCCTCGGGTTGATAATGAAATTTTTACCTTGAAGCATTTTAATGATGAAACTCGAGTACAGCTAAAGTAAACTGGCCCGGAAAAAATAACTGGAATCTGAAACTTTACACAAAAAGCACTCACTCCGTGATATAATTCGTTTGCATTAAAATTCATTGTGCATATTTATTTGGATAACATGCAGCAAAACGTCTTGGTAAAATGATGGACTGTGACTTCAAACTCGGCGGAAGGTCTGTTCCTTTGTTAAGTTTCTCCACCAATAGGACATAAAGAAGTACTACTTATTAGCTCTTCCGAAAAAGGTTCTTCCATTATGAAGCGATACGAGTAGAACTTACAGTCGTTTTGTTCAAAACGCTGGAATGGTAGCGTGTGCAAGGGCAGCAAGAACCGGAGGGTTATAAATGCAATCGTCCCTCCGGGAACGACCCAGGGAGGTAAAAGTATTCCTTGGGCCTTCCATTCCTTTTACTCCAGACCCCAGTAGTTCGAGAGAGTTCTTCCGAGATAAAATACTACCCAGCCTTCGTAGGTTCACGGGAAACGTGTGTTTCGTTTTCCTCTAGGCAAGGGCAAAACTCGAGGATGTTTGAACGTTTATACTTAGAGGAAAGAAACGAAAAGGCATTAACAATATAACTGTAATCACTCAATTAAGGTGAATATTGAGGCAAGTCTACCCGATCTTTAAACTCCCTGAAATCAACGGTATCAGCCTTCAAACTGACTCGTGGAAGACTGCGTGTAATTTCAAAGACTATGCTTATTTCATATTCACGTTCTGAGAAACTATACCTTCACTCCCTTACCGCAGAGAAATGCCGTATGGGAAATCAGATACAAGTAAATCACGATGACAGAGCCTTATGAAAATGTAATGGCTTCACTCCGCGATGTAAGTTAGTTATTTACTTTGCGTTCTAATAATAATGCCAGTGCAACCAAAATCGATGATGCTTAAAAAATGAAAGCTGTAACTTGAATTAAGATCATGTCACATGAATTAACACCTAATATAAAAGGTAAGACTGTTTTTAAACATGTTTCAAGAAAGAGATTTGAAGACTACCGAAGTCCCACCACAGGAAGAATATGCGATTCTCATTGTAAAAAATAACCTTCAACTAGAGGAACCATTACGAAGTAATGATTTGTAATATAGAAAGATATTCTCATTATCCTTTTTCCAAAGTTTTACATTTTCCACTTGCTCTCTAGATCGATGATGCCGTAGTTATGGTTGGGCGTATGACGCACAAAATAATATTTGCTAGGGCCACCGAGTTAACACATACGAACCTATGAGTATGTTACATTGAGTGGGTCACCGCAAGATCGGCATCCTGGAACTTTTCAAGTGGAAATGTATGCATTTGAAGCCTTGCTAATCCAAATTCCAGCGAAACAGATTCCATTTAACTGATGCAGATTTTTTTCATCCCGTTTTTAAATCAAAAGTAATTAAAGGCTCGGCAGACAGAAGCTCTGAATTACCATTGAATGTGCAAATAAAACAGTTGGGATTGAAATAAAAGGGAAAATGTATTTTTAGTTCCATCAAAGTGGACTTCATTAATTTTTTTTCATAGAACTCATTAAAATTCATGGATATGAGGGAAATGAGAATTTACGAATTAAATTTGGATCATTTTCACGAAATTCTCAATTAGTTTGAAGCTGCAAATGATGATCGCTGTTCATGAACACACGCAGTTAATATCATGACACCAGCATAATAGACTTTCTAATGGGAAGAGAAAAATTTCACTCTGATAACGCCCTTTTTCCAATTATCAATAGCCGGGTAATGAACTTCACAAAATCTCACCAATCTCATAAAGTCTGTCATTAATGATGGCTTTGTTAAAACTGATTTATAACTGATGGTACGACGATTTATTTGCTTTAAATTAAGACACTAGGATCATTTAAGTTGAGCTAGTTTTATGGGTTAGTCTTCCCTCTCCAAGGGCTGATATCGATCATATGGCGAGAGGGATGTTTTCAGACGACTTACTGAACCCCAACAAGGAGTCCTATAGAAAGCACCCAAGTACAGTACACCTTCCCTCGTACGGAACATTAAACTGCAATCCCTTAGCTGCGGTCCATAAAATTTCTTGCTAATTATGATGTAACCGAGGGGTTTTGTTTCGCAGTAGTAGTGGTTTTTTGGGGAGGCGACCGACAGCTAAGGTCATTTGCGCCATAGGGGATGGACAGGAAAGGATGAAGGGTGGAGAGAAACCCGGCGTCGGCATTAGCCTACTCTTTACGAAAGGCGCCAAGGGGTCCGCAGTTTAACGTCCCATCCGACGGACGGCGTACTCACTCAAAGTGCCCTCCACAAAGCACCTCAAGTAGGGATCGAGATACCTCTGAAAAATATTCAACACCGCCGGGATTTGAACCCGCGCCCTCAGGGTGGGAAGCCAGTACGTTAGCCCCCGCACCATCTCGACCCCCTTTTGTTTCGCTTTATCTTTCTCATGACTACTTTGGAACTCCAGCATATTCATCAACTAAAATTTCCTAAAGTTTCTCGCGCTCTTCACAGGATGCGACGCCATGCACCACGACCTCTTCTCGGGTAACAGACGAAAACCAAATTTTTTTCGCTCGCCAATAAACAACTCCCCATCCCGTTATAATGAAAATCACGAGTTGCTGAAAATGCAATGAAAAATCAGTGAATTTTGAAAAGTGAATGGGGAAGAGGGGAGTCGAAATTTCGCCGCTAATGGGCATGGGTGCAGCCATTCGAGATCGCGCGAACGGTAGATATTTCTAAAAGTCTCTTTTTTAATAGTTGAATCCCATGATAAAAAATAAAAAGTGAAAAATGACGACAAGCACTAGAAGAACAGAATGGAATTCAATTGATAAACTGGTGGAAGGGCTCTCTCAGTTTGGAAGCGGCATGAGAGGCGACGGAAAAAACGAAGGAAGGGCGCCCTTGAGTGCCACTCAAAGAGGATTTCATCAGAAAGTGCGGACTGACGGCCAAAAACATAAGTCAAGAAACTAGGAAGCACTTCATGAGTGAAATAGTCCAGTAAATATCTCTACGCATAGGTATTAACGGAGGACGCTGGTAGCGGCAGAAAATATGTGAACATTCATAATCATTTGAAGTGCAGACCTGAGAGAGACTGATAAATATCAAAAGATCAATTGGAAGAATCGAAATGCTAATGAGGAAACATTGCAAAGAACAGGAGAAGGAAGAATTTATCGATAGAAGTGATGGTTAGATGACAGTGGCTCGCGTTAATAAGAAAAATTGGTTTATAGAACAAATTTCAAAGCAAAGCTGAAGACGGTTGCTGAGTGAAAGAAGGGGAAAAACTATCGAGAAAGTATCCGAATCGGGGTAAAAGGCAGCTAATGGAGGGACGCGAGTGTTAAAAAATACCAAAAAAAGGCAGAAGAAGCTAGTTGATAGAAGAAACTATTGGAGGGAAGTGATTACTACCCACTGAGGACAAGGAAAACCTTTTATTAAAAAAATAGCAACGGGGAAATTTAACAACTCCGTTCCAGGAGCACAAGACATATGCCCCATCACCTTTAAAATCAGCATTACTATCTAAAAACAATAAAATGATGCTAGTACACCGGTCGAATTTCTTATTCTCATTAAATATCCATAATGTGCTCTTCTTGTTCATGTCCCTATTACCTCAGTTATAAACTTCCTTCAGACGCTTTTCTCCTATTTTAATGACAACAGTCTGGGTATGACTACTATTTACCCCTTCAAGCTCTTATGCCTCAAACTAGGATGCATCCTTGATGATTTCGTACCAATTTTTCCTGAATGATACTTACTTATCTCGCTATTCGCAATTATATTCATTAAATGCCCAATTCATCAAATACCTTAAGGATTCGGGCGTTCAATCTTCACTTCAATTTTTTCCATGTAATTTGCACGGATGCCACGTCTCTCATCCGCATAAGAGTTTATTTTCAGTACTTTTGTGAATATTTTACATAGCTTTGTATAAAAAACTCTCTTACACAAGGTACGAGCTGCAGCTGACGTAGCTACTCCTTCTGGGAAGACTTTTGGTTGTTCATTTTCGCTCAGTGTCTCTATCGAGTTTCTCAACGATGGGAATACTACCTTATACACCAGGTGGGGAAAGCATTTTCCGTTAACTCATAGCTTTAGTGTAATGCTTTTCTAGCATAATTTTTGAGAATCTATATCTTCGACTGTTTTCTTTTGCCCAGATACACTGTTCAACACCAACAATCAGCCTTATTTCCAATTGAAAAACATTAGAATATCATAATACTGACTCATCCTTGCTCATTCCCTAAAAAAGTTTGCAAAAACCTATGAATTAGCACAGTATTATTCTTTTGCATTTATCATGTCTGAAGATTTTACGACTTCATGATATTTTTAGTAGGAGGAGAATTTATAATGGAGGTTACTTTGGACTGTGGGGAGGTTTTATCTAAATCCCAGTGTTTGTCGAGAGCTCGGACAGTTTCATCGGAAAATAATGAAAAATTCATTTTTCCAATCTCCAATAATATATAAAATATTTTTGAAAAATCATGTTCGATGATCATCTCAGATTTCCATTTGATGGAAAAGAATACAAATGATAATTTAAAAATAAGCCTTATTTAACTAAGCAGCAATCCAGTCCAAATGAGAAGTATTTCCCAAATATTTGACAATTTGCCTTTGTCTTTCATCCTCGTTTGACGCATATAAGCATGACCATACTTAAGGAACACATAGTGACTTCAATAAGATGGAAAAGTTTGTAAGTGCGGGTAATGCACCACTCTGGGTAGCTAATGGGAGACTGTTAACTGGGGGAATTCGATAATTCCTTTTGGGTCGAGGTCAGCGAGGAAAAAAGGGGCCGAATTGTGGGTTTAGGTGGGTTTCGCGCGCGAAAGTAAAAAACCCCGCACGATATTATCTCGGCAAGCGACCCCATAGTGAAAGCGTCCTGCGACTCTCCCCCGAAACACCTCCGCCCATTGCCGCGCAGTACGGCATTAACGACAAACGGTGCACGGTTCCCGGGACTTTCAAATTTTCCGTCTCCGCGCGGGCATGAGAGACCCCGTTCTCCCCTCGGAAACCTACGCCCTCCCCACCCATGACATTTCGATAAAGACACGAGGGCCTCTTCATCTTTCTTCTCCCCTATCAGCGGCAGCCCAGGCGACTGCGGACGAAGCCGGCGCGGATTAACGGCGGGGGGAGTGAGTAGGGTGTCGCCGTCACGTCGACCCGGGTGAAGAGCGTATCCTCTGACGGTGTTTTCAAGGGATATATGTATACCATACATGTATGCATAAAGGAGGAGGAGCCAACGCTCCCTGAATAATGCATTAGCGTCGTCAACATCACCATTACGCTTTTCGGGGTCAGTCGGTCAAAGCACGATCGAGCGATGGGGTGATTAATGGTTTTGCTCCGCTGGTTTTGTTTTGTTCCTGCCGGGGTCCGTAATGGCAGAAAAAAAGCCTGCTACCCTTTGCCGAAAGGGGGCTCCGCGTTTTAAATTTTGCATACATTTCCATACAGTGCACACAGCCGTGCGCCCAGTCAGGCTTCCGTCGGAATCCATATTAACACAATTAGCCTCCCGGGACTAAACGGTTTTATTGGGCCGAACTGGGATTATTCCGCGGAAATTGAAAAACATTTACAAAATTCCCATCAATGAGCAGAGCTAAAACACCTCTTGAAATACACTCAAACGGGAATTGCATAAAAGCTTCCCATAAAAATATGGAAGGGTTAAATTTTCGAACGAGGGCACAAGATTTTAACTTGATTAGTGAGGTAAAGGCTAGTATCGCTGACCCCGTCCGCTCACGCTTAATAACACGCTCATAGACTCATTCTGAGGGCCTTGAGTTCGATTGCCGCTTAGGGAATGATTTTCGCGCCGCTGTGTTATTGATTTTATACTGTTCCTAATTCATGACACGAACTTCTCCGCCAAGGCTCTTAAAGACTGATTGATTTTCCACCCATGGTTTATTTGGCCATGCGCATAAATTTCCAAGAGGCACCCAAAAAATAATGTTTGGAAATTCTAATACTATTCTCATTTTCCTTCACTAGTAAAGACATACGAGAATTTATGACCAGCATGGGGGAAATGGTGAGGTAAGTGTTTCCTGGCGTTGAATTATCCCGGGGCGTAAGGCTTTTAAACAACCACTATTCAAGTGGTAAAGAGATGTTTCTGAAACTTCAGAGAACCATGAAGAAAAGATTGAAGTGAATGTTTCCAACTTTCGAATGTGATCCCTCCGTTGTCCTACACGCTATTGTCTTTTCTCAGGAAAATGGTGTAATTAATGGGATCGCTGTCTCCAAGTTCGTACCTATGCATTGCCCGAGAGCATGAGGAAGGAGTTTATAAAAAAATCAACATGGGCATCTTCATTCTTTTTAATATTTAATATTTTTTACCGTAGACGTCGAGGAGCTGAAATACGGTGGCTTGCTGCTAGACAAACCATGGACATCCATGAGAAGTTCGGTCAAGATAGGTGAGAGGGTTTAGGTCACCCCAAAATCATGGGTGAATAATATCACGCGTTTAAAATTTGCGGTAAAATTCCCTGTTATTCACTGCATTATAAAAAAGAACAAAGAATCCTGAAAAATCAATTATAAATGTGGAAGGGGTCTATGGATACCCGCAGACAAAAACGGGAGTGGCCACCGGACGGCTCTGGTCATTAGTGGAGGGCTGGCGGGCGAATAATTTAGCCCGAAGACTGGCGACGGAGGAGGGTGAGAGCTGCTGTAGAACGCTCCTGAGCCTCGTGCCGTAATGAGCGAGGGAGTTCCTCAGGCAACCGCGAAAAATAAGTTACGCCTTGATAATAATTATTTTATAGGGCGCGTATTTGTGTGCCGAGTAGGCAGAGCATTCGACGGCTCACTTTGAGGACCAGGGCTCAGATCACGGTTGATGCCTTCAACCAAGACACCATCTAAAATCCCTTGAGGTGTACTTTTCTGATTACTACGACTTCATGCGAGACCGAAAGGCGATTCTTGGAAAGGAACTGCCCCCACTACCGTGAATGTGCGTATACCAGCGATGGGTGAGAGCTCTACCTATCAAATCAACCGTAGGGTTGATTACTTTGATTTGATATTTTTTTTAGTCACCTTTTATATTTGTATATCCTGCAAAACTTTTTACGAATAATGACTCCACTAGACATCAATACCCTATGAAGAAGGCCCAAGATATGGTTACTCATTTTGTGGGAGGAGTGACACGAGCCATAGTGACGAGAGGACGGGCGTTATTTGGATAACCGTGACTTCACGTGGTAGGAACGATTAGAAATCACCGCCAATAACGCGCCCCATTATATTAACAATGTAGATTCTACTCAGTGACTGACAAAAATCAACCATATGTCTTTCCTCATCTATGCAGTAAAATTTGTCCCTTGAAAATACAGATGATCTCTGGCTGTCCAAAGAGTCTTCAGACAGCTGGGGAAACGCGAGCATCTTCATTTCGGACGAATCATCTTAATCGCCACGCTAAGCTTGAGATTCCACGCAGAGTGACATCACGTATGCGAGAGGTCCCGCTCTTACATGAAAGCATGGGGCCTTGGAGTTGTGGGTGGAAAGGACAGCCAAAACTTAGCGCGACGTCATTCATTGGCAGGCCGGACACGCCTACATCTTACCCCGCAAGCCGCTAAGAGGGTGGATTTTTGATGGCGGGTAGGGGATGTTCGAGGGTCACCGGAAGAGATTAGTGGCACCTCTCACCTGCCCCCACTCTGTCGTGTACCACTCAGGGCCGCACGGCTTGCCCTCGCACGGCTTCTCCGACTCCGGCTTGAGGGAGTGCGGGCAGTCCGAGTCGGTGGTCACCCGGAACAGGCCGTGCAGGAAGGACACGCAGATCACATCCCTCGTCTGCCGCCCGGGGCCGCACTGGGCAGAGCACTGCAAGGAGGAGAGCGGTGGTCAAAGGGGTCGTGAAGGAGTATCACATTTAGAGGGGAAAATTTCAAGTTCCTCAAAGGTCATAACATCTTGATTAAAATATGCATCCAGTATGCATCAACGTTAGAAAAATTTTTTCCGTCATGCTCTTTCATACGATTTGAAATTTATTTACCGAGCAAATATTATGGAAGAGATCGGCGTCAGTTATACATAGATATTCAGTTAAATTAATGTCTATTACTACAGGTTAGTTTACCATACATGGGCATAATTAAAAAAAATGTTTGGAATTTAATGACTTGCGAAACATAGTAGGTTATAGGAATAATATCGTGTGTGAATAAGCTAATATTGCTGGAACATTGTGTCCCAAAATGACATCAATAATATTTTTCACATGGTGCGAAAATATCTGGTGAGGATATATTAATTATTTGCGACCGTACTTTTACGATTAAGCAGTGATGAAAATTTATAGTTGACTCAAAAAAGTAATTACAGTTGCCCAAAATACGAGAAATTTTGGATGAAAATATAATATACACACATATACACATATTAAATTCGATTACTCAGGTAAACTAAATCGCTTCTCGCCCTATTTTGCATCCCGTAAGGGAAATACCCGTAAATTTGACGACTTCCAAATATGCCTCCTGACTACTTCGGAAAGCAATTTTTTTCAAATAAAAATAAAATCATAAGAGCACACATATTACAATCATGATTATTATATGACAATAACATCAACTGTGGAATTCCCCATTCAAAAAACAATTAAGTGATTCCCGATTCATTGAAAAAGAATTAATTTTTTTACACACTGCTCACATTCAACACATATTTCCGAGCTTTAACCAAATTAGTCCCACGATGCACATTTGCGACAACATCGAAACAAGGAGATTTATTGGTGGCGGCGGGATTCGCGCCCCTTGGGCATGCCTTGGACTCACTCACCTGCCCCCACTTGCCGGCAAACCACTTGCCGCTGCATTGCTTGTCGCTGGAGCAGGCGCGACTCATGTCGGGCCGCGCTGTTGGGTCGCAAGTCCCCTCCGACCCCACGAGGGACAGGTCGGATCCCAAGCTACTGCTGCCACCGCCGGCGGAGCAGTGAACCTTCCTCGTCTGCACTCCCGTTCCGCAATCCTCCGAGCACTGTTTGGAGAGGGGGGAGGGAGGTGGAGAGAGAGAAATCCATGGCATTTATCAGTGGAGACGAAGGGCACCCCCGATGAACTGAAAGGTTTCCCAAGAGTCCCACATAAACCTATTCTCAAGTATGCAGAAATTTCAGCAAGACATAAATCGATTCATTTCCTGTAATTTATTTCCCGAAGGCAACGGACGAACGAAATATACCAACAACACTCAGAGCTGCATCCTTGAGTTGTATACGTCACGAAAATCATTCCGGACAAAAAAACCGGCACGAGTGTCCGGCTCCATCACTCCATCGAGACCATCGATTAACTTATCAAGTCAGTTCTCTTAAGAAATCAATAACTAATTATGAAGAATAATTATTTTCAACCCACAAGGAACGTAGCCAAAAATTTACTCCTAAGACATTAATAATGACTAGGAAAACATTCCGCCAAATGAATTACGTAAACTGCCTTAAATATAATTCTTAGTATGTAGACAAATATACTTTCCTCATAAACTATGTTACTCTATGGAGGGTTAGCACCCAAATATTTATAAAATACTCAGCCTCTAAAAGTTGACCCAATAGTCAGGTGCTGTTTAGCACGTATACTAAACTCCCTTAGCAGAAATTGGATAAAATGTGTACCGATAAGCGTGATATCGTGGAACAACAACATGATGATGCAATCACAAAATAAATATATTTAATTTTATCCGATTCTCTTTCGCTACTGCGCCACACGTTTACACGATCTTTAAGGCCAATATTAGAGAAAGACGCCGCTCAAGCGATAAAACAAGTCGCTCAATAATTAAACATTGGTGGACCGAACGGAATGCATTTTGTGATAAAATTCACTATAACAATTTTCACTCAAATGAGTTAACGCTCTTTAAAAAATTCCAATAAAAAACGCCATGCTCTGCATTGAATTAATTTCTCAAAAGAATTATTTTTCAACGAAAAATGCTGATTTGCACAGGAATAGCTTTGGATGGAGGTTTCTGGTATCACTGCATAATAGTACATGCTGGATCTAATGAGCCTTAAGAGCATAAATAATCATCAATCGCTTTATATGGCAGAGTACCGGTTAAATAACCCATAGCAGGAGAGTGTTTTCATTTCACGCTATTTAGGCCGCTTTTGAAATAATTGGAAAAAAAGTTGGGGTCGATGGCAGAAAATTTCAATAAAGGAAAAGGATAAACAGCAAACCAAGAAGAAAAGGTAAGCTTCCTAGATTTGTAAAATATTATCACGGGAATAAAGTAAGTGTTTAGTTGAGCTTTTAAAGTGTGATTTTTTTACTCGAACTAGTAGATTTGAACTCTTCTAAGCAGGGGGAGTGAAAGTCAAAACAGTATGGGCAAAATTAATGAAAACAGGAAAATATTTTCTCTTCCTTCCGGTAAATACATGCAATTGTTAGTCACACCGTGAAAACCAAAGTTTCTACACGCAAGAAACGCTCTAGCGCCCGAAATTTCATCGAAACATTTTTGCTTGCCGTTTCATTTGTACCTTCATGATTTTTCTCATGCACGAAATTTGAGACTAGTGTTCTAATACCCCTTCCACGCGGCCACGTTGTGGGAAGCAGTGCACAATACCGAATTATGTGTTATTAAGAAATATGAGAAGCTCTTATTCCAGGCCGACGGTTTTGGGTCGATATGTCACTGGATGCCAGATTATATAGTATGATATCCACGTTACCATTTTCCCGCCACCCATGCTATCAAATGAAACACGATTCATAAAAAGTTTTTGCGCATTACATAAATCATATCTAAATTCTCTATTGTGAACTGACAGAGGCAGTTAGTTACATTGTTATTAGAATGGCTCACAGATGAATGAAAATAACTTAGCTGGCATTATCTATATTTTTAACAGGAATATTATATTAGAGGAACATATCATACTGCCAGTTGGAGAGGGAAAGCGTTATTTGAAGTCATGAAGAAAAATATAGAAGAGGTTGTAGATAAAGTAGATAATATGTTGGACTAGGAAGGATCTCCAAGGAATCTTCCTAGTCAGATACATTACGAGTCCACTGAAATGAGGGATGCAAATTTTGTGTATAGTAAAAAGGCCACATTTATAGCGTGCGAAAAATGCATGGGGCCCATTCTTTTTGGTAGAAATTGTTAGTTAAGGAATGCGATGCAGCTCGAAGAAATTTTGAGCAAGGCTAAATTTGTGAAAAATAAACTGAGTATTACTCTGCAGTAAGAACAAAAGAACGAATCTCGTAATATATAATCCCAACCCAGGGAGCAATAGAGTATCTAGAAGAGATTAAAATAGAGATGGGAAAATACACAGGACGAACGTGACAGAAGAATAGCAGAATTAAAAGAAAGATCAAATAAAAATTAATTAATATGTACAAAAATTGGGTTTTTGCGATTATTGAAGGATTATTCAAAGAACTTGAAAGTGGCACGACGTGGGAGTACTGATGTATGTAGGGATTCATAATTAAGTATGCTAGGGAAAGCCAGCATTCACAAATATACAGGAAACTTTAACAACTATGAGCATAAACATGGAATTATGAAAATATTTGCTAATTGTTTAGTGTGGAAGGTTTTTCTAAATACCTGAAACACAGAAATGCTTGGAGGCAAAACTTGAAGTGAAAACTGTGATTTAACACAGCCACAGTAGTAATTACGAACCTCTACACGAATCTACGAGTTTCAGCATCAATTGGAACAACGAATCAGTATTTTCGAAGTATCGATCTTATCCCTTTCCATAATTCCGCTCAATATCCCTCAATGTTTCTCCCTATGACGGGAATGCCTTTTTAGTTGAGATGACATAAAACATGTACTCGGAATACTTAAGAGTTGGGTCACACAATCTGCAAAGAGGAATATCATTGGCGGGGTACATATGCTGTAGGGAAAGAAGCGTGGCACGCTAACCGGAAGCATGACCGTCGTCGCCACCGGCATCGCTAATGTATTTTTTTTCAACCTGACCTTTTGAGAAGGAGAGCTTGGAGAAGACTTCGCCTTCCTTCCCGACCGGCACATATGAGTAAGACCTCTGACAGGACCGACCCCTCCCACCCTTAAAAAACTCTAGTATTAGATCGATGATCACGGGAGTCCGCCTCAACCCCTCACTCTGCATTATCCCGACCCCCAGAGCCTCGACCGCCACGAAGGCGAAGCCCGCGTGAAACGGCCGTCCGGTCGAAAGAAGTCTCGCCCGCGGTGAAAAGAGGTTTGTCGCCTCCCCTCCCACCGCCCTCTTCCTTTTTCATCCCATTCCCTCCAGGTTCCCTCCCCGGACCCCCAGCGACGCCGAGACGACGACGCCTGCACGCAACCTCGCGTGGTTTGGGGTCGATCGGAGTGGGGGCGGGGGAGAATAGGGCGAGGAGGGCGAAAGGCGGAGTGTCCAGGGAAGTTGGGCGAGGAGGTGATGCAACGGGGACATCGCCACGGCTGCCAACCTCGATACTTTCGCAGGATCGTGACCTTTCAAATCCGTGAGACCTGGCGTCTGCACCCCCTAGGTGCTCCGTTTTGACTCCCTCATCCAGAGAAATACAACCCTTCCGCATGCCCGCATTGCCAACGGACTTGCCCTCGAAGAGTGCCGGAGTGAGCTCAGCGGTGAACCCATTCGCAACGGAGTCTCGTGCAATTCACGCTCGGTCGCCATTGGCCAGGGCGAGTTGCCCCGCATTGCGTGGCCAACAAAGGTCGAACGAATCACCCTAGTTCGTTCGACTCGAGTTTCCGAGAATCGCTCCTTAACGAACACACGCTGACAACCGGACCCCGAACGTGCATAAGCTGTCAATGGCGCGCGCTCCATTAAACGCGGGCTTACCCCTCGTGGATCACGCGAGAGAATCGGCCGCGTAAGGCATGTGCTTGAAACCCGCTGAATCCTCCATACTCGTCCATACATGCGTCATATTCGAGAGAGGGATTTCGATTCTGAGACACTCGGCTCGAACAAAGGTGACTTGACTCTACTGACTCTGCAATTTGGTTACCGTGACTCTTGACCCCCCACATCACCCCAGCGCCATTCATTCACGTACAAGCGAGTCGTCCGTGCCACTTCCATATTTCTCTTCCCCCTTTCGTGATCTCTCATTGGGTCTTCTACGAATGACACAGAAAGGAGTCGTCCTTTGGAGGACATGCACCTACACGCGCTGGAGAATTGCCAGCTTGTGATTTTCCATTATACTTCATGAAAATGGGACAGAGGTTAAGGGAGGTTAGATTAAAGACAGGATTCCCAGAGAGCCAAGGAATTGCCATAATTGCTAAGGACACACAAGGATGAGAGGTATGAGATGACGTCAAACAATGAAACAAACGAAGTTAATGAGACTGTAGGGAATTAGAAAGGCTAAAGTAAGCATTCCAGTAGGAAGGCATAGTGCAGGTAGTTAAATATTATTTTGGGTGGCAATGGAAGAGAGAAGGCATTGGAGAAGAACCCAAAATATTTCGAAATGAAACTTCACAAAGACGAAAAAAACGTTATGCTTTTACCTAAATATATGCAAAACTTTTAATTTACTCTACGGTATGAAAGGCACTGGATTAAGAGTGGAGCTTTTAAAGATATCGACATTAAAAATATTAGCTGTTGAATAAATTATTATTCTAATTTGAACATTTCGGTTATTTAAATTGGCAAAGTAAACCTGAGAAGTGAACCCAATAAGTCAGAACCTTTCGCATTACAATATATATTGATTGAATTCTACGACTGTGGCAATACACATAACAAAGCTTTGCTTTTACGACTGATTCCCAAACCACGTCTGGAAGTATTCCTCATGAACCTTTCCCTTTACCACCGCAATTAATTAAGTACTCGCCCTAAGTAATATCTTCGCGATATCAGTAAAGAAGGGTTTCTCTGCCGGATCTCATGCACTAGACCTGTCTTCGTCCGAAGAAATATCCTATTGTGTCGGGTGTTATCGCTTAGATCCGGTTGGGAATGAAATGATCACGTAGGGTCGCCTGCTACGCGAACAAAACCTACATTCAGTGAAAATTAATGTAAGCACTATTTTGCAGACCTGAGTTTTCCACGATAACATAGCTAGTGGTGATCAAAGCGGACTTGCATCCAACCAATCGTAAACAGCGTTAAGGACTAAGCACTCGCTACCGACTGACCAACGCAGCTGTTATTTCCCAAGCCAATCTAATAACGAAGGAATTTAGGACAACAGAATTGGGATGGCGTGAAACGGCAAATTTTCGCCAGCCAAGTTAAATAAATATTTTTTTACTTGAAAGCTAAATGGAAACCATTTTTTTCCATGAGAAATATTCAATTAACTCCTTCCAGTTTTAAATTTCGATCGAAAATGTGTAAAAAATTAGTTCATACGATGGTATTTCTTGAGGTTGAAATTTTATCGTAGACAACCTAAATCTCTGATGGATAACGTCATGCTTACGCCTGGGGAGAAGTGTTCACGCAATTAAATACAGAAAAAACGAATTAGTAACTTATATAAATGTAAAGAGCATACCCAAAATAAAACACAAAGAATTATCATTTAATCGAGATAATGTTTCGCGAAAAAACGTATTGTGTACATAAATAAATGTTAACGTTTGTTTAGGTATTCAATAGAAAATCCTATAGAATAACAGAACACTCTTAAAGATAAGAAATAACCTAAGAGAAAAAAATCAAGGAATTACTTTCATATCATATGTTAAATATAACATCTGACTTCTACGATTTCAATGGAAAGAATACCAAATTACCAGAGGTGGGTTTAACTCAATGTAATATAATTCTTCGGAAAAAATCTGCGTGAAGTACTGCAAAGGGACGTTAGTAAAATTGCGGATTGGGTGATAATTAATTGCATGGATATTAATGCTATCAAATGCAAATCCATCAATTTTAGTAACAAGGTGTGACGTTGTGATTGGCGCAGCTTCACTTGCCCAGTTCGAATACGCGCGCCCCTCTCGCGAGCCGTAGAACGGCGGGGGGCTATCTGTTGGCGCCGACAACGTATGTAAGAAAAAAGAAGAGCGGGGCGCGCCGCGCGCGGAGAGTGCCGGCCAACACGTGGTAAGGAGAGTTCGTTGTGAGACGTCCGAGAGAGAAGGTCGTGTGCTATCATCGTCGAGTCACCGACAGCCTGCGAACACCGGTGGTGCGCGTGCCAGCAACCGACCTCGCCGTGTGGGCCCCCCGCAGGCCCCGACCGGAACATCGGGAGCCAGCAGTCGACAGCGAGGCGGCCATCTTCGGCTGCAGCCGAGCGGCCACCCAACATCGTGGCCCAGCAGGCGTCGGCACCGCGCGTCATGTTTGCTTGGGAGCGCCCACACCTTTTCTTGTGATAATAAATAGTTCTTATGAAGTTTACTCGTCGGAGTCCATTTTTATGCGCCTCCTTGCGTCCCTCGTGATTTCAGCTGAAGAGCCGCAGCCCACCCCGGGGCACATAAAAGGTGAGCGAGCCCTCCCCTGGGACGAGGAGTGTGATGGGCCAGGTGACAGCCAGCGGCGTGACTCTGCGGCTAGCCATGCGGCTAGCCTGGCGCCCTCAAAACAAGTAGAGTCGCGGCCTCCCTTGTCTCGCGGTATCGGGGAAAATTTATCTATAAATTAAATACCGCGTCACAAAGGTAAATAGAAGCAATAGGGACGACAAATTCTCGGTAAATGTCATTCCTAGAAGTAATCGCTGTAAATAATTAGGTGTATATTTAACCAAGGATTTAGGGTGGGGGCTAAACGCAGAATACATTGTTAAGAAAGCTTTCAAAACTCTGCATTGGGTGATATAACCTCAAAGGGAGCATTAGAGCAGCTAAGGATGAGGCGTATAATACCCTAGTAAGACCAATTTTAGAGTACTCATCACCTGTATGGGACCCGCAGGAAGGAGGGCGTATTACCAACCTGGAGAAGGTACAAAGAAAGGCTGCCAGATATGTACTGGGGAAGCATAAGAGGATTGAAAGTGTGACTGAAATGTTAAAAACGCTGGGCTGGGAACCTTTACGAAGTAGAAGAAATATAAGCAGACTTTGTGGAATGTTCCGCATTCTGAAGGGAGAGAAAGCTTGGAGAGAACCGAGGAAAGAGGCGGGAAATCCTGATTTTATAGGGAGGATTGATCACAAATTCAAGGTAAAATGCCGGGCATAAAGAACAAATAAAAAAATGTTAATTTCTTAGTAAAACAATTGCTGATTGGAACAGTTTACCAGCAAAACTATTCGAGCCCTTTCCTAACAGGGTAAATACTTATAACAAAAGATGTGAGCAATTTATATAAAAATTTGATTGATATTCTGTATGAAATTGTATGTAACAGCTTAATTTTAACTTTTTCTTTTTGATTGATGATTCCTTTTTCAAAAGTGTTACGTTTTTTTCTGACTGATTTTATTTATTATCTTTTGTGATATTGATTGGATTTGAAATGTCATGGTTTTCCTAAGGAAAGGTGGATTGTAACACTTGGGATTTGTATGCCACCTGAAAGGGTCTTATTTGCTTATTTGCGTTTTAAAAATAATAATAACAACAACAAGTAAACTTCCAGTCGAAGCGATATAAAGCTATGCTTCTAGTGCTCTTCGAAATTAGCGAATGGAATCCCCGAGAAATCTTTCTCTACCGCGAGATTCGAGCCCAGGATTCTGGCCTGAGATTACAGTGAACTGAGAAAACGGAAAAAAATAACGTTCGGAGGGATTAAGGGGGAGAGAGGTGCAATCACTCCTGTTGCTGGTGTAACCGCTTACTGCGCTCCCCAGGAATATGGAAAAGACCCTGGAGGACCAAAGTAATCGAGTAACTTAATACGCTAAATCCGAGGATTTGGCAAAAGCGGAAATTCATCCCTTCCTCTACGCCACCGCAGAGGAAAAAAAACATATAATCCGAAGAAACGAAATTTTTCTTTGCGGAGACGTCTTCCTTTGTACCGTTTCCTAAAAACCTTGTGTGCTTTAAGTCTGCAAAGTCGAGGAAGGAATGAGTCGGGTGCACGACAGAGAAAACCGGCGCCTTATTTTCAGTGCGATTTAATAATACTTGACTTTATGCTAATGAGATTATGTTATCATTGTGCCCCTTGCCAGTGGCCCG
Organism: Hetaerina americana; assembly: GCF_022747635.1. Taxonomy (NCBI): domain Eukaryota; kingdom Metazoa; phylum Arthropoda; class Insecta; order Odonata; family Calopterygidae; genus Hetaerina; species Hetaerina americana. The sequence goes on from NW_027286069.1 coordinate 35,666,748, forward strand.
AGTGAATTGCACCCGCGGCTTTCGTATTGTTTTCCACCCACCGACCTCCCTCCCTCGAGCCCGACACCGCCTCCGTTCTCGGAGATAGCGAGCAACGCGGTGAATTTATTCCTCCCCGAAGTCACCCTAAACTCTCCCCACACCCAGTCCATCTCAAAATCCTGGCTGAGCTGTCTCGCATCCACCCTTTCCCTCAAACTCTCAGCTTTGCTCTCAATCCTTCAAAACACTCCACCCCTTCCAATGATTTAGCCGCCTCTACTTTGTGACTTCAGCCTGCCCGGCGTGCTCCCCTGTTTTAACTTTCTAAAGGAGGCCGTGAAATCTCTGAAAATCAAAAATGTCAACTCTCGCAAAGAGCACGGGGTTTTCTAAGGGACACAATAAACAAGACCTCAACTTCGCCGTGCAAAGCCGAGATTAAAGAACGGAAAATATGGTGTGGTAAATGCTAAATAAACACCAAATCCGAGGTAGGCCCGAGCGAGAGAGAAGTACATATTTATTTAAACAGTAAAGCAATTTACTGTTTCAATTATAGCGCCCGCATCACCTCATAAATATCCTGAATGCAGCTGTGACGAGAGCCCTCGGTACACTGGTGTCATAAATATTAGCAACGGATACGAGGCCCTATGAATTTTTTTTATGCAACACAAATATAAAAATGATATCGATATGGGCCACAATTTTGACTTCAGGCTTAATCAAATTAAAAATAAATTGATAGGGAATGCTCACAAATAAAATATTGAAGTTCTCCGTGGATAGGAAAATCAGGGTACGATAGTTTGACGGGGTGCATGGGGACATGCAGCAAATTGGAGTTCGGTAAACAGAGGTGCCAATTAGGAGAGCCTTCAAATACATGGTTGCAACTATTACGGGTTTTTGAGATAAAACGCATTCCAGGATTCAAAATCAAATGGACAGAGGAGATCACAGAGCAAGAATATGAAGATCAAAGTATAAAGATCAAAACTGTAAAATACTGAGTCGCATTAATATAATCCACAATCGGCCGAAACGGAAAGAAAAAAAATACTAAATTCCCATTGACCAAAGTAGTTGAAATAGGTTGGTCTCAATGGAAAAAGAACCGCATTTTATAAAAAAATCAATTGAAACTTAGCTCTACAAAGTTGGAGAACTGCTATATGAATGCAAAACTTTTCTCTCGCAATTTTCCCAAAAACTGAGAATACCCTGACTACACAGAATGTAATAAAAAAACTACAAGCTTACCATGATTTTATTATTAGCCTCTGACAAGGGCCATTCCATTGAAAATACATTTTATGTTTAGTCCCCAACTGATTTAAAATTTAGATTTTATAAACATATTCACTACGTACTTAATGGAAATATGTTTTTATTACATGTGAGGCTTAACTTAAATTTATTATAGCATTATTTCATCTGCAATAAATGCATGTATTTGATAATAAATACAATCGCAGGTTTAACTTCATGAAAATATTTCGTATTGTAAACGACACAGAAAAACACCAGTAAATTCCGCTATCTTTTCACCAACAGGGTAGTGTCGAAACACGCCAAATAGTCTCTATTTTTCCCAAAAAGGCCGAGGGATTCATTACCCAGTTCGTGATAGCAAAAGGTTATCGCAAATTACAATTGTTTCTTTATACTTTTTGAAATATCCAATGGTTATATTTTCAGGATGTTGTAAGATACTTAAGGCCCTTTTTTCTTTTTTCTCCTATTTCCCAGAACGAGCAAAACAATTATTTTTCAAAGCATAGTTTTGTATTAAGGGAGGATAATAAAAGTGGCTTTAAAAAGAAAACCATGTGATTATCTGCAACTCAATTACGACCTACACTTCGTAAAAGTTTGTCTGGGATAAAAACGAGTTCACACTATTCTTAAGTAATCCTCAGGCAGTTCAAATCGGCACTCAATGCATAAAATAAACAATAACGGTCCACAAAGATGAAACATGACTTCAAAATGAATGATAGCTTTATTAAATCTCAAAACGTCTATGATGAAATGTGTCAACGAATCAGTTAGACAAACCATGAGAGTGAAAAAAACATTTCACTTCATGTCACTTCATGTCACTTCATAAGTTAATTGGAATTACGTACATTGCATCAATAATGAAAGAACTTAATAGAAACCATTGTTTACCATTCTAAAACAATAATAACTAAGTCCATTAGACGCCACAATGATGCAACGGATTTTGAAATCAATCTCAGTGAACTCAAACAAATTAAATTCCATAATCTCCTTCGCGGTTGTTTAGCGCCCGCTCTCGAGTTTCAGTCGATAAATTTGATCCAGCAGGAGACCTTCTTTCCCACGCATTCCAGCTCCAACAGTCGATAGCCTTCCGTAAAACCCGCATTTTTTTGATGAAGTTTTGTGGAAATCCCGTCCCCTGGTTTCCGAAAGGCGACTGGAGAACATGAAAACGGAAATTAATCGGAGTCTGACCAATAAAGAACGGCCCATATTCGCGTGCCGGTGGGAGGGTGAGGCTGAATGACCCGAGCGTGACGCTTGACCCGTGGAAGGGATTGTGGGGCGCGTGCGGAAAGGGGAGAGGGATGGGAGGGAAGGGGGATGGGCGAAGAATAAGGGAAACGAGTCAATAAGGGCTAACTTCTCTTATCGATCAGTGCGGACGGAGTGGAGAGAACGGGAGAGAGAGAGAGAGAGAGAGAGAGAGAGAAGGGTAAGGTTTCTTGAGGCATTCCCACAAGGTGAGGCCGACGACGGGTGATGATTTGCCGCATTTTTTCTCCTTCTCTTTTTGATTTTATATTTTCTCTCGAGAAAAAAAATCTCTTCCCCCCCTCGATCCTTTGGGACAAGGGCCGTGACCGGCTGGAAGTGAGAGAGAAGAGGGCGGAGGAGGTCAGGGAAAGGAAAGAAAAGAAGGGAAAAATAAAATCGGAGGAATGTTTTTCGTCCATCCTCACGCGACCAGTTATGAAGACGCACAAAGAGTGAGAACTGTGAGAAAGTGGATCCAGAGGAATGGAACGAGGAAGCTGGAAGGTGGTGCTTTTTCATTTTCCTCACAGAACCTCAGAAAACATTACTTGGTGTCAAAGACCTAGATTTTCAACTTTTAGCCGACACACAGTGGAGTTTGCTTGAGTTTCAAGTAAGCCGTTGTGGCAGTACCCAAGGACTAGATGACTAAACCACTAGAAGCCCCGGTCACCTCCCAGTGGATTACAGCCTTGAAAAAAATGGGTCTTGAATAATCTGTTTCCATCGGGGATAAAAACGAAGTGAAAGGTTTGAAGTCGCTGCTGTAAATTGGGGCCATCGATTCATTCCGAGTGGAATTTCCAAAACTTTTTTATTCCACATAAAATATTTTATAGGTCACCCTGAATGTCATTATTAGGTAAAACTATGAACAAACGTGTTCCTTAAAAACGGAGTGTGCATATAAAAAATATTTTTTTAACCATTTTAACTCGATGTTTAGTGGAAAATTTCGGGTGGTGGAGTGTAAACATTTTCTTGTGGAATAACCAAGTTCAACCCATTCAATTCCCATGAAAAATAGGCTTCGTTGAAGCCCGAGAGAGACTCTTTTTCATTAACTTAATCGTTCTTTTCCTAGACATTTTCTAATTGCCTGTTTAGATGGAGGAACGTATATCTCAATACTCGGTGAATTTACAACATACATTATAGATTCGTAGGTAATGATTATTTTTTTATGAATTCTAATTTCCAAAGGCCTGCGAAGTTAATTACAATTCCTTCAACAAAATACATTCATGGAAATAATGGGATATGGATTATCGACTCAAAGTCTTTCAGGTGACGTAAATCATTTAAGCTGCATTACCAAATGTAAAATAAAGTTGGTGAGCTTATATTACCATCTGCCTATTTCGCCTTAAGGTTCATTTCTTCCCTTCAAGCATATTGTATTTTTCTCTGTCATTAAGTTATAGCGACCCTTGAACTCCATGAAAGGAGATAAATGAACTTATTTAAAATTCGAAAATGAAATTAAGAAACTGATATTATTAATGCTGATGCCGAGATATTATTTCCAATTCAGAATAAATAGAAATGAATGTTAATTTCAACGACAAGGTAAAATTATACTGAATTATTAAGCGCGATTGTAATCATAAAGACGGAAAATTTAAATACAAAAATATTTTTTCTCGGTTTGTCGAGATAAAATATCCTATATTATTCAGTGAAGAGAGATGACAAAAGAGTATGTTCCTTGGTCGTAAATTGGTCGCCAGGATCCAGTAAGTGTGTTCTTTTATTCTTAATCCCCTGCCTACATCTATCACTTTTCTCCTCCGCTGCTGTCAAGAGCCCGTCCATCACAAAACCTTCGCCCTTGACCCAGTCACTCTTTCTTCCTTCGACTCACGTTCGACGACGGGCGACGAGACCTCCAACCATTGACACGCAATGAAGCAATCCGCGGTGGAGTAAGAGCCCAAGATTGACTCGTCTCTAGTTGGAGGGGCGGAGGTGGGTGGATTGGCTCGGACAGGGCTAATCAAAGCGTGTGACGGGCGGGTCAAGTGGCGTCCACAATTATGTCCAACTCCCCCCAGTGCAGTCGCCAGCGACGCTTTCCCACGGACTCGGCCGGACACTTGGCCGGGACGACTTGCCGGGGGAAGGGAAACGCCGGCGCCGAGTGCTCAAATGAATATTTCCGTGGGCGCGCACTCCGGAGAAGATAAAATCTCATATTCTAAGGAATTGTCCGTGGTGATCCTCTTCACTGTTTGGCGACCCGCGACCGCCTTTACTTTCCAAATTCGCCCACTCCCCCTGATCCCCAAGCACCCAAAGGTAAATGCTCGTCCATTCACATCGCACTATTTGACGAGAAATTTTGGAATACATTCCATTTTCGCCATCAAAGGAGGCGAGGAAACGGTATGCTTAAAGCTTCCCAACGACGGTAAGTCCACATTATCTAAAAGAAGAAAAAAGTCTTCCATTGTCATCGGTTCAAACGTGAGGAAGCGTTGGTCTTCATCCAGGTATTCAAGATTGATGGGAGTATAGCCAACAATAATCGTTTTAAAATTCCGGTAGAAGTTCAAAGATACGACAGGAGTAGAAATAATAATAAGTTGTAATTACGCAGCAGAATATAATAGGTCGTAAATACGCCGCAGAATAGTGAAAATATTGTTTTATATAATATTAAATAAAATATTATGTCACCCATTCATTAGTTTCCAATCATGGTAATGATAACCTAAGCATCATAAAAATTCATAAAATTCGCAGTGGCAGTGCTGCTTGAATTTAGGGATAATCAACCCAAACCTATTTGATACCATTTAATCATGCAAATTATATTTCTGTGGATTTTCTGACAGCTAATGACGACAGGGAAAGAAACGAATTTTCATCAATTTCTACGCAGAAGAGAAAATCTTATTGGGTATACTCTATGCCATTATTAAGAGATTCGCAGGAGAAAGAATGGCTGAGAAGATCACAAACACAAGCAACGATAGGCTGCAATAGACTTCTTCACATGGATAAAAGGAACAAGAGAGCAAGGAGGTTCGAAGAATTGGAGAGCCTATCTGAGAAGAACTCGCAGTGGGGGGAAGGGGCAATCTTCGAAATGCCAATGATAAAATCAAGAGGCTATTTTGACTTCCATGACAATAAGTTCAATATTCAGACGCAACAAACAGCCTCACAAGAACTAACGCATCACTCACTTGCGTTAGAACATCTCTGTGAACGACTTTTTTCTTCCATCGTCTCCTGTTCCTCCAGAATCCGTTTTGCTCACCTGTTGGGACCACTCGGTGACGAACCATGTGTTGGGAGTGCACGGGCCCATGTCGCACACGTCCTCCTGCAGTGGCTTCTCGTCCATGGGACAGTGGGCGGCGCCAGGGGCGGCCTCAGCTCCGTCAGGGCCCACGCAGCGCACCGCCCGGGACCTCAGACCCTTGCCGCACTGAGAGGAGCACTGGGGATGGGGCAAGAGAGCAGAGTGAAGTGAAACACTGAAAACAGGCTAGGTTGCGCACTCATGAGCTGGCCTAAAGAACTAAAATATCACCTACTGAAATTAGTAAGTGAACGACTTCTGTTTGTGATAAAAAAGGATTGATAACCAAGCTGGAAATTGATATATCACTCGTAATAGTTCAGGGAACTAAAATTTATTTCACGTGAATGCTGTTTCCGTGACAAATTTTCGGACGCAGCCAAAAAATGTTTCCACTATTTTTGCATATTTATAAACGGCATAAAATAAAATTATAGATTATAGTAATTAAAATGTAATGTCTTCATGTATATGTGTCTGAAAAGCAAACTTGGAGTAATTACCTTATTACCAGAAAACTGTTCACAGCTATGCCGAAATAAAAGAATTGCGAAAAGATTATTGGCATATGGCCACCATTATAAATCAGGTTTATACTTCCAAATACTGAATATTCGTCCAAGATGAAAACAAAAACTTTTTTGAAATTTGAATAAAGAACTACACCAAAAAATTAATTTAAATACATTGTAAAGGCATAGCAAAAAGAATAATTGAAATTAAGCTATATAAGTAGATCCATGTATTGAAATAAGAGCATGAAAATTTTAAATGCACTCTCGGATGACAATGACAGTAATGAATACGTATTTAAAGAAATTAAAATAGAATTAGTTTATACGGAAGTAATAAAATAAGACTATGAAAGAATGCCTATGAGGTTGCCCATGAAATTTCTTATCACCCACCAAAATTAAATAAAGAATCTTTTCCACAGGCAATAATTCATGAGAAACGCCTAAGCGTTCAAAAGGAAATAAAGACGGATTAAACCATCCTAAAAAAAGTTAGACGCATTTCACATGAAGCGGGAAAGGATGTGAAAGAAATCGTGTAGCGCTATGATTTAAATCCAGAAATGAAGCCTTCATCAACGGCACACGCGCCACAAAGCCGTCAAATGCGTGTGAAAGGCAATAAAAGTAAAATGCTTATCCATAATTTGAATTCGCGTTCGCTGCAATTTCGCAGGCTTTCACATTGCTCGTCATTCTTGCTTGAAATTTAGGTCATCCGATATCTGGAGAGCGTGGTGCTCGATATATGATCGTCGCCAGTTCCCGTTAATAATAAGGCGTCAAAAATATTGTATGGGTCGCATCCCCCAGCAGGTATTTGATGAATATGTATTTTGCGGATGAGTTTTGTTTTATTGATATTAGGCATTCAAGAAAAAAAACAGAAATTGAAATAATTTTAAATGTATTTTGACTCTAATAATTTTGTTAAGTCAACAGCGATGCCCAACATATTTCCATTCTATATTATTATTCCATATACGATTATGTACGAAATTAAATTGTGTATTCACGCCTTGCCCGAATTAAATAAAAATCTTTTTCATTAAAAAAGGACTGTTCTCGTGATTCACTGATGGAAGGAAGGCCATTATGAGATCGTAACGTAATCACAATCAAGCTATTGCATTAGCGTGGTAGTAACAATATTAATTCCGGTAAATTTGTGCTATCAAATATGTCCAAAACTCCCAGATAAGTCTGTTATCACTGTACATGCTAATAAAAAAGATGACTGTTGTCCTCCCCCCTAGTAGTCTGCCATTAACTTCAGTCATGCTCGGCTCAGGATCCATGGGAGTTAACATCTGTCTCCACTCCACAACTTCCAAGAGAACCATTTCGAGGATTATACGTGAAGAGTTGAGAGAGCATAAACTTAGCACTTATCTCCAAAGTCGTGCCTAACATGCCATCATCTTTACTACATGGATATAAATAACTTTGAAAGGCAGTTTATCGGCTGAAACACAGTACGCTTTAACAATGGTACGTATATTGATTGTGGCATCATTTTTTTCACAAATTTTCCACACCTAGTAAAACACACAAATTACATTTTAGAATTTCCATGACAGGGCGACCATCTCAACCGGTTTCCCTCCGAGAATACGTGCAAATACAAAAAAATGTAATTGCAAGTATTCCATAATTCAATAAGCAATCATATAATAATTATCACACCCACTATGACATATACTATAAAACTATAAATTGACTTGTAATGCCAATTCGTCCCACTTAGAATGATCACGGGAATCTTAAAATTCGGCTGTCATAACCTTCACCCGAAGAGACAAACTGATCAATTATTCCAAGGAAACAGACCATGGATGTCAAACAGGAACAAGGATGTCCTCCCTTCTCTCCCCTTGTGGTTATGACATAACTTATGGGCGAACTCCCCCCCCCCTCCCGGAGGTCATCGTCTCCGAACCTCGACTGAAGAAAAGGTCACGGTGTTTGAGCGGGTTGGTGGGAGGGAGCACTTAAGGATACAGCGCTACTTACCGGTCCCCACTCCCCGGTGACCCATCTCCTTGCGTGGCACGAGAGCGGCGGGTTGGGGCACGGCCGGGATCGGGGAAGCGACGAGGGCGGGGAGAGGCAGGCACCCTCGGCGACTCGCATGCGCAGCGTGGGCGAGATCTCCTGCTGGCACCACACGTCTCGCGTCTGCATGCCGCCACCGCCGCAGCTGACGGAGCACGGGCCCCAGTCGCCGGCCACCCACCTAAGCCAATGGCATCGAAATCAATCCAAATGAAGCCTCGTGTATTGAAAAGGCCGACGTTCTTGAAGTATGCGGGCATGACGACAAACCCCGAGGGGATCAAAAGACAGAAATGATCCTGGAGGGGGGGGGGGGCGCTCCGACACATCCCTCTCCTCGACACGTTGCCGTAATTTTCCGTGCGGGGTACGCATGCCTTTTTTTGTCTGAAGACCCTGATGGAATAATTGGCGTTTGTCACAGTCTAAGAGACAAACGATACATTCTCCGATTTAGGCCGATATTGTTTCGGCGTTCTCATTAATCTGTGTCCTTGGAATATGGAATATTACCCGATTTTTCATCGAAAACCTTTCTCGTGCCTATTTAATGAGCTATTCATTGAAAGGTCATCCAATTATTATAATAATTAGGCGCGTACGCATTATATATTGCGTCAATTTTTTATAGTGATACTAATATAAAGGCTGCATGATTCCGGGAAAATAATATTTGGAAAATTGCGGCACTATAAAAAATTTATTTTAATTTTACTCTATAGCAAAAAACCGGATTATTTCACATATTCTTCTTACTTTTTAATTCCCTCCAGGCTTACAATTGAAGCTAATATGATTCATAAGGACTATTTTACGATATACTTTATGAGATTTTAATTTTTTTAAACATTTAAAAAAGTTAAATTACTGAAATCATGAATTGTTTTGCGTAATTAGATTTATTTTTTACTCAAAAGGTATGATATTTATTCCTGAAATAAGTGGTGGCAAAAATAAAAGCGATGAAGGGATTGATTAACTGAAAGAATGCGATATAAAATACACTGAATTAAAACATCCCCCTTCACTTTCAAGTAATTATTTTCAGTATCTACGACAGTAAGTATTAAATAATGAATGATCTCAATTAACACCTTTGTCTGGTGTAGAATGTTTTTAAGGAACAACCTTCTAATCGATTTAACATTTGTTTTATATCAAAACAATTGGTGCATATGGAGTATGAGTATTATGCTTAATAATAATATGCTTAACATGCTTAATAATAAACGTATGCAAGCTTTGGTATGGGGAATGAAAATAATTGAAAAATGGGTGGTGGAAAACAAATAAAGAAAGTATTTATAATATGGAAAGCTACATCTCCCTTGATTACATCACCCATTGGTGTTAAGTAATGAAATGACGAGGGGGATGACACTTGGGAGGGGAATGCCAGGTGCTTCCGGGAGGCACCGATCAAAGAGATTGGATATCTCCCTTCGGCTTTGAGAGGACTTAACCATCAAAGATTCACGCTCTCACGCGCCCCAAGCGCGCGCGCGCTCTTCTTCGAAGTCGCTTCTCGTAATCAACACCGAACCTTATTTGCGGATATCTCCTCCCGAGTCAGCCATCGGACCGGTTGCCGTGCGGGAAGATCGGAGAACGCGCCAGCGAGCGCAAGTGCGGGCTGGGAAGGTTCCGCCTCCTGGCCCACGCTTGCGTGAGGACGGTTACGAAGACGTAGACGTTCGCCGGGGCCATACTCCACCCCCCGATCTTCGCCATCAGTGAGATTCGACACACCTGAGGGGCGGATACCTCCCCGCGGCCAACGAACCACGGACATTTTTTCTCAAATCCGGAGACGTGTCTCCCTTTCAGCTTTTAGGGCTGATTGCGGGCAAATAATAGCAAAGAGCCCTTCACATTAACCTTGCCTCTCTTTAGAGGAAAACAAATATTTGAAATTTGGATCAATCGGTGCCATTTGACGTCGGAAGCAGGACAAACAGCGTCATATCGACGTAACCTTTGAATTACAACATATGGAGGATCGAATATCGGGGATGAAGGAAATAACCCAGCGGTGGGACACATTTTAAGAATGTCTCCCGTTCAACCACGGTTCTAAGAAGAAGGCACGGTAATCCATTGACACCTTCCAACCCATCGCCTGGCAAGACTTCAGTTCTCAGCGGTAAGAATATTTTTATCCATTATTTTATTATTTATTTAGTACCCTGCGAGCCACCACAAGGGTGTGGGTGTGTGGCAGGGGGTGAATTCACACCAGACCCATTACACCTCTTCCTCCTAACCTGGTCGGACAAACGTCATTTCATCCTGATTCCTTATCGATCGCGGGAAAAATGACATCCTAAATCTATATGTTCCTTACTTAATCTCTCCTGCCGTAATACGATGGGGTTAATAAAAAAATCAACATCACTGCTAAAGAGACATCCTTACAATTTATGCAAGAGATTTGATCTGTTATTTAGTCTTTGCTCCGTAAGTTATTCCCAACCTATATTCTCTAATAATTTTGATACGCTACTCAGTTTGTAATAACGTTTGACAAATCGAGCTCCTCGACGCTGCACGAGATCCAATTCGGCAATTAATCCAACTTCATGGGAATCCCATATACTTGCAGCGTATTCTAAATGAGACCTAGCGAGCAAAAGATAATATTTTTCTTTAATTTTTTCATCAATTTTCCCCAAAAATCTTCTAGTAAACCCTATTTTTTTGTTAGCTAGTCCAACCCCGAGATGTCGCGAGTAATGGTAATGCCCAAGTAATTAATCGAGTCTACACTTTCTATTTCGGTACTCCTGATACAGAAGGCATTCGGGAGGGTATTGCTCTTTTTTAAAAAAATCATCACTACGCACTCTTTTAAGTTTAATTCTAATGTCCACGTGTTGCACCACCGTTGTATAACCACTCGATCATCTGCTAAAGTTGCTTTATCGTCATGATTACGGATATCTCTGTAAACCGCTGCATCGTCGGCAAATAAAAGCTTATTACTTTTTACTACGGAGTAAATCTCGTTAGCGTAAATTATAAATAATAGAGGGCCGATAACACTTCCCTAGGTTGGACTGGATTATACATACATACATACATACAGGTTTCTACTGGATATACAGACATAAATTGGTCATTGTTTAGGCCTACATGCAACTATGCAACCATAGGGAGAAAGAAGGCTAAAAGGTATGCGCTCAATTAGAAGAAATAATTCGATGTGATAGGGAATTGAAACGCGACGGTAGGCGAAGGGAAAGATTGTAGTGAGGTAGGCGACTACGATTTTGAAGTGATAAGGAGTGACCGAGAGGAGAATGCAAAACAATTCTGCAGGATATAACGTTTCATTACAACGAGCACTTGCTATGAAGAGCTTCTGCCAAATAACATTATTTTGGAGATCCACAGAATTGCGGATAAAATAAAGCTCCAAATATTAAAAAAAAGCTTCCCTTCACCTGCATCTAAGGGTGCATTCAGCGATTTTTATTCTTAAAATGAGAAATTTATGAGGAAGAACATAGAGTGAAACCGATCAAAATAAGGGAACAAACTCTACTGTTACTGAAAAATCTCCTCTTATTGTCTAGCAGGACAGTTCCGAATAATTTTTGTAACTGAGCGTTATCTAATGGAAGAGCCTCCCGAACGCCTTCGCCCAGCAAGCGATCGGGGCGGGCTCAGCAGGTGCCCCGTCCCTCGCGGACAGCGGGAAAAGGATTGCGAATTTTACAATGGAGAACTCCGATCCTCGCCAATTTAGAGATACTCGTTCCGAATTTGTAAACGCGGACCAGCTTTGACTTACACACCAGTCTCAAAAACTCAAAAAACAGCAAGGATACTGAACATGGTGGGTTGTGTTTTTCACTCCAGGACGGGAGATAGTTTAATGTAACCGCCCAGTCCAAATTCGGAGTGAACTTTCCCTCTCTCCAGGCCATAGTCATTACTCTGCATTTTTATTGCCCTGCGAAGATTATGGGGAGACAGATCGTTGTCAAATATAAACCGGGGACACCGTTTGGACAGCTCTGCCGCAAGCTGATTATTCGACCGGGTATCACTCCTTTGGGACTGTGGTTGAAGAAGAGGAGGAGCCTCCATTGGAGTGCGCCATCTCGTAAGGTACTCACTCGGCAGGGCAGGGCTTGTTGTTGCAGGGTGCCGTCTGGGGCGTGGGCCGGTCGTGCGGTGTGCACCTCCTCTCCGGCACGGGCGTGTGATTGTGTTCCCGGACGCAGTGCACGGTGTTAGTCTGCACGCCTGGAGAGAGAAAGGAGAACTTTATGACTCACGGTGAACCAGAGGAGCAGGTAGGAGTACCCGATGCAATACTGAACACCGCAACAGCCACTCAGCGCTCAGGCGACTACGTCAAGGCCCTCTGGATGGACAGTTGTCTCTCGACGAGCGGTCGCCGTGTGCTCCCAGCAGCGCAAATAATCCTCGACCGCAGAGATCAACCTTTTTTGAACCCGACGTCCTCCCTTGCGTCAGCGTTCGGTCTGCTTCCCAAACGGCTGAGCCTCGTATTCAGGAGGGCGTCCAGTTGATGCAACAACAACAACGTTAGGGGAAAGCTGCTCCAAGGAAACAGCCCCGATGATAAAATGGAGGCGGGAGGAGTCAACAGCGCCCAGCCACGGAGATTGGACTCAAACACAACAGTGAAATTTCACCTTCGGACTCAGGAGGCCAAGCGACGCGATCGAATGCAACACCACTGGATGTGGCTGCGTGAAATCACGCACCTAAGGGGACGGAGTTGGACAGGAGAGCGGCAGAATGAACTGATTGGTTGATTGAAATTTTTAGGTTCAGGGCATTTTCCATTTTTATGTGTCAATAAAATCTTGAAAATGATGAAATCGATGAAAAAATAATAAAAAATACAAACGAAATATGAATAATGCTCGGTAGTTTTTGGGTACCAGGGTATTTGGCTGACCAGACAGTGGAGGGAACTACATTTTCTCATTAGTTACCACAGCCATAAAACCAGTCTCGGCATGCAGCCGGCTGTTACAATCATTACAGAACATTTTAAAAGCTTAGCATGGCTCAACGTAAATTCACAAAAAACACGGAAGGTATTTTAGAAACAAAAGCTATCAAGCAGGAATCAGAAAATTATAAACGATCAGAAATTATACTGAAATTCGCACGAAAAAACTTGCGAATCTCATCACTCGCCTTAAAATTTTATAAATTATTAAAATTATGGCAAAAGAATAACTTACGTGAAGTAAATTCAAACAATCAATCAAATACTTATATATTTCAATTCTATTTCTATCTCAATCTAACGGGGACAATTAGGCAAATCGTTTCGTGGATATTTAGGCAAACACAACTCCCGAAATATAAATTGTAAAGCAAATAATCCTGTAATTTACACGACGAAATATTGAGATTTCTTTCATAGTTTTAAAGTTCTTTCCCAGTGAAATCAAAGAGTTTTTGGTCATTTGGTCAATCAATCAATTGGTGTAAGTAGTCATGCTTTAGAGTTTCATCAAATATTAAATGTTATCATATCCATCATGTTTGCTAACATTTGATCTCAACTGTATTCCTTTATGTTTTCAAATTATAACTGCTAGCATTCTACCGCTTGGAACAGCATTTTGAGCGTCTTCTAAGCAATATTACGCGTCGTCGTCTTCGTAAGTGTCATTGCACAACTTAAACTTCATTTCTTTTTTTATACAACTACGTTCAACGCTTCGCTCCTCCTTGTTATTTCATGCGGCCACTGTTCCTGCAGTCTTCGAAAGTAGGCCAGCAACATCCTCCATTTCCCGAATATTTCCCATTTCCATTCTTCTCCATTCCCAGATCCCTAAAATCTTCCTCACTAAGCCTATTCTCTCTCCTCAACGGACATATTTTGGAGCCAAACAACGCAAAGCTTACTAATTAATTGCATCTTGATTTATTATAAGTGCCCCTGCATTTTTTCCCTCATTATTAAACGCGTCTTTTTTAAATTCAGTCTATGGATTTGTTCTCATGACTAACTCCTGCTTGACCGATTATATAAAATTCAATTCATTTGTTAATACCAATATCTAATTCAGCTTATACAGACTCATTATATTTTGTAACTCATAAACGAACTAACGTCTTGCAGATTTTTTTTAATATCCGTGATGATGGCAGTTTAAAGCGTGTCCTACAAAACTCCTTAAGATTTTAGATGGTAACCAATAGCGACTGAATTGGCCGTAAGGGGGCGATGGCGGACTTCCATTTCTAACGTGCACTTTCCGTTGTAAAACTGATTATATTCTGGGAATGAAATAAATATTTTTGACTAATACGGCGCATACATACGAGTAAGTAATTCGTCAAATCATCATCATTCGTTGATCATATAATATGGCACAAGATTGAAAAAGAGGACGGAAAAAGTTTTCATATAAAATTCACAAACTATCGCCATACTATTTTAATTTTACCCCATCATTTACTTAACCAGTTTAAAAAATTGTTCTTAAATGTCGTTTGAGAGGAAGTTTACTCCGTAAATGCACCCACTCATAACCAAATAAAGGCGATATGAGTATTTAGAGTGAAATTTCCATGTCAATACAAAACGAATGAAAACCGATTCCGTTTACTGACAGGACCTTCCGCTGGTGATCGAGATTCAGCATTATTTAAAAGAGTTTAACAGTGATAAAACAAGAGTTTAACAGTAATAAAACCTACATGATGCTTGTGATATAACTCATTCAATGGTACAGGATTGATTTTCTCCTGAGCTATCATCATCAGAGGGAGTAACTTTGATGTTAAAATAGTCATTCCTTCCAAATAAAATGGAATATACCTCGTGCTCCGTAAACGTGCATTTAGGAAGTGACATACACAAAACCAGAACGTACATGGCGATAAATGGGGTCATGACATTCTCGCATAATTTTCCTTTGGAAAGTTGGCGTGCAGTGTATAAAAAGACACTACATGCCTTCCCTCGTTTTTGCCTGCACTACGCTTTGGAATCGCTGAAAAGCAGTGGTGGACGGATTATTATCTGTGCCAAAAAGCTCGCCGAATGAAGATATGTAACGTGATAAGTTCACCCCGGGAAAAAAAAGAGGACGGAAATTAGCCGATGAAGAGTGCGATGGCCTTTGAACTACTCTTGTGCCCCGTGATAGGACCCCACCATCCTCCGTCCACACACACTTTTCAAAGGCTGAGAATCAACTTTGAGGAGATAACATAATTATATTCTCTATTTGCCGTTGTGTTTAGACTCTCGGATGAAACGACGAAAAACCCTAGGGGGAAACGACGACGATTGTTTTGCATAGCTAACGAGGTAAACAATCCGAGACTACGCTTGCCAATCCGCACGGCGGGACATTTCTGGAATCACCGCCACAGCCGTGCATCATGTTCGGCTAACAGGGGGATGCAATGTTATCCTGGGGTACTAAATGACTCGAATTTTTCTCCTTCTCCACTCTCCGGTGTTTAGCAGGAAAGCTGGGCATTCGCGACTCGCGTTCTTTTGAATCGGAAAACGCAATCAGGAATGAGTTTGCATATAGGTATTGTCCATACATACGCTCTGGAGTGCATTTCGGTTTACACGAAAAGTGATGCAGTTCTAACACGGATGGTTCATTAGCAGTGCTTGTTCGGGAATGACATCCTCCTCAAATACTTTGAACTACACGATAGAAGTATCATATATTAATAAGAAAGGGGAAGAAAACTCCAATGGCCGTAAAAATTAGTTGCAAATCTCTCGTCAGACTAATTGTTGTACTGGTTTAACGGGAATCACGTCAGGGACCAACCACAACCTCGACCAGAATACCCTCTGTGGTGGTTTACGGGAAATTAATCCGCGTCAGGGACCAACACACTTTTTTTTGTTTATTTTTTATTTTTTTAAACTTGGGATCCAGTTGTAATGATGTTAATCAAACTATTACTGAGTTGATTGTATGTCTACTGGTACGCTCGGAAATAGGTTTGAAACATCAAAAGATACCATGACTTCTCCTTGACTGAAATTGTGACTTTTGGTTTTGGATACGAAATCTATGGTATTTTTAAGAGAATGGGGGCTCGGGAAAACCAATTTGTTAAATTCACAAACAAGCCACTTGGATATGAGATATGTGGGAGAATCTTTGCCTGAAACAATGGGTCTCATGGGGAGACCAACTTTATGGACTTAAGGTAAGCAATATAATCTAGGTAAAATTGGATTTGACACTGAAAGTCTAAATTTAGTTTTTTTATCAATGAGGGATGGGCAGTGGTTAAGCACGTTTTTCACTTACTTACAGTACTTCTTAATATATATTAATAGTAAAAAAAAGTGTATCACTAGAACTTCAAATGAACAATTTTGAAGTGAGTAAAATAATCGTAATGTGAATGCGATCCAGTTGGAAGAAACCATGACAACGCGTGAGAGAAAAACCTTTTCAAGAGACCTAAAAAGTTAATTATCAAAATGCGTTTTGGCCTCGAGTTCATTTGAAATATCGCATCAAGAGCTCACTTCCCTTTAATGAAACTACCGCGTGGAATTCAAAATTTGGATTTGTTAATCAAACCGAGATTTTATACCTCTGAATTTATTTATCTATTTTAGGAGCATTTAGGTAATTTAATTCGTATATTGGTGCTTTACTCAGAGTTACAGCCCCGCACCTGATGAAGAACACAAAATTAATTATTAAATACTCGGGAATAGTTGCGCTACCTGAGCTTACCGTGGGAAAAAATAACTACATGTTCATTTTTTTCATTGATGGCCTCGGAAATTACAAAAGATAATCTTTTAAAGCAAAATAAAGCGAGGGGTACTCTTTAAGATATGTAAATTAAAAGTATGTTAACTCATCGCTGAGTCAAAGTCAAAGTATAACGCGTCCGCGGAAAAGATTTTTAGATATCATATTCGCTGATTGTAATACCAACGATTTGATTTGGTGCACTATACGTTAAACAATTTATCCGTATCTTCTAGGAAAAGCAATCAGCACGGTACATACAGGTAAATTATATCCACTTTAAATAAAATACTTAAGCTAATTCGCTGAAGAGCATATTTTATTATACATTAAATGACAAAGTGAATGACATTCATTAAATAACAAAGTAAGCCTACAAACGGCATTGCAATCGATCATATTTATAATCAACATATTATATTTTCGTCCGTCAAAGTAAATATCGACGTTCACAAAAAATAATTATTTCGGTTTCAACATCATATTGACATTTTCAAGTTTCAACAAAAATGTTCCACTCCAGGTGACAATTTTATGATTAAAAACCTTTTTCACAACCTGGTCGTGTAAAAAAAAAATTTCACTTAGAAATCTCGATAGCAATGTAGCACCATTTTCAGGTATAACGGTAAGGTTTTATCATAACATTGCCGTGACATGGTCAAAACACCGCAGGTGACTCCTAAAGTTGACATTGTTACGTTGAAACCTGGTTTCAAAACATTAAATGTTTCGTGAATCCGTATGCAAAGTAAATTTTACCCTACAGTAATAATTTTCAACAAGTGACGAGCTGTCTGTAATGCCATAGGTGGCATTACGCGTAGATATTCAGTGAAATCAGAAAAGCGTTGAAAGTGAAAACGCGGTGCACTTGAAGGGAAGGTAAAGAGAGGAATGGGAAAGCAGTGGGAGCCCGTTTTCTCCCTTCCTCGCAGATGGGAGCGACGGAAGTCCTTACCTCCGCCGCAGGACTTGGAGCATTCGCCAAATCCGGACAGCTTCCAGATGAACTTCCTCTTCCTGCCGCGGGATCTCGGGGACAGGGGCTTGGCATCGTCTCCGGAAGGCAGGAGGCCTTGGTGGTGGGCGTGGCCGTAGCCATTACCGCCGCCACTCCTCACCTGCGCCGCATCCTTGGGCCCGCTGCGATAAGTGTGATAAAGATACGGGTCAAAGGGGACCCCATTCCTGGAAAGGGTGACACGTTCAACACCGATTAACCAAAAAAAACAAACGAAAACAAAACCAAATGAAGCGGGGTGGTGGCGTGGGTTGCTTTGACTCGGGCGCATCTGCCGCAACTGTGAGTTCGCGGGGAAACCCGGGAACACTCTCAACCCTCCCTCCGCTTCCACACGATTCAATAACCTCTCGTAAACCTATAAATGGAAACTTCACACTTTTCATCTTCATTTAGAGTTCAGGAATGTCTTCAGTTTTGAATACTTTTATTTAAAACTGGTGTTTATCAATATAAGAATTGACTATCCAGAGTTCAAGATATTCAGCACCTGCATAAGTCGTCAACCAGATAGAAAACTATATTGTCTTCCAGCCAAGAAATTACTTCTTAATGCAAACGGACGAATACTAATTGCTATATTTTCAGTCGGCACTCTCCGATTTTCAAGTCGAATCAACCGTTATTAAGGTATGCCTTGAAGGTTCTAATGGTAGATTTTAACTTTCAAATTACGTCGACGTGTTTGGCCATAATGGTGATTCAAACACTTATTTCATGAAAATGCGAAAAATATTTCTCATTTCAATGCCGATTAAATTTCTTATGATACTCCAGTCTTAAATTGCGGAGGCCACCTACATGTTTTATGCATAATGACAATCGGTATATTTGATGCCAAAGAATATGGGCACCTTGATTTACCTACAAACATACTAAACATCACCATGCTTGCGCAGTTTATCCTAGATAACTGAAAACGTTTGCTGTTGGAACCACGTGCGAGAAATTTTGTTTACTGAGTAGTTTCGTGGTTCCGAATTAGAATTGCAAATCCAAAATACTCAACTAATTTCTTAAAGATTATTACCGTCATAACAATAAAAACATTTTTATTCGCATTTATCACACTGTGTTATGAGGGTACACTTCCTGGAATTATTTTTGCTTCCTTCGGCTTTGTATCCTCATTTTTCAAATAAAAAAATCTCTTAAGTCTCATGAATAGAATGGTTGGGGCATTACTTGGTGGAAGCGATTCATACCGAAAAAGAAAATACTTTGTTCTTCCAAATATATTTTATTATGCACGACCTAGGTTTCGACTTACAAAGTCATCATCTGTACTTCACCTTACGATGACTTTTCAAATCGAAACCTAGGCCTTGCATAGTAAAATATATGTGGAAGAACAAAGTATTTTCTTTTCTTAATTTAAGGTCTCATGTCGGGGAATGACTTTCTCATAGATATTATTAAATTTACAGAAAAAGATCCATTTCTAATTGATATTATTTCAGCCAGTCAGTGAAAATCGCCTTTTGTTTCAATCAAATGCTTTAAGAACGCGGAATAAGACTTTCATTTCGCGAGGAATCCAGTGCAGAGCATTTTAAGCTGCTATTTTACCAGTTTCACTCGATTCCAGTCATTTTCAGCTTGCTGCAATCTTGGACAAATTACTGTGGAACAACTAATCTTCAATATTTCTCCATTTACTAATGCATTCTTTGATTTCAAAATACTAAGAAAATTACTGAGGCAACTGCGTGTCCCATTTTTGCCCAGATTAATTTAATTCGGCCTAAGTTTTTACCCAAGGGGAAATATCTCGGGTTTAAATATCACCACTCCAAAGTATGACTCAAAAATTACTCGTACAGCATCCTCTCTTTAAATAATCGGACGTTATGCGATTTTCTAGTTAATCGCCATCCAGTTCGGTTCAAAAGTCATGTCCCGGAGGAAAAATAAAAATTGGTGAGGCGAATGAATGGCTCTCTATCTTCACTCTAATGGACCGTCGGACCACGTATATTATTTTCAAGAGGGATTCAGCGGACGGACAAAGTGTGGCGCAGAATATTTACCCAGCTTTACCCTCGCGTGTAATGGCCCAGTGCAGTGTTTCGCGGGTGCACGCCAGGCATTTGCATTTAGCAAATGTGAAAAAGCCTCGTTGATAGGTCCGAGAAGCGGAAGAGAGGGAGAATGTGGAGGTGGAGGCGTGCCACGTCGGTGGCGATGATTGGACAACGCCGCGATTCCCTGACCGCAGCACCATCACCGTCGGGAGAACAAAGGAACGGAGCACGTTTCTCAGCACGGAACAATAAAAGCCAGTACGAAATGAAAACTGACCGACTGAGAAAAGTAATGCGTCACGGAAACTCCATTCGTTTGCTGAGGAGTTGATATCTATGAGTACACGAAACCTTATGCAGACTGACTTTACCCCGACTAGCTACTTTAAGGGCCGATGGCGTGTTTCGAGACGAAAGCACATCTTCGAGGTGATATGCTGAAGAATATCGTTCCTTCATAAAACTGAACGGTCGTGCATTCCTCGACAAGAAAGTGAAGAGGAAAATACTTAACTCATTATTGAATCTCAATACTTATACAGTGCATCCCAGACGCTGAAAAACTATTAATTTGCATCCTCCACGCTTTTTTCTTCCACCTTAAGGAAAGCGAAGCAGACGTTCCCGAGTTCTATAATAAAATTAAAACTATAAAAACAAAAATAAAATACAATTAAAACTACTGGAAACTCAACAATCATGCAACAAAACAGTACTTGGTAAATGGTTGTACATTTAAACAGTAAATGAAAAAGAAGTCTCCTCTTATCATAACCCTCGTACAATTTTGACTTAATTTAAGAGCAGAACACATAATTACAACTTTTATTTGACTAAGAGAAAATCTGAGTCGGAGCTTTCAATACGTCTCGAAATTGCAGTGAGAATTATTTATAGAGTACAAAGCCATTACTTAATACGATATGGCATTAAAAGAGAGGAGGTATGAACAGTCATTCTATGAATTCAACTGAATGTTCTATGATATTCATAAGGCGTAATGACCATGTGGTTAATCACGCACTCAGAGTTTCCCGTATCTAACGCGCGTTTAGTCACTGCAATAATGATCCATCCAAGTTACTTGAATACGTTAAATGTTTTAAATATATTGAATGAACATGTAATGTGCAATAAAAACCGTGCCAACCGTGCCTATGATTTTGCATTCACGTTTTACGCACGCGTATCATCATTTTTCGCTTCATTTTCAAATACCATTCGATTAATGAAAATTCAAATAGATATAGTATTTTCCCAAACTCCCTTCCATCTGAATGCAATAATTCTGCGGGCTTAATTTCCATGGTGCACGCGGGCTCATTAGGTTGAATAACGCTGACCAGGGCATTGCGCATTTACCGAGAATAGCAATACCTACCTGGAATTAGGTCAGTAAATATTTCAAAACCAATGAGAAAAGGGAAACCAGCCGAATACAACATGCTCTCCCAAATTTAATCTGGCGCTGGACCGTGAGGTTATCCAATGCTTCAAAAGTACGGCTTGAGGCGGCTCCAAAATTTGATTACTACCGCTTCCATTTCAAACATGGCCAACTTGTTTTTTTATAATAATGGATGTGAGTTTTTTCTTATCATTTAATAAATGTAGGTCATTGAAGTTGCTATTTGCACCTGAAGAGTCACGATACTACTCTACTACTACTTTTCGCAGAAATTAATTTAAACAAGTTTTATCACAAGAGTTTGCGAGTGGGGCGTCATATCAGAGCCGGACTCATACCGCTTACCCTAATTAAAAAATATTTGAGACTTTGACTCCTGAATGAATTTTCAATTCTTACTAAACTAACATAAAGCGTATTTTTGCTAAAACTACAATTAGAGACATTTTAAATGGAGAAAATCGAGACGATAAGCCCTACCTTCTGGTGTCTGAATCATCGAAGATGGGACCATCCTTTGGAGCTATGTCATCTGGGTACAGTGCTGAAAAAATATCATCTGCAATGAATATCAATCATGATATCTGATGAATTGGCGTACATGAGTTAGGTTTAATTGTGAATATTAATGCAAATCATACATGTGTATTCAGGGATTATTGCGAAGAAAAATTAAGTCAATAGTCAATCCACATAATAGCAAATTATGTTGCATTTAATACAAAAAGCTCAAATGGCATTTAATTAATTTATGATGTCATACGGCTTTTCAATGTCCATAAAAAATCATTATTTCATTTAACATTTGTTCTTTAAATCGTCCATAATTTTTTATGAGAGATATATCAAGTTGCAGGAGAATTAAAAAAATAAGATAACATGAGTTCAGCAGCACACCTAACTGCAAATGCTGGAAAAATCGTCAAACCACACCTGAAAATTTCTTCACAATGTAATAATACTTTTGAAGTGTGTCAATTAATTTTAACTTCCATCATATTGCAGTGTCCATGACTTAATTTGGTGGCTAACCGAACAAAAAAAAGTTCCATAACTCAGTCGTCGCCAGCCACATAGATGCCTCACTCGTGCCACAAAGTGACTAACATCACCACAAAAAAATGCATGTTTAATGTTAACCGCTCACAATTCACAACTTCCTTTCAATTTATGTTGTTTCCCATGAACCCGACTGCCTCTGAATCAGGAAAACCCAAATAATCCTCTCTCGCAGCGATTGCCTGCGTACATTTTTGACAGGCCTCCTCCTGTCGATTGCCCACCATCCCTGTGGAGCCGGTACTTACACGACGCAATTGGTGGCTTGATGACCGCTCCCCCTCCGGGGTAGTAGCCGGCCCCGGGTGTGCGGGGCATCGGATTGGTCGCGGCCCCACCGGCGCCTCCTCCCGCGGGACCCAACCGCCCGAACACGGACTCGCCGATCGGCAGCATGTACTCGTACTTGATGCCGGGGTTGGGTTGCTGGTATATAACCTTTTAGGAGGAGGGGACATACGAGATAAGAGAAGTCTCCAGAAGCGACAGACACAATAGGGGAAAGCAACTGGGCACACACTATATCGCAAGATTGGGTCTGCGATATGACCAGAATATTTTGTTGGCAGATTGCTAGATTACATATGGCATATGATTATTAGGTTTACGTACTTCCACCAAGTAAACAAGGTACGTGTGTAAACATGGCGGCAGGAATAGATGGAAGAGATTAAATGAACTTCTGCTGGGAAAAAGAGCTTGGAGATACGATGTCATGAATCTTCAGTTGAAGAGATGAGAATCCTTTTTTGATATCAAAACAAACTTAGACATTAATGGCTCACCTGAAGATATTTTAGTTATACCCTTCCCCTACATGAGATTTCTGCAAATAAATATTGAAGGATTTTTTTTCATTATGATCACTTCAACTGTTCACATTGCTCAACTATTTTCACGTGACTTTGTTGAAGTAATCACTGATACCAGTCATTTTGTACAGGGAGAAGGAGAGAAGGAGAGAGGGAGAAGGAGAGAGGGAGAAGGAGAGAGGGAGAAGGAGAGAGGGAGAAGGAGAGAGGGAGAAGGAGAGAGGGAGAAGGAGAGAGGGAGAAGGAGAGAGAAAGGGAGGGATTGTGAGTAAGGGGTGGAGAGAGAGAGAGAGAGTGACAAGAGAGTGAGGGTGAAAGGAACAGATGAACTGACGTCGGAGAAAGGGAGAAGTGAGCGAGCCACAACCAGAGGAGGGGAGAAACGCTGAAAATTGCATTCTCCGACCTAATGGAGTCGGGCCAGCCGGGTTCGATGGTCATCTCCAGCAGAAAATAGGAAGAGGATTTCAATCAGTCCCTTTTGTAATCCACCCTTCCCCTTTTGTCTCACTTTGAGAGCGATCTCGTGCTAGGCAGGTCAAGAGGGGAAGGAGAATGATGAGTGAGCGGACCAGCATCAGCCAGGCCGCCCTCCGGATGACGTCCACCCCTTGACTCGCCGGACCGAAGTGAGAGAGGTACGAGAGCCGGGGGAGGGGGGTTGTAGAAATTTCCTCCTTCCTTCACCAATCTTTCCCAGCTCGTCAGTCGCGAACGCGCACGGCCGAATGCATCGGGGCACGACAAAGGGGCGTCATTAAATGCCTGGCTGGCCGGAGTCGAGGGTGAGAGGAGGCGGCAGGGTTCGCGCGATCCACAGATGAGTTTCCTGGCACATTCGGGGGGGTGGGTGCCAGGGAAGAGGAGATCTTCTGATTGGCTCCTGGTCGAGTCGGGCGGGAGTGGGGGGGGCAACGTAAGCGGTGATGGGTGTCGATATCTACTGAAAAGTCCCCGTAAGCGGCCCCGGATCTCATCAACGCCGTTTCCCTTTCACTCTCTGCCGTCCGTGGCGTATCTGGTCTTTTGGTCCCCGCCGCTCTGAACTCAACGAATCGTAAGGCGCGTGGGATTAATAATATCGGTTCGACGGTCGGCGTACCGTCATTGTCAGAAGAAAGCATTGCATTTCGAATGCACAGGAACACAATGGGCGTCGAACACTTTTCTTCTCTCTCGCCGGCAAGGGAACGAGTGCCGATCGCATCGAGGAAAATAATTGCTGCAAATATTGAGAGCCTCAAACTGCCTCATAGCACCCTTTCAATGGGACGAACAAAATTGGATTCATCAAAATGAAATTCTAAATTGGTGAAGGCAACGAAACCTTGAAATTATGTCTAAAGGGACCTCCGATGACAGTTCATGGTTTTCCGATACATTTACATTTGAATTGATTTCAACTAAACTTTATTAAATTTACGTTTCGGGTTAATTACATTTGAATTTATACTTTTGTCTATCGTCATTGATATTCGATAGTCGAGTCATCGAGTAGTCTGATCAATTTCATTAATTTCTTCAGGCAGGTGGGAACACCAGCTGGAACTCTTAAGCCTTGTATACCGAAATGCCCTTACTTCTCCTACGACTGGGGTAGCATTTCATAATAGTTAGTAAAGATTCAACTCGAAGGAGTAACATTATTCTACTGATACAGCAATCCCATTTTAAATTATTTAATTTTTTAGAAGGGAATAAGAAATGAAATTGATTCTGAGCGCTGTGATACATTTCACCTATTCGATTTCAAATCTCTTTAAGGAACTCATGAAAATAGTGAGGAACATGTAGGTAATACAACACGATAACTTTTTTACGTAGTTTTTCATGCATGATTAGACATAATTTGCCGAATGCCGAATTTCACCTACACCTTCCATGGTTGTCATTGAAATACACGAGATACATATCGTATTGGAAGAAACAAATTTTAAGAGTCGAAATGATGACTTGGTGGACCACATACCACCAATAAAGATACATTTTGGATCATTCAATGCCTCACAGACACCATCAGACACTTTTTCAGTATTTCTATGAAAATATAATGTAAATTCAGAAGGCGTTGTCACTTTGGGCAAATAGCAAGTCTGGTACACCGCCGAATTGACCTCCAACACTCCAAACGCCAGATTTCAGTACTTTGTTTTTTTTTAATTGAACTTTGAATTTTTGTTTCCAATTTAGTCGATCATACGAAGTAATGTTTTCAACTTCATTAAAAGGTAAAGAGGTGTTATTATCTCTGGCCTCTTTCCTACAATTTATCTAACCTATCGGCATAATTTGAGCGTTCCCAGAACATATCTACGTCTACATAAATACCGCGCGATCCACCATAAAAGGTGTGTGGCAGAGGATGAAAGCGTCAAGTGGGTTAGGAATAATTGGGAGGGAGGTCGTTTAATGGGTTAAGAAAAGGGAAAAACATTCATTTACAAGTAATGTCGATGAATCTTTGCCATTTGGGTGTCTTTAGAGACTGTGTATCATGATTAAAAGAAAAATAAATGGGCACAACCTTCAATAAAAAGTGTTATCCTTTACGTCAGCTGCTCCGTATGTTTAACACTAGAAAGTGCGAAGACTACCGAGCAATAATGTTACGTAGACGCGTGTTATATGAAACAAATAATCGATGGTGTCGGCCTTTCCCCTTTACATGAGCCAACTTATCCTACGATACTCCTCCGTCGTAAACAAGATTTTTTTTCTTTATTATACCCTTTTTTATTCTCTTCTTTGCCTTCCATTACGTTAATTTCCTCCGCAGCGGAGTCATGATTCCGCTGCGCCACTCACAACTGCTTAGAAAGTGAGTATACTGGGATGAAAATAAATCAAACGAAGGTTACCAGCACAATAAGGTATGTAACACAGCACCTGAAATTAGATAGTAAAATTGTTTTTATTGATTTTAAATACATTTATGCGTGCACTAGAGCGCAATTCTAGGCCGGTGAAGTTTTTCTCCTGTCATGACTCACGTTCTACACAATTTACAGGAGCAAAATAAACAACCCACCATGAGGTTATTTTTTAAATTGGTCTAAAGAGAAGAACTAAATCCTAGTCACCTTTGGAGGCACATTTGTTCAATATCTGTCCATGAAGGGTTTTGGATACTGCGTTTTTATTTACACGAAATGGCTATCAAATTTCGAGACGCCATAAATGAGGAAATTACACCATTACACTCGTTGTCTGCTGCCAATCCTGCAAAACCGAAAAACCACAAAAGTGATATCGTAGGACGTTCTTGTAACCATTCTAGGCAGTTCATCGTACCTCACATGCATAGAGCATCGGCTTTGAAGCTGATGGAACCAATGATAAGGGTAGCAGTGGCATAAATTATATCCTAAGCACAAAAAATATCTTCTCATAACATATCTATGATACTTCATGCTAACATAAACCATGAAGTTCAAAGCCGATAGGAGGAAGAAAAAAAATTCAACGGTTGCATTGCTTTAGCACATATCATCGTGGACTCGACGTGGCATCATCAAAGCCTTTTGTTCCCGAGCGGCGAGGACGATTTCGATACGCCTCGGTGAGGGAATAGTTGTCCTTATTCCCTGAAAAGAGTGTTGTCACGTTCGCCCCCGCTTGCATCTGCACTCTGGAGAGGGAAAGAGACAGGCTGCTCTGGAAGACGGATCCTGCCGGGGTGGAAGCGAACGGGGGAGACCTAGCGGGAAGACGCATGAGGCGAGCGGGCCGCCCAGACGCCGCCGCCCCATTACGAATATTAATGACGAGAGTACGCCTGCTGGGGAGTGGAGAATCACGGAAGCGAGCACATCTGCGGGGGTGAAGGTGGAGCACTTCGGAAGGAAAGGTGGAATTGGGGCGCCCGCCCGTGGGATGAGGGCGACGCAGCGGGCACGTTTCGAAGAGCGGGAGCACGGCGGGAAATTACGTGGGACCCGAAATGGAACTGTGTCGTACCACGCTGATTTGGGCGACGCGTTCGAGCATTTCGAATGAATTACCTACGGCAATGCCCGTATGTTGCTTTGCTGAACGATTGGAAGGAGGATTGAAGGAAAGAAATGCGAACGTTGCGGATCGTGAAAATAAATGGTTTATGGTAGCCAACTCGGGGACCAGGTTAATTTCAGTCTAAAACTGTATTTTTCGTTTTTCACCGAGTGGATATTATCTTAAAAAATATCAAATTGCACAAAGGTTGCAAGACGTAAAATATACCTACTAATAGATTAAATTTTCAAGCTATGACATGCGTAAAGAATCATTTCGGCAGAAGATGAAAATTTTGAGATTGATATAATACGTATATCGTTGAAATTATTATACCCAACTACAGGAAAGAGGCATGAGAGACTTGAATTGACTCACAGAATTTTTTACTAAACGAAAGAGGGGAAAATCATAGCTCAATTTATTTTCAAATAACATGCCATTTAAAAGAAGATTTAGTGATTATGCAGATGATATGCTTATTCGATTTACAACTGTGACACATTCTATACAAAATAACACACCATACAAAAATAACAGAAAAACTCACTGAAACAGAACACAGTATAGTCAATACATAGACGTTCCAGTGAACGGATGGGCCTAATAGGTTTGTAACGACCAGCAAATTTTGGTGGCCAAATATGATAAAATGAATATATTTGAAGTAATTAAAGCACGCATATTTACGCTGTTATTTAATCATTATTTAGCACTGATATGAATTTTGTATAATTAATATTATGCGCGATTTTATCTTGCTTTAGTTTATTAAGTGCAGAAAAAAATACGTGCTCACGTAATGTAATGCAGGGGGTGGTAAAAATACAAAAAAATGCAACTTTTTGCTCTTTTTACAACTTGGATATTAACTTGATGGAAAACATGGAAAATAGTTTTTCTTTTCCATGATTGCTCAACTCGTATTAACGCTCATGTTAATCAAAGTGAATTTTAAGCTTCCTGTAAAGGATTTTTCCAATGCTCGCAAGAAGCGATAACCTGTGCATGCTATGCAAAATGAAAGAGTCAAGGAAACAAAAGTATTCGCGAATCCGAGTAAAACTAGTTCTCACTCGCCCCGTTTTGTTTTTTTCACACCGAAGTGGTTTATTTTGGAGTATGGGTAAACACTGAAAGCAAAGAATGAGCTCACCGAAATTCTCATGTATTTCTCTCGAAATACTCCTTTGTTAGATATGCAAAATTCATATTACCATACCGACTATACCTATTATCCCGATGCCATGCTTATCATACAAACATAGTAGTCGGTAATAGGGCTGTTACTTGGGCGTGAACAATATTCACTACGACTCCTTGATGATGAGAATAGAATTAATCCATACTATAAGGAATTTCCCAACATACCCGCTGACGCTCTCAGTTGGCGGTAATGCAAATTTTTTAGTTTTGGCGACAGCGAGCATCGCCTTTTGATTCCAAAACGTTATTCACTAGATCTGTAAAAGCTTCAACACCCATGAGAAAAATATTAATTTTGCCTTTAAATTATACGCGTAGCGGAATCAAGTGCGCTGATATATTTTTCCTCTCGTCGTCTGATCGGAATTGGGACCGGGAACAATCCGGGCGCACCACGCGCGCGGTGCTCCCACGAGGACGACCGCCGTTCGGGAACAATAAAAATTTATGACGGCGGATTTTTTCGTGCAGTGCGTCTCCCTCACCATTATGTCCACGGGCTCGAGGAGGGGCCCTTTGGCAGCGATGTACTCCCCGCCGCTGGCGTCCTGCCTCCGGTACGTGAAGCGTGCGCCCGCCGCCTCGTACTCACCGGACCAGTTGATGGCCCAGTTGCCGTTGATGATGTAGCTCCCGTCTGCGCGGCGGAGGGCTGTAGGGATATAAAAAGGGGAGGGATTATTAGATTGAGCGATGCTGTGCGGTGTTCGGTACACGCGAACCACTCTGCGGGGACGCAATCCGCTTCACGGCCCGTCGCGGCGGGCCATTAAATCACCGCCCATGCCGAAGTACCCCTTCCCTCGCGTCGGCCACCAGGGACAACCCGGCGCCGCGATTCGGAGCACTCTTGCTTGACGTGTCGTTTCGGATTTTACCTGGGATCCGGGGGGAAGGATGGGAAATGGGTGAAAGGGAAGACTCCAGCAGCGGGTGACGAATCAACAGACGGTACGTGAATGTGATTATCTGATGAGCGAAACACATTATAAATGCACGTATCACGTACTACTCGTGTATACGGGTACTTCGTAATTCATTCAACCAGTGAAAAAAGAAAGGAGTACCAATAATCTATAACCCCTAATTTGTAAACCATTATAAATGGGCTTCAGATGAGACTTTTTAGAGAGGGAATAGGAATTTGTATTGTTTAATTGTGAAGTACCTTGAAAACGAAAGTATATAAAACTTCGTCTATTACAGAGAAATAGTCTGGCAGCGTGTGTATGCGTTAAATGAATGCAACATGGTATCATGTTGTTGATTCGTGCATGAGTTCAAAATAATGAAAATTTGAAAATAAAAAGAGCTTAGTTTATCGGTTAGAACGTAGTCGTTAGTAGTATTTAGAAAGCACTTACTAAATGCCACTCGGTCTAAAGAAAGAAGGAACTGGACTAAAATAATAAGCATCTAAAATAATATCCAGGTTTTGGAATTTACTCTTCTCGTTAGTTATAATTTCCCTGAACTTCTTAGTCTTTCTAGGGGAATATAACTCAATTAAAGCCCAACTGTATGCAATCTTTTAGCGGGTTTCATTTGTTGGGGTGAAATTGAAAAAAAATTTCCAAGCCATCGATATTTTTGGACTACTCGCCGCCTACTCGCGTTAAATCCTTCTCAATTAGCCAAATTGCGCCTCTTTGACCTCTTACTTCACACATTACGTGTATAAATACAAAGTTTAATTAAATACGTACAGTTTCGTCATATAATCAGATGTTAACCAGAAGTTTCAGACTTTAAAGGATAATTAAATTTGACTGAAGGTTAATTTTTGTATGTAATTTGTCTGTATAGGCAAAAGTTTTGAAGGGATATTTAAAAAGAAAAACATAATATGGTCAGCATAAATACAATAAATATATGTTCGTTATGTTTATGCTCTTATCACCATGCCTTATTTAGTTACCGGCCATTATTAAAAGTGGTAGTCGTGTGGATGACGCACAGGGCTACTGACCGGAGCGCACAGAATCGATTCCGGGTGATGCTTCTGGGTACCCACAGCTTCACCTACGGAAAGTGATTTTCCGAGTAACAGATCTTTAGGGAAACCCACGGTGTTACAGAAAAAGGAACTGGCTCCCATACCCTAATGTGTGAATTCCACATAACATTGAGTTTGGTATTAAGTGAGCTCTACCCTCACCGGTCAAACCGACCTTATGGTTGATTACTGTGGTTTCATAAATAAAAAAAAGAGAAGACCGACTAAGGTTACAGCAATTCATAAGATTATGGAAAGAATACAACATTTAATCGCCCTTATAGCAATTATTGTGAAACAGTTCGTAGCGATTAATGTAAGAGGAATAAAATCAATCCTAAAGACTTAATCTCGCAATCCATGAAACTAGTTTTATGTTTTTTTTTCAGTCTGAATCATACCCGTGAGATGATAGCAAATAGGGGCTTTCAATTTCAAACTGATTTTCAACACCGGTCAGGAAGTGACCAAAGGAAAACATCGAAAATATCGTGACCCATTCACCGCTCTGGCTTTGGCCATAGTTGCATGTTTAGTAATCATTAATAAGACTCAGAACTCTTCACTGATTGGGAAAGAAACATGGGGAACTATGCAAATCGATCGCTCACATCCTTGGCTCGAGGCCGGACACTCCTCCCCTCTCAAGGTAGGTGGGAGAAGGGACTCAAAGTGGCCAAAGGCACCTGGGCTTCCGGATCGCCCGCGGGCGGCAAGCCAAGCTCCGTCATAACTATCCACGGCTACAAGTTATAGGACTTGTCCTTGCATATTAAACTGGCATTTAGATATAGGATGGCTGGCTGGAAGCAAATGCCAGAGCCCATTCCACCTCAACACCTACCTACGAGTATTCAAATATAACATCCACCGCTGCGGGCGCGAGTGCTCTTGGGGAAAGCGAATCCGCCCAAAACCAGACTCCTGGGCTCAATAAAACGCAAATCCCATGCAAGAGGGTGGCCTTTGTAGTTCGGTTCTTCCCTCCTGCTTTGCATCTCTGTTCAAGCATAGAATTTCATTACTCAGGAAACCTACCGCCCAGCATACTTATTTACCAGTCAAGAGTTGAAATCCATCTTTTAATCTTTCACTATTCTGTTTGTTCTGTAGATCTTTGGCCCGCGGATGGCACAGATACCTATTCATTACAGAAAACGAAATGTATTTGACTAGCTTATGACTGCTAGATGGATGATGCGGTGACTAACGAACTTGTTTCCCACCGAAAGGACCCGGGTTCAAATCCTGAAGACGGCAGATATTTTTCAGTGGCATCCCGATCCCTACTTGAGGTGCTTTGGGGATAGCACTTTGAATGAGTACGCCGTCCGTCAAAAGGGACGTTAAACTGCGGAGCCCTAGGCGTCTTTCGTTATGAGAAAGCTAAAGCGGACGCCGAGTTTCTCTCCATCCTTTCTTCTTTCCCATACACCCCCTATGGCGCAAATGACCTCAGCTGTTGGTCGCCTCCCCTAAATGTACTACTGCGTGAGAGTTAAAGTGATCCCCACAAATTCTCATCCTATCGGTATTTCCGACGGTAAAAAATGATTGTGACATCAAAGCTGGCTTCCTCTTGATATAATTTTAAGCACCTTTTATATGCTGTCCAATAAGAAAACACAAGGTTTAATCAAAACATCCGTGCTTCGGAAGGTAGTGAATCAAAGTCCGGAGAAAATAAAGGGCAGTAACGTTTACATTGCGACTTTTATTGGGGTTATCAATAAGTAGGTTACGACTTCAGGGAAGGGCAGGAAAAGATACAAAAGAAAATTGAAAATGAAAAGAAATTTCTTATAATGATCATTGTGTTAATTTTATTCTCTTTTGAGATGTTTACGGAGACTCGTTCACGCCCCGGAAAATACCAATATCAGAAGGAAACAGGAGAAAAAATGGGGAAATTGATGAATTACTATGGAAGCGGTATATTATGGACCTACAAGATTGCTTGGGAGTTCATAAACAACACCGTGTAGTATTAGATGAAATTTTCATAAATGAAACTAACTAAATCATTTTCTTTTAAAGAAAGGGCATACTAGATGCCAAAACACTTCTATATTTATTTCTATAAAAATATTTCGTATTCATTTATGCAAAGTATTTTCACAACAGACTACCGCTAAAAAATTAGGATAAAAATGCACAAATATATATTTAATTTTATTTATATTTTTTAGTTTAAGAATCAATGTAATTATATATGCTATTTTTACTTTGTTTAAAATTAAATACTAAATGCATTTATAGAAATGGGGAAGAGAAAGAAAAATAAAGAAAAATGAAGATATACTAAACATGGGAGGGGAAACGAGCAATAGAGAGAAATTCGAAGAAGGCAGCACAAGCGGATGCAAGAAATACTGGGAGGTAATGGGATGCAGAAGACGGAAATAGGAAGGTAAATGTAATTTACTTTGGGCTGGAATGCGACTTCATAGTCCCATATAACACTTAACCCCTTGTCTCAGAGGGTAACATATTACGATTCATTCAAATTTCATATAATAACATTATAGATACTGAAGACTGAAGGTTAAAAATGCATTAGTTAGAGAATACAAAAATTAGTAAATAAAAATGGGAACCAATAGTTAGCCCGTTTTCCAAAGTAGAAATATAAACAACGGATAAAGAATAAAGAGGATACAGTCAGGGGAGTATTTGAAAATATAATAGTAATTAATAATTAATGAAAAATTTAAGATGTGAGGTGTTCCCAGCTTAGTGAGAAAGTATTTAGGATTCATCTATAGTCCTAATTAAAAACCCAACGCAGGAAGGCACCGACCCGGGAAGGAGTGTTTGAAAAACCTGCTAAACTTGCTCATAGAGAAGCTAAGTTTTATATGTAATACAATGGGGATAATTTTGGGAGGGCAAGGTATAGGGAGGAAAAGATTATTAATTTTGGATTGTAGCAAGAAAGATAGAAAGTACGCGGAGTTAAGCCGTGGTTTATCATGATATGTTTTATGAGATTTAAGAGGAATAAGTGTTCTTATTAGGCAGGTCTTAAGCTCGTTAAGGTGCGGTTCTTAGGCTCATCGAAAGGAGTCCTAAGCCGTAAATGA
This sequence comes from Hetaerina americana, assembly GCF_022747635.1. NCBI lineage: Eukaryota > Metazoa > Arthropoda > Insecta > Odonata > Calopterygidae > Hetaerina > Hetaerina americana. Next base: position 35,700,512 of record NW_027286069.1, read on the forward strand.
CCGCAAATAAAAACCCAAATTCCTACATTTCTCATCCTTCTATCTCCAATATTTCTTAATGTTAACAATTCACAATGACATCCTTTTTGTGAAAAAATATTTTTCTCAGGTAAATATTAAGGTAAATATTCCTAGTATGTTTTACCTAGAAGACCCGTCAAACTAGCACGCATAGAGTTCGGCATTGTGCTATGTTAATTAACCTGTTTAATGGAATGAAGATCATCAGATATTCTTTTACAATAAAGATCATTAGAAAAAATGCCTCTTACGGCATTAGATGATGGTGAGCTCAAATTCATACTTGGTCATTAAGCTACAATGACGGCTTTTGAGAGGGATTGTCATCTACTTTCAAGTGAGCTCTCCACCCAGTTAAAAAAAACATCATATAGCTGTTATTGCAATTGCAGATATCACAGATTTTTGTAGAATAATCAATACACGGCGATCGTAGTATGCAACAAAAATTTCATTTTCATCAAGGGAAAAATATTAGAATGAAGAGAAATTACAAATTTCAATGATTTTTTGACAAACTGAGAGCCCGTATTCTATTTCTACGGAAAATTGTCTCAGTGATGCTTATTTGCGTAACTAGATGGGTTACTGTAATTTATTCATCATTCCGCATAAAATGAAAGCTACGTCAATAAAAGCAGAAAATGAGAACGTGAAATATAATACCCTTTACTGGAGAAAAAAGGAGGCGGAGCGAAATTAAGTTAATCTTTTTCATGCATCTTCAAACTTACTGAAGTTAGACCGGCAAAGTCTTGAGGATTACACGGGACCCTTTGTCAGTCCGACAAAGCAGAAAACATAGAATATAACAAGAGCAGGAGGAGTTCTTTTTTGCATGCGGCTCCGGAACCAATCGGCGAGACCAGGGCTGCCCAAGAATCACAAAGGAAGAAAACAGCGGAGGAGAGAAAAGAAATAAATTACCCTCCGCTACGAAATCTCTTATCGCGTAATTTTGAAGATCCCTACCCCATCCTACGCCGGAAAATCTTTATTTTTTTGGCAAACCAGCGCTCTCTGTCTTGAGCGAGTGTCAAAGGGCGATGATTATTATTTTTATTAATATTTATCGTCCCTTTGTGGGTGTCATGGGATTAGGGTAATCGTCAGAAGTTCGTCTCGAGATTATTCATTTATGCCGCCTCAAAGGAAAGTCGCGTCCTCTTTCCCCTTTGCTCCGTCTGGAAGAGATCCTCCGGTTTGAATTCAACTTCGCGAACTGATCTCGTGAAGAGTGGTGGAGTAAACTTTTTGGAAAGATGCGCCTTTGATTGCGGACTCCCCCGCATGAAACTCAAAAAAAAAATTGCGCCGGAGGAGTGGATTGTTTTCATTGGGAAATTATCCTTGTAACAAAGCAGTCTACATATCTGTGAAATCCTTTTAATCTAGAAAAAATCGAGACGGTTTGGGATAAATCTATGTTCATTAGCCACTGAGCTAGTCAGTACCATTTTCAAATTAATCTGTTTCTCATAATCCTTCGCTTCGCTTATCTTTGCTGTAAAAAAATCTTTGTAAAATATGTTTATATAAGAAGGTATGAACTTTGGTGAACTTAAACGAAACTTTCTTATGACTCATTTAAGATCATAGAATGCTTACAGATGGAAAGCATCAATATTTGTGGTAATTCGATGTTTAATTCATTCCGTGGATTTCATTTATACATTCAATAGACATAAGAAGTAATACCATTCTGAAGAGCCATGAGCGAATCTAAGCTATATCGATGGGTTGTATTCGTCAAGTAAATATTGGACACTTTCTTGCCTATTTAAAATTTTCATCAGTAACGAGGTACGGCAATGATAATCCTATACAATATGCAGTGCAATGAATTTTTAGTTAAAATCAAATGCGGCGTGATAGATAGAATGTTTCAATGAGAAGACATTGCTATAAGTCAGGACACCACATTCTAACAGAAAATCACATTCTGTCCACTCACTGGACCGAGTGTGACTTTCCCCGCGGCTGCGGTCAATTGTTTCGCTGAACGAGGTGATTCGAGGACGTTAAACTCCATTTTCGCGCCAATTACCCATATTTTCTCAAGGAGGCTGGAGTATATGTATGAGTTTATTATAATCAGTAAACAATCTACCTCCTATTCGATGTGATGGGAATTTTTTTATTGTTGCAGATAATTCTGCTCCCGTTCCATTTATTTCATATAAAAATCCTCCAATTCTAAGATTGCTTTTCCATCACCGAACTCTAAAATTGTCTCATAGCTAAGAGGAATTGGTCGAAGGTTTTAAAGAAATAAGATTTAGAAATCAAGTAAGATGAATAAATTCTTACGTGATGAATATTAGTCATTAAACCTATATGAACCATGACTATATAAGTATAATAAACTTTTAAAGGAATAACTTTCAGAAATGTCCTCGTTAATGGTTTCCTTTGTTACCGATTTTACACAATATTGGGAATGACGTGAAATAGGGTTTAAAGCTATGTAGTTGTATATTTAAAGGTTTCAACAATCAAATCCTTGCACGATTCATTTACTTTACCATGATTCTTGCCAAACGGATGACCTATTTTTTTTCTTCAGGATTTCAGTTGGTAAGAAACTTTATCTCGAATACTTTTGACTTTTTTCTTATGAATTTCGTGATATGGGTAAAGACAAGGACAGATTTTGACATCAGCTATATTATAAGTTTCAAGGAAGGCTTCTTTTGTACATATACATACATATCCATTATAAATCCATGAACATACACATTCAACGCATCAAATCTGGATCAACACACGCTTTAAATACTGCAAATTTATGTTGTCACAGTAGTACTGCTTAGTTAGTTATGATACAGTTAAATGACAATTTTCTCATATTTTTAATTAGGGTATCATTTTATTGGAAAAATGGTTCTTTCATCTTAAAGGTTATTTATGTAAATCATTACTCTTCTCTTATATCGGTAGTGGCCACTTAGGACCGATCGTTTTTTAGCAGTTTTAACGTGTTTCCTACATGCAGGTTGCCTCTTTGATAAATTAAACGAAACGAAATTCCCCATCCCATTTTTCAAATACTTTTCTGCATTTGTCTACACCTGAACATTTGCAGGTCTATAATTTAAGAATTCCTATTCGTTCCTATCCCACTGCAACAAATTCACTCCAAGAAAACAGAAATGTAAGGAACTTAAAATTATTGAAAACTACGGTAACGATCCACTTAGTCCATTGTGGGAATCTTCATCCCATGCTCTCTCGAATAAATTTTAAAATTATAAATAGATTAGCTTATCAAACGAAGATTCCTATAATTCTTTATTTCCGCGTTTGCATTCAGTAGTCGATTATTATTGAAATAAGTGGTAAATGAAATTCACGCTCACGATAAATTCCAAAACGCAGGCAAATGTATGATGAATGTTAAGTTGAGAAACCCTTCAACGGTTCTCCGAAAGGGAGGGAAAAAGGGAAGAAGACATAGGACCAATCGATGGAGTTGGTCTGCCAGTCCGTAGGAGATGGGCGGATGAGGTGTTATTCTTCCTTACCACCCAATATCAAAAGGTTTTAAAAAAATATTTCAAAATAAAAATTACCAATCTCGATGGCTGTCTGTCAAGTGGACCTCTCTCGAGAACTTAGCACGGGTCCCCCTCCGATCCAACCCTCCTTTCCTCCAACTAAAGCGCGCAGCGAATGGGACATAAAGGGGAACGCTTGAACTGGAAAAAAAGGGTCAACGTGCATGGTGTGGGGGTGGGGGACGCGACACGAGTCCCCCGTTTTGAACCACACTCCGGCATTATTCCGAAGGACGTCCTCTCCATCTCTCTCTCTCTCTCCGCTCCCAATTCTGCTACATTCACCCGCTCCCCCATTCAACCGGGGGCGCCTCAGTCCGCCCGATCGGTCCTCGCCCCATTTCCTCGGGAGAATGGTAAACTTGCGAAGGGGCGTTTGGGGGCGGAGGGCATGCTGAAGAATTTTTACGTGGGGGAGAGGCAGTGAATTTCTCGCGGCGCTGCCAACCCGACTTTTTATTCTTTTTTTTTGGGCACTTCCGTATGCAGACTTCAAAATTACCTCGTGCGGATACGGAAGCACCAGTACCACCGTTTGCAAACTGTTGAAGGAGGAATACGTAGTTCGCTCACAAAAAATCCACCGCAATGATCCACAAGGACGCGCGGTAGGAGAGCTAGGGCATGCCCCAGCCCACCAGCCCTGTGAAACAGAAGGTAAAGAAATTGGCGAAGAGGGAATGTGTTTTAGCGTGTCAGTCCTTCTCTCTTACCTCGAAGGCAAAACGCATTCTATAACCTAAGCTTATTTATATAAACATAATCAAATTAAATAAACAGTAATGAAATAAAGAAGATGAGTGAAACAGGGACTCCAATCTTATTCAACTTGTTCATAGAACAATGCAACTATGAAAGTAGGTACAAAATACATTAAATCAATAGGAAGGTGAATAACATGTTTGAGGTTCTGAGAATATCTCCACCATAGGAAACTCACATTAAATACGATGTGAAACATAAAAATATTAAAGATATTTATTGAGTGAATAAAGAAAATTGTAAGTATTGAAGAAATATTACGTAAATAATCAAAGAGAGAGAGCTCCCAAATGACAATGTATCTGTCAAAGGTAAAATAAGTGTAACATTGGAATCATTGCCGAAAAAAGATATACGTGAAGGAAATCATACAAATGTTGAATAGCAACTGCGGAAAATGCTTCTCAAAAAAAAGAAGGGCCTACTGACAGACAAAAATATTTACGTATATGGCGGAAATAATATTTTCAACTCATTTGGAGCTTAATACAGTAGGTAGTGAAAGGTGTACCGTAGACGCGCGGGAAAAGAAAAAGCTAGAATCCGATATGTGGTTTTGGAGGAAATTGAAAAGCCAAAGTCGATTGGAAAAGAACTCGAATGACAATGTGTTAAAGGAAATAAATGAGAGGAGAAGACAGTTTAACGAAAGAGAAAAAATAATGGCAAAACTTATTGGGCACACGTTAAGACAAAATCTTTAATTCAGAAATATATTGGAAAGATAAGTACTAATGAAAAGGAATGAGGAAAACCTTAATTTTTTTCATAAAGGACATTAAGAACAAAGGGGACTTCGGAGTCTTAAGAAGAACTACAAAAACCTGACAAAGGAGGATGAATGGTTGCAGCAAGGTTTGAAAATTTAGAAGTTTATGATAACGCAATTGGATCCTTAATGCTATCTCTCATTCCAATAACCAGGAGCTAGGATTTCTTAATATCGCCAGAAACCTCGGTAGGCAATATCGGTTACTTGGATATTAAATTTAATCTTGAGACGACCCCTCTTTCGTCAAGAGATTTCATTTCCATATTTTCGATTAATGTGCAACTTTAGTGTTTAAATTGTTTTTACCAGCATTTCATATAATCACTGGATCCTGAAATGAGTCCCCAATCATGATAGTGCCAGCTGAAGATGGTAATAGGCGAAATGCTAAAAACGTGATGTCAAGGGAGGAAAATGATTAAAATTTCGATGGAATTAAGGGCGGTAGAATGTATGCCGAGCTGAATGAGTTCTATCAATTGTTCGTATAGGGATTATGAATATGTTTTGTCATTTTAGTTAGGGCTTAAGTGTACAGTAGCGTGTAGGTAGTAGCGTCATAAATCCACCCTAACCCGGTAGACTATTGGTACACATTACACACCCTACTTTACGCTACACATGGGTGACCCTAACGAAGACAATTAACATTGCTTCCACCAGCAGAACTCTATGGGTTACAGGGACAAGCAAGCCCTTCCAACTAGTAAAGGTTGCAATCCATGGGTAGGGGACTTCGTAATACGAGATTTCAATTACCTTTGAAATCATGTCCAGCTGTGGTAGTGCAGCTTTTTCGAAGTTCTGAGAGGCGAGAAAGAGAATCAGTAAATCGTCGCAAATTGACTTCTAAATTCATTCTGACGAGCGGGCAATGGAATTATTAGAATGTAAAAAAAAATCATCTCATGCTGTGAAAATCACCACTGTGTTCAATCTTCAAACGCGGGGGTATCATTCCCAAAGGGAAGTAAATGACGGGCGGATCTCAATTGATAGTCAGGGATTGTGAAATTCGATTGCAGGTGGAATAGTAGGGACACTGCCACTGCAGTATTGGGTGTCGCATAAAATATTTCTGCATACAGAACATGAATTTCTACCTTCAATACTTCACCTTAGAGCATCTATATACTCGTACGCTTGAAATGATTTTTGTTGCTTTTAGTCGATACATGAGTTCCATTTGATGAGCATGTAAAAGATTTCCAATTCAGGCTTTTCAGCACAACGCGGATACGCGGCAAATATTACGGAAATTCCTTTGTATATTCAGATAATTTTCGGAGCACATACATTCACAAGAGTAAAATAACATCAAATGAAAGAGAGAACTTACTTTTCCGCGGAATTAATCCTCATAATAAATTTGTAACTGATGATACCACATCATGGCGAAACGCGTTGTATCAAACCAAATTAATTCCGTGGAAATGTGCGATCTCTCTTTCATTTGATGGGCACACAAAACTTCCACGAAGTGAGGCCTGATCCTGGAAGGTTTATTAATAAAGTACAAATTTTGAACTAGTAAATATTGAATGTTAAAGAGCGATGATATATCTATCTAAATTTTATCTGCAATAGCATGAGAATTCGATAACATAGTTTGCAACAATCCGTCAAACATTCGATAAAATCCGCAGGTGGCTTAATTCGACATTAGATTTGGTGTGAGAAATAAATCCCCAAGATTGGCTCCAGATGTCTTCGTGCCAGAGGTCGATTTAAATAAAATCTGATTAAAGCTACGAATGCGCGAACTGGCTGCGAATATTTTGAACGCCAAATCTGACTTGATCGACGAAAACCAAAAAAAAAGATGTCGTTATGGCCTGTGACAAAAAAATGAAAAACTGCTCGAAAACATTAATTGAGACAAAAAGTGGCTCGAAAATTCGTATCCATGTGTATTTTATGTGCAACTCCTTCAGTAACTAAGCAGTCTTAACTCTTTCATCGTAAAAAATTTATTTCACACCATTGTTGCTTGGCCAATCTCAACGAAATATTTTTCTTTACCATCCGGTTATGACTGGTGTATTTATTAATTAGCCCAGAAGGGACATACTATCCAACGTAAAAATAAACGGACAAATTTCCACAAAGAAATCGTGGGTTCAGAACATAACAGTCGCTTATGAAATGGTCATTCCAGTTGCGAACAGTTGGCAGGAAGATTGATTGATTGAAGGCGAATGGAAATATAGTAAGAAACCTTTTCAACTCTGAACCATTTATCTCCTCCTGGAGGCTATGTTGTATTTTAATGCATGCCTCTTATTTGCCGTTCAAATGAGACCTCACTCCCTTCTTCTGGTGTCCAGGTGCCCAGAGTTTTAAGGGCACCTTGGACGTGTGTCTTGGTCCACTGTTTCAACGTGATAACTTCGACCTGCCACATTTCTGAATCTCCGCAGAAATTGTATTTCGGGGGCTCATCAGGCCATTAAAATGGAAGCCGTGGTAATTTCCACGTCCATTATATAGGCGAACAGCATTTGGTTGTGAATTCGAGAGATATAAACACAGAACACAAGACTTAATTAAAGTGTGGGCTGTGAGAGGGGATCATGGTTGCCTTTGAGCCAAAAGCAGGAGATAAGACTATAGTCCTTTTAGAATGTATTTTCTCATTTCGTTCGCGGGAGTAAATGAAATATTGACAATGCTCGAGCCTTGTTGTTACTCTGCTTTTAATTCCAACGCCTTCCATGGAAATATTCCCAGAAATACATGTGAAATTAAAATATTCTGGACTGTTTTTTGCATAAATAAGTGCCTATAGATATTTATACACTCGCAATAATAAAATCATGCGAAGGCATTATACACAAACTGGTGTGAATTGCAGCCTGTTTCCACGAACAAATAATAGAAAAACCAATTAAAAAAACCGATAATGCACCCTGTATGCGGAATTATCTGCTTGTATTAAAATGAACTCAAATTGAAGTGCCACTTCAATATAATAAATTCCAACATGAATTGAATACCAAATAGTATTGTAATCATTTTTTCCTGTTGTTCGTATTCGATATTTCACTTCATTAACTACTTTTAAAAGTAATTTCAAGTGGTTGGACAAGTAGCAATCGATTAATTCTAGAATTGAGGTGGTAACTCAAATTTCCCAAAATTCACTTTATAGTGTTTAAATATAAATAAAATGCATGCATACAAACTATAGATCCATGCATATAAATTACATTTTAATGCTCACATTTATTTGCTTTTTTCCATCAAGAATTCATTAGAGAAGAGTTTGGTTTTTACAAAAGTTGATCTCTTTTCTCTCATTCTTTTAATTAAGTGGGAACAATGTATTTTGAAAGGAATTTTTATTTCTTATTCAGGAATGTTATTTAATTTATCTGTAGATAGGTTTCGCTTTTCAAGGTGAAATAACTAAGCGGGATATTTGCTCAGTTTCGGATTTTGCACTGCACTGAAACGGCAGTGATACAGAATTTTTCAATGATACCATATCGCTTCCTCCAATTAAAGAGATTGGGTGGAAATTCGACTCAGCCTTCGCTTTAGTTTCCACAACATGTCTACCGAGATAACATATCCCCGTGATTGACAAGCTCTCGATGGATTAACACTGACACGCTCACCTTTTTCTCCCTTTCTCTCCTTTTCTCGACACGGAAGCCGCATTCGGAGCCGCTCCCTAGATTCCTTGAAAATTCTCCGGCGACCCAGCCCCGTCAGATCGACTTATTGTCTATTATCCTCGGGGGATGGCATTCGGATTACGATCGAGCCGATATCACCCCCGTTTCAACCCCCTCCTCTCTTTCTAGAGGGATGGATGATACGGATGAGTGAATGACCTCGAGTGGCAAAACGTGTCCACGGGAGAAGAGCTGGCGAGAGACGAGGCGGTCGCGGTGATTGCCTCGCCAGTATTCCCCTCTCCCTCTCTATCTCGATGGGATTCGGAATTTCTTCTCGCCTCAACGTCGCCCGCAACACTTCGGAGAGCCTAAACCTCACCCACGCAGAAAAAACGGCCCGGGAGGAGGACCGTCATTCGCCCGGGCCAGCCCGTGTGGTCCGACCCTGGAACGTTTTCACGCCCAACCCATCATCCCCTCCCCAACTGGAACCAACGCCCGCTCGCTCTCACGCAAACACATCGTCTGTAAATCCAAATTAAACGCTAGTGGAAAAACCCTGTTGGGCAGTCACCGGAGTGTTTCGTTTTAGGTTGGAAAGTGCAACCTATGCTCTTTTGACGTCCATCCACATTCCAGCCCGCCACCAGGGTACAAGAGCGTGAATTCAAGGAGGAAATAGAGAAAAGAGACAGCGAGGATGTGCGGAAATAGAGGAAAACTATAAGAAATGTTTACGTGCGAGGGAGAGTGGTGGTGGGGAATAATAGAAAGGAAAACTATTTTACCTACCCGAGAATTTATTCGAGGAGGCACTCTATCATTCAATGCTTACTAATTATACTCAGTTTCTAGAACCTACCGGTACAGGTATTACCCTTTTCTATTTAGATGGAACAGAGTTCACTGCGCTCTCTTTGAGTATTATAATGCCGGTGGAATAAGTTTGAACAAAATAACATAGTTTCGCATGCGTAGGAATAACATATGTATATAGGAATGATCGTATGGATTCAAATGAAATTACCTTGATAGGGGCTCTCCCTAGGTGAGTTTTATTGATGTATCTACTCTTGTTTTAAGTTTTGCACAGAGACCAGATCTTTCCAACAATTCAGGGGCTGATCACGGTTGGCAACTGCTTGGAATTGCAAGGCTTGTCCGTGTTCTAAACTTGAATGTGTGGATTTTACACGCTGTTGGGCTGAGCACCAGTTAACAGGATATCCAGGAAAAAGACTAGTGTTCAGTTCGGTGACGCTCACCGCACCGCCGCACCATCTACAGAATGGCAAGCGTGAGGAACGGGAAGAACCTTTGTTCAAGACGAATAAAATAGTACGAACAGACGCCTGAACCTGCGAATGTCACATACTAACTTATTGCATTGTCTATATTATTACAATCGAGATTATTTTAAACTATCATCATTGACATTAGAGTATGAAATCATTTTAATCATACGTCTTGATTAATGGTGTATGGCCACAAGAGTTTACATTTTGTTCTGTTGAAAATAAAAACTAGTACCTAAATAATTCAATCGTGTAAATAGTTTATCATGCTATGTAACATTCAATTTCTCATGCCGTTTCAGTTGTTTCCTGAAACCAATTCCCAAAGAGTACATAAGTAAGATGAACACGAATTCGATGGTATTTTCAGTTTCATTGTAGACCGCAGTTATTTTAGTCAAATAACTCTCTAAATAAATGTATTTAAAAGAATGGTAATTTTAAAGAGTCAAAGTATTTCACGTTTAATGATTACATTATAAATGTTTCGCAGATTGGAGCCCATCCCATATTTTATTTTTTAGTATGAAGAGCTCCAGCTGGGTTTACGATGAGGAATGCAGGGTTTTTACCAAAAAGGTACTGAAAATTTTCGAGTTTTATTTTTTTTACATGAAAAAATAATTAAATCGAAATATTTCGAATTCTTAATAAACAAAGACTCCCATAAAAACGAACGTTTTTAAATTCTAATAAAGCGGATGTTGTCCATTTAACTAAGAGCAACGCCATAAAATGCCTATTAGTTCAACTTTATTACGATCAATAGCGGTTTGTGCCATAGATTGTGGTGACATCGTTCGAATCTTTTGGAGCGTTCGATACTTATTTGGATACGGAATACAAACCTCCCAATCCCTCTTTTTTTACGCTTGAATTTCCCAAGACTAACATAAATCAGTTTGCACTGAATTGTATGTATGGATGAACGAATGAATGCACATATCCTGTCTCCGCATAAGCATCTACATAATAAAATGCGTTTTCCTAGTAATCAATCCATTACAATATTTATTAATTTATAAAACCAGAACATTAATCCCCTCTTAATTTTCGAAATTCATGAAACATAGAAGAAATTGTACCACCGTCCCGTGCTCTATGTGGATGTCTTTTACCAAAGATTATGCAACTAGTTCCACCTACGTCTGAAGAGTGAATCGGTCGCCGAGATTTCATGAAAATTCCTAACTGAAAATGTAGAAAAATTAGTATAGGTTTTCTAGGAATACTGAGTATTCCACAAATTTCCGCGTAAAACTGCCGTGTTCATAAATGCTGCTGGAATAACGTAAACATTCAAAAATTAAACATCTATTCCATCACTAAAGAGGAATTATGTGAAGCAATATGTACACGAAGTCCTCACCTCTACCCAAATAGCATCCCTATTGCTAACTTTATTATGTAGACCTACATCATTCCGCAGGTATCCACGGAATCACCTCCTAAGAGCCCTTGTCAAACTTTCCAACGGGCAAGGAAATTCCTATTCCCCTCTCTATAGCCATGACTCCACGCCATGCACGTCTGACGGTTACTGCGATCCTAAGGAGATTTGTGTCGCTAAAAATGATATCCGCAAGTAATGGTAAACTTGACTTTAGGATTTCAGAACGAGATACTTAATGAAGCCTAGATCCCTTCAAATTTTTCACACTCTCCCTCTCCTTCACTCTCCACTCTTTTCTGAGTCATTTCCGTTTAATTTTGTCCAAGTTCTCCCTCCCACAGCCGAAGAAAAGCAGGCAAAATTTCTCGGGTTAACCGGGGGAATGAGAGGGAGACGGGGGAGGGAGAGAGGTAGTACCGCGCGCTTGTGGCTGCGTGGCGGCGGGAGCGAGCGAGGAAGGATGATGGAGAATGGCATTGTTGAATTTTTCCCCGGGCCGAGGGTGACGGGGGCGAGGGGAACGAGGAACGGGAGACCTGGCAGGGACCAAATGAATGCGACGTGGTTAATTAGCATCGGTGAAGCCGTCGTCTCGGTGGGGGGGGGGGGGGAGAGCTAAGTTAGGGAAGGCTTGGGGTTCTGGGGAGGTGGCGGCTTCCATCAGGCAGCTTCCGCGTAAGCGGGGTGGAAGGTAGTCAAGAAGATCGGGACGGACGGAACGGAAGTGTGGGGGTGACGCTGACGAGGCGAGGGACAAGATGAAGGCCGTGAGACCACACGAGGGACGTTATGGCCCTCGCTTCGGAAGAGGATGTGAGAGAGGGAGAAAGAGAATTCGATGAAACTCGTGAAAATAAGGCAAGAGGGAGTCACATGGGAGAAGGGAATGTATAAGCAATAATACGGACGCGGATGAAAAAGCAGGTATTAAGGTGCAGGGAAAGCCTAAAGAGAAATAGAGTTAAAGACAAACACAAGAGGGGGTTATATTATACACGGGAAAAGAAACCACGAATTTCTTGCAAGATTCTTAAGAATAGAAGGTTATTACGAAATACCGGCTATGTTGAGACAGATACACAGGGTCAAATAATGGGGTGAACTGTGAAGCGAAATGGTTAACATTTCCTCATTCATTAACGATTTGAAATAACAATAACAATGTGACAACTGTACACCAATGGGGTGCACTTGTGAATGGGTCATCTAAAACTTGTAGATTATATGCAGTATTCAGTAGTGGATCTCTGTATTTGAGGAATATCTCGTTCGGTGCTTCTAATAATTCATCATTTTGTATTCAATTAAATATCACGTTTAGGTACTCTAAAATACGGTTAAAGACGAGAACCAAAAATTGATACAAGTTCATCGAACAGCACTCAAATATTTTCAACTCATCAGTGATTTTTTAAATATTTGCTGTCAGTAATTACAAAATATTTTTTGAAGAGGCATTGAAGCGTCCGGAGCAATTAAAAGAAAGTTTGAAGAAATTATTAGATCAATGCATGTCTGAAGGTCTGAATCTCAAATTAGAATAAGCAATAAATTCCATTGGAAAGAAAATTCGAAGAATATAAATGAAATATTGAAATGAATATAGTATTTACCATATTTGTGGAGCGAAAACTGGGGTTTCTTTGAACCGACAATTTTATTACAGGAAACTAAGTCACGTGAAGTATCTTCATGCGCTATGTGGCATTGTAACTAATAATTTGTTAGTTAGACGGGACAATAGCAGGAAAAAAATGGGAGCATATGCCCTCCATGAGCTCAAGCCACAGAGCACTCTTGAGGCAAGGGGATGCGCACCATAGGGACTCGTCATGTGCCCGGAACTAGCGAGAAGCAGGATTCGAGCTCGCGTCTCGTCGAGTGCGCCAGGCAACAGGTTAACCAGAGCGAGTCTCCCGTGGACGAGACAAGGCGGCGCAGCGGATGGAGGAGGGAAGAGTTGGGAGGGGGAGGAGGAGAGCGGAAGGAAGGATAAGAGATTGGGAATGAAAGTGTGCGCTGGCAGGGGGAGGGTGGAGGTAGCAGAGCGATTCGATAAAATTCACGTTGGTGCCATTTCATGTGGGAAGGTCGCTGATTAGTAGAAGTAAATAATGGGTTAATAGAGGTCCTGAAAACACAAAATAATGCAATGTAAACGCGTCACATACGAGTTTACTATTCGTATATTCATGACCAGCGTATCGAGTCCTAAAATGTTCATGTAGGACGTGACGAAAAACTCACGCATAACTGTCCATGTGGACGATTAATCATGTCCTGATCCGTACACTTACGAACCGACTTGTTCCTGTGTTTCAATTGCTGCATTTCACGCGACGCTATGTGATGACGCTATATATATAAACATTTTTGAAAGTAAGACTGATACGATATTCACATGTTATAAGGCGAGGATCTACGACAAAAAGAAAGCGTAACTGTGCTAAATACACGTTAAGACGAAATACTTAAATGAGTGTGAAGTAGGGAGCTCTCGCGGTTGCCACCAGGATTTACCAATCCATGTCATGAGAGATGACAACATTCAATCAATAAACCAGTGTATCGCCGATAGTGTTCTAATCGGTCCACTAACCAACTAACCGAAAGAGGAAAAATCGGGAAAACTACCAATGAATTGAGGATGCTCTGTACGACCGCGGATTTCCTCGATTATTTGGGTAAACTATCTAAACCCAAGTAACATTACCCAACCACTAACAGACCTACTAATACCTACTAATTCAAAGAACAAAACCAGTATTTAAACGCTGGGGAAGGAAAATCCCACGTGGAGGACCTCGACAAACAGCTTGAGGAAGAGGAATTTAATGGACGGAGGGACATCGACTGAATTCCTCCCAAGTATTTGACGCTTCGGTGAATACGGAACAGATTTTGGGCCCCTCGCGTAACGGGCCTCCAGGGCGCATAAAAACGTAGGCAGAGCAGGGGAGGGTTTATCGTTGGGAAGAACCGGCATAACGCCCGAAGGAAACGTCTCAAGTTGCCTGCGATCCGGGGGGGGGGGGAGCTGGGCGCAAATGCTTTTCTAACCGCCTGAACGAGGTCCACAAGGCGATAAAAATTGCCCTGCGGCGGATGCGGAAAGAGCGGATGGAAGTGGGAGGAGGCGGATGCCGGACAGGCGGGAGGAGAAGAAGGGGTTGCGGAGAAAGTCGGGGTCGGGAAGGGAGAAAGATGAGAGGGGGGGAGGGAAATGAGGAAGGGAGCGTGTCAAAAGGAGTTCAGATGCGACATGAGATCAAGGCCATGGCTTGGATGCGAAAGAGGGGAAAGGAAAGGATCATGCGCCAAAATGGAGAACGGGTGACGGATGAGAAAGGAGGAAGATCCGAGGGAAAGGAAAAGGAGGAGGAGGGACCCAGCTAGTTTCGCAGTCAGACAGGAGCTGCATTGCAATAAAACTATATGGGGATCAATTACACAATACGCGAGATAATAACTCTGGACGGAAGTGTCTCCAGTCGTTCAATTTGCACTCAACTAGACCACTCTTAGGGAATTGCAATATGTAAGCATTAAGATATTTATATCCGTTCGATATATTTAGAAAAATGCTTGAGGTGAGTGAAAACTAAAATTTGAGTAAGCCACAATAAACGTGATCGCTGAGCATTACCATTGCACATTTATTAGGAGTAGGTACACAAACTAATGCATGACATATTCGACACTACGCCCAGTTCTTGCTGAGGCCGATCATACGTTTTTCCATGCTCAAAAACACCCTTCTGCTTTGAATTCCAAGCTTGTTAATAGTTACTTGTCAATCGGTTCCCCGCTTACGGATATAAATTATTTGCCTGAGGTTCCAATTGGTAAAATAAAACTACCAATACTTAAACTAGGTCTAATTTTACTACTAAGATTGACATTTCAATTTTAATTATTTGGGATTATTATTCTTACAACCATTGATTTTATTATCAAACTGATTTACATAAGCATATGTATTATGAGATCACAGAAAGGGAATAGATTATTAGTACGTTTATATTTTAGCTAAAATTCAATTAAAACAATTTTATCAAATTCATCGATTGTTGCGTGAAATGTGTCCCATTCTGAAATTAAATGTGGAGAGAAAAGTAAGTCGTCTGGTTTCCATTCTTAAATGATAAGAAGTTTCCTTATTTATACCAACGCACCGATTTCCATTCGATGGAGATAGGCAGAGCTCTTTTAAAAACTTCTACGAGATGTACAAACTATGAGTTCGATCCTGTTTCAGAATGCGTTACTGCTATGCTAGAAATTTATAATGTTACGCTATGGTTTAACTACAGCCATAAAGGGTGGATTGATTCAAACTTTGGTGCGGGCCCTTGCTCGAAATGCGAGTTTCGGATTATGATTCAACATCAATGGAATCAAAGTGAAAAATGAAATAAACCATCAAAGCACTCACTCAATAAGAGGCATGGTCCGCATGCATGGATACTGACGTGAGTTTTCCCCATGAGAAAGTCACTGATCAATGAGTGAAACAGCAATTTTTTTCCTCTTCAACCAGAGGGACACGTTTTCTCCTTGCCTGTATTCCCAGAGTGAAGCGGGAGGAAGAAAATAAACCAATTGTTCTGCCTCCTAATATGACCTAAAGGGATAGGCGATAGTGAAAAAATATCGGTGTATCGAATATCGGATTATTTCGAAATTGTCGTTCTGTCCGACAAGAATATCGCGAAACAATACCGATAGGTATATATATATAAAGAGGGAAAATTTTCATGCGAATAAGGTGTTCGCATTGATCGCTGGATAACAACTTTCTCATATACTATCATGTACACAATAAAGATAACCAAATAGAGAGAACGTTGTCAGAATATATAATATATGCAAAATGATACATTTTAATCTCACATTTCATCACCCGGGGCCAGGATTTTAAATCATACAAAGCCAAGATTCATTTAAAAATTTTCTCCACGACTTTTCCCGAAGTTCATGCCACTAGTTTGATTCTATTTTTCCTTATCAACGCAGATATTTGATTACATTGAACAGTGCAGTAAAATTTTAAAAGGAAAGTTAATGAAACTCAAAACGGGAATTTAATGTGAAATGCGATGGTGACAGCTGGTATATCTACGACTGAATTGGCGTGGATTTTCAATGAAACTCGATACTCGTCCTTAAACGAAGCATAAATGGAAGTCTACCCAAAATGTTTCAAATGAAAACTCTTTTCTCATGCAATGATGCCTTTATTGTAAACGTTCTGGGAAATTAAATCTCAAACAATTCCACGTTTTGTTAATTGAAACATCGAATGTGACCGTTAATTTGGCTGTGGATTAAAAATAGACCCTTGGGTATATAATAACGAATAATCGCAAAATTTGGCGCACCGGTGACGGGCAAACATTTTATAATTCTGAGAGCATAACTTATGAAGCTACCAATTATACTAATTTTCACCTAATAACAGAGAATTTATACGTCGTTGCTTTACGCATACGTTTAGTAATGAGCTAGGGGTTAAATGAGTTCTCATAGTTCTCTCTAGTTTTCATGAAATGTCATTTGAATCTGGTTTCCATTATAACTGTGAATTAATGACACATATAATTAGGCGTTTTCCACAACCAAACAATTCCAGTCACTTGTTAACGTAATGGGGTGAATAATTGAAGTGTACTGCACAGAGACATCCAATTTCCACGTTGAACCAGCGATTTGCTCAAAGATATTAAACGTTTCGAATGGTGATTGGTGCGGAGAATACAATAGCAGCGATGATGGGCAGAGTACGGCTATTTTCAATTCGCTTGTTCCCTCAACATAGTTTTTGTTAAATTTATGTGTGTGGATGGAATAATTGTGCATGGCAGATTTATTAATGTGTGTGTCCATGACAGACGTATTTAGAAGCTTACATCTAAATGTTTCTACTACATCCTTTATGATCTGGTGTATTTTAAGAATTTTATCACATTTGAATTGTTCTGACAAGACTTAAAAGTCAATAGGAAGTCCCACATTTACGAAGTAGACTACAAAGATCCTGTCAGAAATCAGTACGCATTCTCATTATTATTTTAATTAATTATTCCTGGAGCCAATATCAAGTTTGAGTTATTTTTGTGGGTTCGATTCCGCTTGAAATGATGTATCCTTTGGGGTTTGTGTTTTAAGCAGATATATGACCCAATTGAACTTATAAAATAATGAATCAATTTATGTGCGCTGCCAAATGGTGTGCGGCAGCATACGTGAATATCATCTGATGAACCAGAAAATATGAAATTCATTTATTTCTCTTTCAAATGAAGAGGAGATTCCAAGTTTTCAAAGATTATTGAAAGAATAAAATATTTGTGAACCGTTTCACTGTGCGTCACAACTTCTTATGCTATAGCGAATTTCACCGAGAAAGATGTTAAATACTTGTAATTATTTCCTGGACAGAAAAAAACCCAAAAACTGATGTTTCTTCAGAGTCGCATATTTTTTTTACATCGTCAAGGGAGGCGTGATTCATAAATATTTAGCACAGCCTTTCTTCATGAAATTCAAAATTTTTTACGATTTTTTTAATCTGGTTAAAATATTGACAAGTAAATCTGGGACCCCCTATGGACTACAACTTTGACGTGGTGGGAAGGCCTATGTGTTCTGATGACCGCTAGAGCTGCGCTGGCAGGAGCAATGACATTTGCTCCTGGCAGGGTCACCCATGCCAGATAGGCCGAAGGGTAGGGGCCAAAGGAAAGGTAGGACCGCACAGCGTTTGCTCCTCAGTGAGGCAACTGTAAAGGCGTCTGACCCCAGTGGGGCGGCCATAAAGTGATGGTATCGAGTTGAAAACACTATTGAGGAAGGCAACGGGAAACCACCTCAATTATTATTCCCAGGACTTATAGGATGGACACCATAGTGGAAATGAGTCCTGGAAACCACAGGACTCAGCCCAATTGACCGTGTGTCGTGCCCGGCATGGGGGAGGCAAGGCATATGCAGTCGTCACCACACGAAATTCTTGCAAA
The DNA here is from genome assembly GCF_022747635.1 of Hetaerina americana. NCBI lineage: Eukaryota > Metazoa > Arthropoda > Insecta > Odonata > Calopterygidae > Hetaerina > Hetaerina americana. The sequence goes on from NW_027286069.1 coordinate 35,718,954, forward strand.
GCAAAAGCGACGACAGCCGCTGTACAGAAAAGGACCGTATTGATAGGATAGGAGGAGTGCTAGGACAATTGTGAAGGCAGAAAAATTGGAGAATATAAGATGAGAGAGGAAGTCGTTTATATACGAATGGGCTGTTCAAGGTGAGACGGAAGAATATGGAGTAATAGTGACAGAGTAATATAAATCGGCTGGGAAGAGAATCAGCGAGGGGTGGTTATAGTACTGAACAAAAAGGTAAGATGAAAAAATAGTAGTCGAGCCATAAAAGAACCTAGAAAGACAGAAGATATATAAAAGAACTGTATGTGTGGTAAAGAAATTAGGCCAGCATGGTTAGACATAGAAAGAGAATATGACGCAGATGAGGATAGCTTAGATCCAGGCTTATTCGATAGGGAGAAAGGGCATTGAGGAAATTTAAATAAAAGGGGTAGACAATATTCTCGCGAAACTACTTAAAACTTTAGGAAAAGGTGGGAGGAAGGTTTTTTTTATTAACTTATGCGAAGCATTTATGGGGCAGGGATTTGGCTGGAAAACGTAGTAAAATCATTTTTTGGTCCTATCCCAAAAAGGGAAAGGCAGCAGTACATTCGGACTAAAAAACGATTATCTCGATTTCGGACGCAGCTAATGTGGTTTTCAGAATCATCAATAAGAGGCTGGAGAGCAGGAAAAATGAATACCTAGGTGATGATCAGTTTGAGTTCAGGAAGGGGCACGTGTAATGCCATGGTAGGGATGAGGACCCTAACAGAGAGGTGAAAAGAATACAAGCAGGATTTATTTGTCCGTTTCGTGGATCTCGAGAAAGCGTTCAATAGAGCGAATTAGGTGGAATTAATGAATGTATTGCAGAAGTAGAAGTAGATTAGCGGAATAGGGGACTCATCCGCAACCCGTGCATGCCACAGATTGCGCAGGTGCGAGTAGCGGACGGAGAGTCCGAATGAGGAGTGTTAGGAAGAGGAGTATAACTGGGGTGTTGATTGTCACTTGTGCTTTTCAACGTTAATGTAGAAGTAATGGTAAAAAGGGCATGGAAAGAACTGGAGGTGGAAATAAAAGTCGGTGGGGAATCCATAAAATAAGTTAGATTTGCGGATGACCAAGCTTTAGTTTGTCAGTGAGCAAAGGAGTCGCTAACTCTGCTTAGTGCATCTTAAGGTCAGTGCGATCGTTATGGGAGGACAATAAATGTTAATTAAACAGAGATGATGCGGTTTTCGAGAAAGAGGGAAGCTAAGTTAAACGGTAAAATAGGAGAGCAAAAATTAATCAAGTGGAACAGTTTACCTATCTCGGAAGTGATTCAGACTAAAACGATCAAAGTAATAGGGATATAAAGCAAAGAATTTCACTAGGCAAAGGAGCTTACACAAGGATAAAGGCATTTTTGATGGCGGGAGAGAATGATAAAAAAGACTCGTTGAAACTTTGATATGGAGAGTGGTTTTTTACGGAGCGGAATTAAGGTAATTGAAGCAATATGATAGGTATATTTTGGAACCTTTTGAAATGTATGAGTGGAGAAAGATGAAAAAGGTGGAGTGGTCTGAAAGGAAAACAAACGAGGAAGTTCTGGGCGTAGTGCGGGAGGAGGGAGTATTATTGGGAGAAATCAAAAAGAGGCAGGAAAGATGGATGAAATAGCATTTTTACTGGTGATGGGATGTTGAAGACTGTGATAGAGGGGAGGGTGTTAGCCAAGCAAGAAAGGGATGGAATTGGCATGTTGCGTGGAAAGAAGGGAGAAAAAAAGTATGCAGAATTGAAGAGTGACTTACGGCAGTTCCAGATTTCAGGTCGTGTTTTTGGTTAGGAGAGGCATGTCAATACATTGTTTTATAATTTCATAGACTGTGCCCATTTAAAACCTAACTTAACCGGTAGAATACCAATAATAATAATGATAACAATAATAATAACATCTGAGACAAATAGTAACATACAACTACCTAGTACTTGGACAAGAAGGGTACTTTTACAAGTATCCTCCAAGTAACCGTAACCGTGTGGCAGCATTTGATTGCACAACAGACTATTTTGACCCAAACAATTGGACAATAGACATTTAGTACACAAAACTAATTTTGACCCAAAAAATGTCACAATAGGTATATAGCAAATCAAGTAGGATGCTGTTTACAATACAAATTCATTTGTTTACACTCATCACGGTATATCTGCAGAAAAATACCTGACAGACTCACCCAAATAATTCCTGCTCTGCTTGAGCTCGGTGATGTTAATATTGCAGGCTCCTCGGGGGATCTGCGCGATCAGGTTGTAGCCGACGGGCAGCTGGGGGCGCGTGAAGAGGCCAGATACGAGGCGGCACGTGCTGTTGTCGCCGCCACACAGGCCGCAAGCGTCCACCCGCTTCTCCGACCCGATGACGCCGTCGCAGCCCACGTGCTGTGCCGCGGAAAAGAGGAAAGACACAGTTAACCTCGTGATCGACTCCGAAGGAAGTCGAAACAAGTACACATTCCTTTATTTTTAAGCCGTACAGAAGTGACGTATTCTTTAGGATAGGCCAATTCGAAACGATCAATTCGGTGCTTAAAAAACGTTTCGTAACTTGGTAAAGGAAAATTAATACCTTGATCGAGGAGCGGTCACTCACGATCAAGTTAACAAATTAGACTTTATCTCACTTGACACCAAACAGTACCAATTGTAGAAAATAAGGCTTAATACAAATGAATGGGAAAATATTTTTGCAATCCTGGTATTTGGTGATGGAAATTGCGCCGTATCTAGAAATAATATTTAAGAAGTCTCTGGTAGATCACAAAGTTCCCAGAGATTGTAAAAGGGCTAACGTACCACCAATATTGAAAAACCGAGACAAGGAGGAACTAAGCCATTACAGACCTATTTCCCTCACATCAATGTCGTGCAAGGTTATGGAACATACACCTGCTAGTTCGATCGTGAGCGATCATGTTATTCTTATTTCGGGAGAGAGCAATGTTCCAGTGGATGAGATTTTTCTAGATTATAAGAAAGCCATAGAAAAAGGACCTCATAATAAACTACTCGCAAAGCTAGAAGCATATGGCATTGATAAAAATATCCGGGGTTGAATTTGTTTGATTTGTCGAATTCAAATAGTGGTGATAGATGGAGTTAGCTCAAATGCAGTAGAAGTTACTTCAGTTGTTTCCCACGGAAGTGTCATCGGACTTCTTTTATTCCAACTTTACGTCGATGACTCCGTAGTCACTAGTAAGATACGTTTATTTGCCAACGATGCAGTGGAGTGCCGTGATATCCTTGATCCTGAAGACATGGAAGCTTTGTCAGATGACCTTAATCCAATACAACGCTGGCGGGGCACTTGTCAATTAGAATTAAACTTAAAAAAGTATTCATAATGTTTTGGAAAAAGAGTAATTCCCACCCGAACTCCTGCTGCATTGTGAGCACCAAAATTAAATGTGTAGACTCAATTAAATACCTCGGCGTTACCCTCACTCAAGACCTCTCCTGGGTGAAACACATGCGGGGAATGTGTGGACAAGCTAACAAAAAGTTAGGATTTATTGGAAAAGTACTTAGTGAGCGTGATGAAAAGGTCAAAGAGAAATGTTATCTGTCGTTGGTTAGGCCTCATTTATAATGTGTTACAAGTAATTATATGGTATCCTCACAAAGTTGGATTGATTGCCGAATCGGATCGCATGCAGCGTAGAGGAGCTAGATTTGTAAAACGTTATTGTGAGAAACTCAGTGGCGTATCCAAAATATCAGAGCAGTTAAACTGGGAATCACTCATGGAGCGAAGGTTAAATTACAAATTGAAGCCCTTGAATAATTTGGAAGGAGGTCTCTTTAGCAGTGATGTTGAAAATATATTATTACCCCCATCGCACTACGGTAGGAGATATCATGCTCATAAAACGAGAGAGATTAAGTGTAGAACAGATGTATTTAAGATGTCATTTTTTCTACGAACGATAGGGGATAAAAATATTATTGTTCAACCGCGGTAGGGTCATGTTCGAGTAAAATTATTCTAGTGCGTATTCACCCCCTGCCACACACCCTAGCGGTGGCTTGCAGGGCATATATTAAAAAAAGATGGCTGAAATTAATTATAAGGCCTTTTACAGCTTATGATGTTTACTCATCAGGCGGGTCAGCTTCTTTCCCTGTCCCGCGTGCGGTTTCACATTTCACAACTATCCTCTTCGTATTACAGCGTACTCATAATCTTTATGAATAATAATAATATGCCGTCACGAAAATCGACTGATAAGTCATCCTCAAATCTTATCAAATGTAGCATGATGTAATGTGAAAATATTTTCGTTTAATCTATAAATGCTTATCTAATTATTCATGCGATTTAGATTCAAGCACAATGGTTTATAATAATGAATATAAGAGGTTTAACGTACTGGCAAGTGGATACTGAACATAGGGACATTACACTTCGCTGGAACAGTAGTGAAGGAACTATGTAAGGATAAAAGAGTATGGAAGGAATCATTAAAAACGGGTAAGTTTATGGGAACGCCATAAAATCACTTTAGCGTAAACCTTCTTTGTTACTTACTAAACGTTTGTTACTTACAAAACTGAAGCTGTTTCATAATATGTTTAAATTTTATAGACAAAATTTTGTCTCTAAAGTGAGAAATAATAACAACCTCAAGTGTATTCCCCTAAACAGCAATCAATCTACTCGCCCGAAAAACTTCCTCGCCAGCTTTTTTTCCGAATTTCGAAAAAACTTGGATGAAACTGGTTGGATGAAAAAACAGGGTGATGCATTTTCCTAAGTTTTATAAGACAAAATGGATAAAAATATTTGTGGTCAATAATCGCCTAAGTCATTAGGTACAGGGGGATCGAGATTTTGCGGTGTCTGACGTACAGGCTTCCCCGTGAGGGCCCGGGTTCAAGTCCCGGAGGCGGCAGATTTTTTTCACTGGTATCCCGATCACTACTTGAGGTGATTTGGGGGGAGCACTTTGAGCGAGTACGACGTCCGTCGGATGGGACGTTAAACTGCGGACCTCTTGGCGCCTTTCGACAGGAGAAGGCTAATGCCGACGCCGGGTTTCTCTCCACGCTTCCTTTCCCATCCATCCCTAATTGCACAAATGACCTTAGCTGGCGGTCGCCTCCCCTAAAACCACTACTAATCGTTAGGTACAAGTTGTACCTATTCTTTAAGTTTACCTTAAATTTATAGAATTATGCTTTCCCGTACAAAGTTAAGAGTGTACTATTCCACCTCATTTTTCCTTCAATGATATGCGTGAAATCTCAGGCCCGTCGTAAAAATTCAAAAAAGTCACGGGCAATCTGAGACATTCTTCTTCAATAGTTCACGTTTTTTGGTAAAAGCGACATTTATAAATCTGTGGCTTGAGGAATGCACGGTACGGTCGGCGGATAATCGGGGAGAGAAAAATACCCAGGTGTCGCCTCATTTTCGATTTTCTTCGTGGCGAAGTGCCGAAAGGTCAGCGTTTGTACCCGAAACCATCTCCACGCGCGCTGCCATATCCCTCCTTCACTTCCCCTTCCGCAGACCACAATCCCGGCACAACCTCTCCCCAGTACCATTCTGACTCTTTGAAATATCCCCTCGCTCTCCTTTGATGTGACCAACACCGGCGGCGTCCGCGGGTCGGACCCTCTCTCTCGAACGTTACGGATATCCACATTAAACCAGCGATGACTGAACTTCCTCTCGAGGAGAGACTTCTCCTTTAATGCATTTCCTTATTTTGATCTCCCAAAAATGCAATACAATATTTATTTTTATTTTATTTTATCAGTGATTTGATTTTTATATTTTATGCATAAATTATGGTTGTAGCCGTTGAATCCGGCTAGGTGTCCGGAATCCGTCTTTAATCCGGCTAGGGGTTAAAAGGGTTCGGGTGCTGAGAGAATTATCTCGATTTCAATTCCAGAATAGTCCGCTGATGCCTCCAGCTAAATAAGGATGAGTGATTTTCCGCGTATCAGGAATTTGAAATATCGCGTATGACTTTCGGATGCTGACCGGGGGGTATGGATTCCAATTCAGGTGATGGCTATTCTCAAACCGCATCCGAGCCCATCTGAAATTTATGCGAGACTACAATTGGCACAAATAAAGAAGTTGATACCTATAGGTACCTGTATATCGTAAATGTGTGGATTTAACGCGGATATGAAGAGTACAAGGGAGTTTTAACCTCGACTATCAAAACGATCTTCGACCTAAAAACTGTGGTTGGCGTTTTTAATTACGAGCAAAGCGACCCAAAATTTTGCTGTCTCCAGTTGCGCATGAGGTTTTCATTGTTTTGATGCACATTCGCACGGAAAACCCAGTTGCACTCTATGAGAATTAAACGATGAAGTCGAAACCAAGATACAAACGTCATTTAATCAATTTATTTTTTGATGATTTCCCTGAGTGGATTTTTATGTTTCCTCCGAGTCCCACAGACTGCGAACAAATTTTCAGACCATCTTTCTGGTTTAAAAGAAGTTGAATTCCACTCAAGATTAAAATTTAGTCATTAGTGAAACAACGAAATAACTGAACTTTTGAATTAAGTTTCACACCAGATATCCTTGGCCGAGGTCACGCCGAAGCTGCGGAAGTATAACTAGCCGAGACACCATTGTAATAGGCTGATGAATTCATTCTTCCTTTTTCCGGATGGTTGATTGATTAGCCAAGAGAAGAAAAGGATACACTTATCATCACGGTGGTCGATGTGAAGCGGAGGTCGACGATCCTTTCTCGACTTCCGTGGCCGAGGCTCTTCTACGATCTTCTCGTATTGCATGCCCGTGGTCGAAATTTTGACCAGTTGGGCGCTCTTCCTCCTTCAGCCGGGCAAGTACACTGGACTCAAAACTACGAGGAGCTGTTCTCTATACCTCTACGTTCCAGGGATATCAAAGGCATTCCATTCTCTAATTAAGTTCTGTGTGCTTGAAATCTCTTGTAGTGCAGCACGCAGTTCATGAAGAGGGAAGCTAAACAGCGGAACAACCCTTTGGAGCATCATGTAGAGATTCCAACGATTGCTATGAGTAATCCTAAATTTGGCGCTCACTTTTAGGAGTCTTCCGCGACCACTCATGTATTTACTAAATGATGAAATGACCGTAGAGCGTTTTCCAGAGTAATCATCGGAAGCTACCACTTCGCTCCACCGTTGACAGGAATGCCAAAAGTAGATACTCGTAACTGGTGCTGGTCGGCATTGAATTATTTTTGGAAAATGTTGTGAATGAATGTGTATTAATTTCAGATGAGGATCGAGGGTAAAATAATGGTTCCCTTTGTTTGGGAAAAGTCCGGATGAAACGAGAGAGGAGCCAACAGAAGGATGCTGTTGATACGGGAGAGGACCGATTCTTGAGATATTTTCAACTTTGGGAAACATTATTTTCCCCGACGGGTTTTGTCCCATTTGTTTGGAAACAATATACTTCCGTCGGGTTTGGAAGAGAGGATGGGGGAATTAAAGCATCAAAATGAGTATGAATTTAATTAATTCTCCGTCCCTACAACTTCCGGGCATTTAAATACAACGTCCTCACGCATTATGCCTAACCTTTCTTTTCATTCGTTCAATTTACCTTTGCATATTGCCACCTGAATATGATATAATCAAATTGAAACCTGTGCCGTGAATAAATGATTTTATTTGAAGCAAATTTCATATGTTTTTGTTTACATCAAATGCGTTTTAATCTCACTAATCGCCCCAACGTTTGGAATTTGATCTTGTAAAATATTTATACACAGTGGCGAAATAATATTTCGGAATTTAATACGCCTATGATTCCGCTCTCTAGAGTAAGACTATTTCATTCCTGAAACAGCATTCCATTGTCATCGCTATTTAGTCGGGCATACATTGAACGGCATACGACTCAGACTAGTTGAACAGTTAGGAATATAAAGTACGTTCTAACTATGAAGAGGGTCGATGACCATGGGTGGATATACAGATTTAAAGACAATTACCTATCACGCTCTGAAATTCCTGAACACAAAGAATTGCTTCAGATGAGCCTTGTACGTAGAGGTTGAAAGATGTTAAAACGTAAGATAGGTTTAAAAATAAATGCATGTTATCTCAATATAATTCTGGAGGAAGTGAATCGGGTTTCAATTCCGCTATATATTCCACGAGGTCCTCCCATTCAGAAAACACATTTTCGCTATCGTTAACCCACACCGTAGCTACACAGGCTTTTTACTATAATTTACAAATGTTATCTTTCTAGTAAACATATTAATTACTTTTGGAAGTGCAAATATGCAGAGTACAAACATATTCAGTTTATTTATCGCTCTTCAATAGCCCCTATATCGCTCACCCTCCTAAAAATGAAAGGGATAGACAATAAAGTACGCGGCCCTCTCGCCTTGAGCGGTCTCATTCCTGATCTTGAAAGATCCGCTATACCGTACCGGTTCACTGAAGAACCGAGGGGGAGGATATGAGACTCCATTCCCTACGCCTCGGGCCCTCTTGCCGCCAGTAATGGGACATTCTCTTACGCCATACAAAGGCGAAACTTTTTCTCCCGGTCGAAGAGGCGCCGGGTCGGGATTCCACGGGACATAGCACACCCGGAAGGAAGGGTCATCGGGGTGGTCATTTTCGCCACTTGCCCTTTCAACGAAGAGGGCCTCGCTTGGAATTTATAATTCCCCGTCTTCGATCCGTGCCATGCTTTCCCTCATTCGCGAATAAAATATAAGCCCGCTGGGATTAGGAGGTCCATCCACGATTCTGTGCGGGAAGTTTTTTCGCTCCGTCTCGCTGTTTGAGCCTGTTGATTGGACCCAACTCGCAGTGGAGCAGAATGCAGATTTAGCGGGATAAAATCTTGTTGTGAATCATTCTTTCTGGAAACCAATTTCTATTGAATGTTGAAGACTCTATGTAATGATTTTTTATTTTTTATTTTAGGTGAAAGACGTGTTGATCGGGTAATCTCCTTTTTCTGATAATGGAAAATGAAAAGTATACGTAATCAGGTTGCTCGCGTGAGAGTAGGAATTTCATTTCATTCAAATTGCACCATCCTAATGACTGAAAGATAGTTTGATAATTTAACTCCATAATAATCATTGTCATTAAAATAATAGTCATAAGAAATAGGAAAATATGCCTCTATTGGCTAATTCCTTTTTCTGTTCACGAAATACACAACCTGAGCTGTTTGAACTCAGTACCGAAAAAAAATTCCTACAGGTATCAGAACTATCACTATATTCGTGTTCACGGAGAAGTTTGAGCACGTCTTGTGATAGATCTTTCTTTTTTTACTTGTTTGTCTTTGCAAGGGTTGATATAAATGGATCGGATGAAATAAGAATCACATGAATTTGACACATGCAGCCAACCTCAAAATATTTCCTTCGCGACGTTTCAGGTGGCGAACACCAGCGCTTTGGAGCCCCTTGCGACCACGAGGAGGGGAATCGCGGGTTTAGGAATTGATTTCTCGGGTGGAAAGGTTAAAGGTTGCGAGTTTTGCAAGCGTAAAAATGTTATTTTCACCGTCGCTCGCGGTGACTTGTACTAATGCGACGGGAGGAAAAATAAATTCCTTTTAAATGCAATGGTGTTTCACCGCCTCCAGAGAGAGAATACGGTTGAAAACTTTTTAAGGGGCATTTTAATGTTATTCAAACCATAATAATATAACTCGGCAAAAAAAATTTAAACGTTTAAATTTTCTCTCACTATGATTCTCGTCAACCACATAAATGTCTAAAACTTTACTCACTAGTTCGATAATATTCATTTATGGAATACACATAACCTCGAAATTAAGAAAATTCATAATTTTTATAACCGCGATAGAAGTCGGCATATTCATAGCTTCGAGTTCTTTTTTTAAATAGGAAAATACCAACCAGAATCTAAATGAGATCATCGAATAAATGATCGATACGATGATCTTAGACCACCGCATTAATCACTGGTTTACATAATCTAGAGAACAAATATTTGCAACTTTAAAAGAATGCAAAATTTACGAGGGTAATCCCAGAAGTACCCAACCCAGCAAAGATAACACAAATATTTTGAAAAAAAAGCATTTATTTTTCAACAATCTCCTTTTCGCTCTATGCACTTTTCCCAGCGATGTTCAATAAGTTCGATACCCTTTCTATAATAAGAACTACCTTGCTCCAATAGCCATTTACTGCCGACATTACTTCTTCACGGTTGGAAAATCTTTGACCATCAAGCCATTTTTTCAAGTTTGCGAACAGAAAGTAATCTGAGGGGGCTAAATCTGGCGAATAGGGTACATGACGTAGCAATTCGAACTTTAATTCATGAATTTTGGCCATTGCAATAACAAATTTGTTAGCTGGTGCATTGTCTTGATGAAACAACACTTTCTTCTTCGCCAAATGCGGCCGTTTTTGCTTGATTTCTTCGCTCAAACGCTGCAATAAGTTCGCATTATACTCGCCGTTGATAGTGTTTCCTTTTTCAAGATAGTCAATGAAAATTATCCCACGCGCATCCCAAATTACCGACGCCATAACCTTGCCTGCAGATAAAACGGTCTTCGCTTTCTTTAGAGGCGGTTCTCCCTTTTGAATCCATTGTTTTGATTGCTCTTTTGTCTCTCTTGGCTGTGAAGTAATGGAGCATGTTTCATCCATGGTTATGAAACGGCACAAAAATTCGGCTTTGTTGCAGTGAAACTTTGCTAAACACTCAATTGAAACATCTTCAAGACACTGGTTTTGCTCGAGCGTGAGCAAACGCGGCATCCATCTTCCACTTAGTTTTCTCATGTCCAAACGTTCAGTTAATATGCGATGTACCGCACTTTTTGAAATACTTACTATGCCTGCTAGCTCGCGCACTTTCAGTCGACGATCGTCCAGTATCACTTAGTGGATTTTCTTCGCCGTTTTTGGAGTCGTCACCTCATTTGGTCGACCAATACGATGCTCGTCTTGACAGCTCGTACGGCCTCGTTTAAACTCTTCTACCCAACATTTCATTGTTGTAAACGAAGGAGCAGACTCACCCAGAGTATTATCCAGTTCAGCTTTTATATTGGTTGGGCTGAGGCCTTTCAAATAAAAGTAGTGTATGTATTACATAACGATGACCAATTTTCTCCATTTTCAAAAATCCACTGAAAACGTTCGCCATTGATGGCTGCCAAACAAATACTCACAACGTGGCAATTTCAAACTTGAAACATAATCTTTATAGATATCGTACTTTCTAATACATTGATATTTTCTAAACAACTACAGCCATCTCTAGGTCAGGCCGGGTACTTCTAGGCCTTCCCATGTATTATCTTTTTCAGTTATACACAAGCCAATTCATATTTTAAATATCTGCTAAGAAATGGGTAGCATATTCTTTAACGTGACTACTGCAAAATTATATCTGGATTGAATATGAACAAAATTTTGTAAAATGGAACGAGACCATTTAATTGCACCAGAGTGAACATACCTGCTCTCTGAATAGTAAAATACAAGTACATTTTTTTTCTGTTTTAAGTCACTGTGCGTTGAAAATACATGCCACCTATCGCTCACAGGTGAAAATATAGCATCGATATTCGAAACGCTTCCACATTGATCTGTCTTTTTTCGAAAACCACACAACTTTACCCTGTAAACCACAAAAAGGTGTGCCGTGCCCGCACACCGACGGAAAGGTTTCAAGGAATGAGGAAGGACATTAAGGAACTCCATTAAGTGAGTGCTTAAAATTTCAACTACCCTGTTTGGTTCCGTAAGAGGGAACCTCCACATTTTAAGTCTTTGTCCCATGCACGTATCTCTAACTTTATATTGATGTTCCACTGCGAGGACAAGGACAGTGAATCTTTCATTTAGCTTTAATACCTACATCCCCAAGATAAATAATTCGACATCGACGTAAATACCCCGCGACCCACCAAAAAAGGCGTGTGGCAGAGGGCATACAATTCAACATTGGATATTTTTCCCTCGAATGTACTTCAACCCGAGTCTGAAGCTATTGGCCTTGCTCATTTCATCAGGAGAACTTTTATAGGATCTGTCTCCCCAAAGTTGAACGACCGCGATGACAGGAATACCTTTAGATATATATACCAGCCTCTTCCTTCGACATTCCAATGAGAGCACTTAAAGTAAATTTTAAGAAGTTTTCATCTCTCGAATTAAAATCATGTGTCGTCACGAATGAATTGTATCTCTCTGAATAAATCTTTGCCGAGTGAGAGTTAGGAAGACCGCAGCATGAGGAAAAGGAAACGACGGAGACGCACGCGGAGGCAATTCCATTAATGTCACAGAACGACGAGACCTCGAGGCTAACCGTCGGCTAAAGTTAGCCGCAGCGAACATTTCCCTGCAAATGGCCGGTACAACACGTGGCTCGTGAGCAGAGGAGGAGAGCATATATCACACAAGGGGCAACTTCCGAAAGTCAAAATTCAAGGAGATGAGAATACTTGTCTGTCCGCCACCGACCCTAGACTCCCATGTGTAGGTTGCCAGAGAGTCCGCGCTCGAGTAGAAAATGCACCTGCGTGACAAAGGAAACCCTAACAATGCAATAAAGGTCTCAGCATGTTACCAGGGTTCAAGTAGGGAAATTGAAGTGAAAATAAGTGCTGAGCGTCAGATCACATCAAAAAATGAGATCGAATTTGGAAAAAAATATTTCGCAATGAATCAATGCGGATTTGTTTCAATTATTTCAGTGTTGGCGAACGTACAAAACATTCACATATTAAAGAGTAAATTAAATGAGCGTCATGCGGGCACCTGCTTGATGTCAAAACTTGTGTCAGTAACTTGTGTCAGTAACCTTATGAGAATCGAAGGAATACCTGATTGGATGGTATTAAATTAAAGCTTTAAGAAAGGGACGAAAATCCATTACTTATGCATGCGCGTCCACAGATACAGATAAGTACGTACACGCTTAATATACATGGTCTTGCCTATTTGCCTAATACTCAGTAGTTGGGTACACACGTAAATTATAAACTCTGGGTTTATAAGGAATACGTATGGGATATTCCCGAAAAAAATTAAATTTATCTCAGAAGGATATATCTATATAAGTATGTCTCGCGCGACTTTAATCACTTCAAAAACTAAAAAATGTGTCTTTCTTCGCGTGACTGAACCTATATTAGCACCAAGGAGATTAGTTGCAAACAAGATAGATATTTACTTTGCAATACAAGCAACAAACCATACAACACACCTCGTTTAATGTAGCACCATACACGATCGACCCACACCTGACCGTAATTTCAAATAGTGCCAATGGCCTGGTAAAGGTCACAAAAGGAGTAAGGACCACGCCGAATGAGGGTCGGGGTCGCGGTTGGAGAGAACTAATTGCATAACGCACGGGAGTTGAACATGCGAGGCGGCAAGGAGTGGGTCATTAAATTCACGGGACCGAGCGGGAGGAGTGTGGGAAGGGAGCGGAGGAAGGGTCGGGGCCCGCGGAGGGGGAGGGGACAACGCCCACTTCGCTCTTCAGCCCGTCTACTCCACGGGAGCATTCGCGCATTCACTTGGGCGTTTTAAAGGCGAGAGAGAGAGAGACCTTCCGCGCCACTCGGAGAGTGGGTACGTGTGCGAACGCGTTCCCACAGCAAGACCCTACGTGCACTCCGCGCTGGTCGGCTGATCCTTGCATTATCCCTCGTTGCTGCAATTACACGACTGGGAATCCGGGACGGAATCCCCCGCGGATCGGACGGCCGCGCGCCTCTGCTCACCAACCTCGAGATACGCTCGTCTCCGAACGGAAATTAATTGACCCAATGCATTCGTGTACACACACGGTTATGTGGTGCGTAGTTGGGCCACCTTGTTTGTCCCGATGATCCTCGTCTTTAAGGGGGCGAGGCGACGACGAATGGATTTCATCTCCGCGGTAGGCGAACGGACTCGTATGGTTTGAGCCTCGGCCACACTCGGAGAACCATTGAACTTCGTGTGCTGTTGAGTGCTACCTACTCTGCGCTGGTGGGTGGCACCAGCCACGTATATCTATATATGTATGTATGCATGTATACATACATTATATATATATATATATATATATATATATATATATATATATATATATATATAACCAAAGCTGTTAGCCCGAAGGTCGGCTTGACTGGATGGGTGAGTGTGGAGCTTACCAAGTACTAAGGCCACAGGCGTGTGAAATGTACGCATCAGGCTAAGGGGGCCACTTCCTTTTCTTTTGCCACTTATGGTTTCCCAGGAAGAACTGGCACCCGAAAAATGACACAGTTTGGGTGAAATTTATGGTGAACGGGAATCGACACCCGCCCTACCGTCAGTAGTCCAAAGTTTTGCTCCCTGGGTTACCACGCTCTTTATGCATATAAAGGAAAATACTTGGGAGTTGGGTATGGTGAGGTTGACGTCATAACATCCCAAACCAAAACGTTATTGAATTATAATTTTGGTCTTATTTTCTATGGATAATAAAATATACGTAAATAGCGTGACCCGAAAAGTCTTGACTGGTATTAAATTACTATCGAAGTTCAATGATTAAAAAAACAAGAACTTTGTCATTCTCTCTCGTGGGAAATGTTCCATGACATGCAGTGAAAATAGTGGTGCTAACTTACAGGCATTATTTTCTCAGACCAAGGCAGGATTATGATCCTCAAAAAGAATAGCTGGTTCCGACCCGGGAAGAAGCGTTCATCGCTAATTTATTATGTAGACCCATTGAACGTAGGATTTCTTCCTCGTCCCCTTCGTATCATTTGAATTTTGACAACCCAATAGTTAAATCCACACTTGCAACGGAACTCGGTAAAGTATTCACTTCGAGGGAGTTCATCGAATCGGTTTAGATGGAGCCTTGTAATCTCGAAACGCTCGTAATTACGTCACTTGAATGTTACGCCTGTCGGCTGCGCCGCCCGTCAGATTAAAAGGATGTTGTTTGCCGAGTTCATGAACGTGCACCGAACCATACAGCAACGCATAGTGAAAGTGTTTGAATGCTGCCTGCCACTTTTACTTGTCCGTGTTATGGACGTCTGACCCGTTAGTGGCCCGATAAAACACGCAAATGAGAAAAATATTTGCGAGATTATTTTGCAAAGTGCAAAAGTGCAAATATTTTTTAAACGCTCAGTAGGATGCGCTTTCCTTATGGCAAATAATAGTAATAATGTGAATAGAGATGCCCAAAATTCATAATCCAGTTCAATAACATTGATTAATGATCATTTTAAAACATAAAGGTTGCAAGATTAAAAGTTTAGACAAAAGAAAATCAACATTGCGGTACTGACGCTTCGGCCCTGGTGGCCAATATGTTAATATAGAGGTTGTGGAGCTAATGGCTGTTAAAGAAATAATCTCAAAGAAGAAGATCCTAATCACCAGGTGACCGAAATACCGGTATAGGAGTTCTTCGTAATTATTTTTATTGACCTTAGGATCTTCTTCCTTGAGATTATTTCAATATGTTAATGCTTAAAATAACAATTTAGTAATACTGGTAAATGTGAAACATATTGATTTGATTATTAAATAAACTGCAGAGATAGTCTATCAATTTTTAAATTTAAGACATACAATATGATGTTCAAAGTGGTTCATATGCTATTTTTTTTTAATTTTTTTTTGGAAATTGAAAATATTTTTAAATTGTCGAAGTTTTCCATGCAACAGAACACTTTGATTGATTGTTCCTAAAGAATGATTTTGTGACAAAATATCAAAATTGAACCTCATAAAATCCTTACAGAGATAAAATAAAATAATTTGCTGTTATTGAATATTTATAGCCCATACACTAATTTCCGCCATGAAACAATTTTTGGCACCATTGAACTTGCCAGTTTAAAATTTCAATAAATTAATACTTAACAATGAATGCGAATAACAGGACACACCAGAGCTAGTGACTAGGTCACGACTACGGGAAAATAATTAATACGTTCATTTAATGTTTGATTAAGGAGAGACAACATGAGTAAAACTCTCCTCTGACTTATCCTTATCAAAGATATAATTTTTTTATGCACAAAGTGGAACACATTAAGGCCATAAAATTGGCAAGAAATACGCATGTGTGCACTCAGAATGACATTAAGCTTATTTCGGGTGCACTTATCGATAGGATAAAATCCCAAAAAAGTAATTTGAGATTTCATATTATTACCTAGAGTTAATTTGGTGAAGATGTCATCATTGTTTGGGTATACGGATGGAGGAATACGGCCAGGCGTGGCTGAAGGCTGCCAGACTCCGGATGCAGGAAATCGCAATGTAAATAACCGCGAAAGACGCTGGCAGGCGACTGCTGAGTGGAGCAAGCCAGAAAATGAATGCTCGGGTCGAAGTAAATACAGTGTATTCCCCCACACGGTGATTCCCCCTCTAGAAATGATCCTAATGCGTATAGATGGATAGATACCAGTCGGGACGCACCACGGGCATAACTCACCCGCCCACGGCCCGGCACCCACGGACCCATTACACGTGGGAGGGGCGCTGTATCCTCGGATCTCCCCACACTCCGAGACTCTCTGCGCGATTCAAAACCCCGGCGATTACGAAGACGGGCTTCTCTCACGCCCGTGTTGTAACCGACCGGCCAGATACGTATCGGCCCGTCGATACGCCGTCCTTCCATTCCTTCCCTCCCCTCTCTTTTGCCTCGCTTGTGGCAGAGGAAAATCTTCGCGACTTTTACAGGGGGACCGAACAGTGTAAAATTGAGACGGGGCGACACGGGCGGAGTGGGCGCGCCTTCGACGTCCTTTCCCTCACTCAGCGGGCGGCTCGCGTTCCCTTTCGGCTCGGCTGGGAGCGGCGTCGCTTACGTAATAATGACGCCTTGCCCGACGCCGCGAAATCGTCACCCCGCTCGATTTACGAGCGGTGAGGACGGGGATCGAGTGGGGGTTTGGGGAGAGGGACTCGGTTGCTCGGTAGAATCGGGTAATCGGGGGGGGGGGGGGGAGGGGGGGGTTAAGGAATGGAAAAAGAGAGAGGGAGGGAGGGGAGCGTGAAAACTCCAAAAACGGTCGCTTCCTCCTCATCGCCCCGACCTAAACTTTTTATTATATTCGCCTTCTCCAGAGCGTGAGAAAGGCAGGAGTGGTGAGGGGATCAGAAGAGACGGAACGTGACGCGAATATCCCTCGAGCAGTCTTTTTCAAGAAGTCTGTAAAAATATAAAGGAGGTGCGCGTTGACATGATGGGGGGGGAGAGTCAAATGGGCTCTCGCACGCATTTCCCATACGCGTCTCCATGGGCGGCGGCGACGGTGGCGCCTGCGAGCGGGACATGCCGGAAAAAAAATCTCTCCACCCGTCGACACAACTGCCGTGCCGCCATTTTATTATTGTTTATGGGAGGCTCGTTTTCGCGTCATTTCTTTTTTATTTTTGTCCTGCGGCTTCGACGGACTCGAGGTCGCCGTCCTCGCACACTCCCCGTTATATCATCCACTTTCGACTTTATTAACTATTTCATCCGCGGAACAACGATAGAAAAAAGGCACGGCATCGATTTCCGGCAGTTCGCCATCCTTGCGGCAGACCGGCCTAAACGTCGACTCTTATTTTATCCCTCGCGAGGAGACTCCCTCCCTATTATTGTTATTTTTTTTCTCTTTCATCCAACTCCCTCTCACCGGAGAAAATCGACTGGGCAGTGAAAATATAACGCCCGAGACGACACTCAGAAACGTCCGGTTCAAGCGAGAGCTCGGGAATTTTTAACTCGAGCCCCGACCCGAAAAGTTACTCTTTATGCGAGACGGGTGAATGGCGGGCGTCCTGAGGAAAAAACCCCGTTCCCCCTTCCCCACGCCCTTGGTTTATCCTCCCATTTTCACTACGGCCTCGAAAAGCGCTCGAATGAAAATAAATGGAAGAATGTATAATGAGAGGAGGAGGAGAAAGGGGAACGGGGATTGATAAAATAGAGGAGAAATCCTCTACAATTCGAGGAATTCTCGATGACGATACGACGGCGACAAATATTCAGGTCGTTAAATCCTCTCATATCGCCTTCCCCGATCTCATCCTCCGTCCTTCCTTCGGAGAAGAAAGAGAAACATCTCTACGGACGAATTTCTTTCAAAGTTCTCCCAACGACCGTCGATAGATTGTCAATCCTCCTCTTCTTCATTGCCCCAACCAACTCCGAACTGATATCCCTACTTTATATGCGTCCATTAGGAAAATCATGTCAACTTGTTTTATCGCTCTCAAAGCAGCGGGGGAGGGGAGGGGGTCGGTCGGGCATAAGAGAGCGTTATTGAGGATTCGGACACCCGTTCCCCGGCTCCCATTCCCCACGTTAACGCACGAGTTATATCGCTGCGCAGATTACTTCGACGTAATTTTTACGACGTTGCCCGAGTGACTGCCTCCCCCTTCCCCTCCCGGATTGTAATATATTTTCGATTTCATTGGGTAGGGGCCAACGGTAAAAAAGAAGATTTAATTAAGACGAGGCTGATTAGGAGGGTTGTCGAACGATTGCAATCCAATTTAACTCCCCCGGGAGAGGTGAATCATGAGTGTTGAACGAGAACAAGGCCGGATTATGCCAGATAATGAGATGGCTTCCCGGGACATTTCAAATCGAATGGCTAAAAGGGAAGGGAAAAAACAATTCGAGCGAAAGACATTCGACGAAAAAATCCTCTTACACTTGTGAGTTTGATTTCGACACTAAAACGGACGCAAATTTTAAGTAATAAAATTTTATTAAGCATTTCAGTTCATGAATATGAGGGACGCAGGGTTCCTATTCACGCGTCAAGAGTGCAATGAAAGTTTTCATTTCAATTGCGCATGCAAATCGCAAAATTATACAGTACTTTGATATTTACTAATTTCCTAATTTTTTTTTCAAATTCAGGTGGACCTCATTTTTGCTTGGTCCTATGGTCGTAAGAACATAAACGGGCGCGATTAAATTTATCATTCGCGATGAAACTGGAAAAAAGTAATTGAAGCCGATACAAAATGTATTCACTCTTTCAGCAATTATTTTCTCTGTTATTTCTTTTAACATCTTCCACAAATTCCAGGCAGATTTGGCAAGAAACAAATAAATACCGAATATCACCCTCCGCATAATTAGATTGAAATGCATAAAATTGATAGTTCGCACTGTTCGGGACGGTTTAAAAATGAAAAGGTTTGAAATTTTCTACATTGATGACCAAAAACCCTATTTATCTTCCAAAGGCGCTTTTCATCGTGGAAAAACTCTATTTGAGACTCTTCCACGATCAAAAGTTAGTGTTATGCATAAAAAGAAAATAACACTAGGCTCAGAACACCTCGGCCCGTACTAATAGTTATAGTTATTGCTCAGCTTGGAGAGTATCTCAGCAAGTCGTCTGAGACATAATTTTCTTAAGCCCCTTCCTAAGACTTCCACTGCTTGGAGACGATAGATAATTCGGGTGCAAATAATTAATGGCGCAGACTCAGCCGAGTTTGGATCTTTCATCCTAGTAAGAGGCAATTTTTTCTTCCGCCTGAGTTTCGTCATTATCAATGACCCCTGTTAATAATTTCTTAAAATCCGTCATTTTTCCGAGAGGGGGTAAAGACCGATTCCAAACATATCAGGTGAATTGTTGACATCTCGACACTCGGCGAGCGTCCTAGAATATTCAGGTACGAGTGTGTGTATGGCTGGAATCATGAGTGGAACTGGAATCATTTTTAGGAAACGACGTCGACGACTGGATATGCGAATGAGGAAAAGATTTCGTCACAGATATATGCAAGAAAGATGGCATCCTCTTCCATTCGTTTCCCGCAGTTCTCTCGGGATTCCAACTCCCGTCAACTCTTTCCTCCCTCTCAACTTCCGTGGGATAAATCGAGCAATGGGTATTCGAGAGTCCTCGGACGAGGGGGCGTGAGAAAACGATCGCTCATCCGGACAAGGTAGAATATATTTTACTCCTCGGGATTCGAAGACGTGGCCGTGACCTCAATGACCCCTTCCACTCAAGAGGGTGGTGCGTGGGGCAGCGGCCTCGGGGGTCTTGACCGAATGTTTAACGCCCTTCGAAGGGCGATCGCACCCGTAGCCCTTCCCTCACGCCCACGACGCCTTAACCGAGCAAAAACGAGTGAAAAACATTTCCCGCAGTTGATCTCCCTCATTCGCTCATTAATTACCCCGTTAACCCCTACCCATGACTCCGACCGCTGTGCTTCCTGCTCGCCGTGCGAATGTTCCGTCGCCGCACAAGTTTCTGCGTCTGTGTACGCAGGTGGGTCTTCCGCAAGTTACGTCACACACTCTTTGGTCTTGTCATGAATTACTCCTCTCCCCTTGTAGGACAGTTGCTCACGAATTTTCATATCTATTTCCATAAGCGTTATCACTCGTGCGCCTCTGCTGCTCAACTGCTCAACAAATTCTCACTTTAGAATACTCGTGAGTGTCGTAAATTGTTGTATCATTTTCTGTCGGTCGATAAACATCATGGAGCATGAAAATAACTGCCTTTCTTTGAATTCTTGATAAAATATTATCAAGGGTAGTATACCGCGCAGGGGCAAGTCCTGGATGATTCCGAAATCTGTTAAACATCACTGAAGACTTAGGGAACACTTTAGTGCGCCATAAAAACTGTCACGGTAATAAACTCGAAGGCCGGATAGTTACTTCTTCCATGAGGCATCTATTACCCTAGGATACTACCTCTTTTATTTCCTCATAATTTCTAGCCATCATCACTTCCATTCCCATTCTCTTGCTCTTCTCTCTAAATGTTTTGCTACTTATCATGTGACAGAAAGTTGGACGGGGGAAATTGAGGGGAAACTAATAAAAGGGAGATCAATTATCAAATATATGAGGTAGAGTGAGGCAGATATGGGGATAGGGAGTAAATCGGTGGAAAGTGGAGAACTCCCTTTTATATCTCAACTAGTTAAGAAAGAAGACAGTTTGCAGAATAGCCCAAGAAGTGAATTTATAGCAGGGAAGGGAATACAAAAAATAATAAAAAACATCTTGGAGATAAGGATGCGCTCTATTAACATCTGAAGTCGACTTCTTTGTGGATGTGAGACGTGGACGACATCAGCGGCAGACAATGAGATTAGAACGATTTGAGTTTGGCGCTTCCCAAGACAGATGACAATAAAATGAACGGAACGAGCAATGAATTCGAAGTGGGCGAAAAGAGAAGCCTTAGGCAAACACTGACAAGCAAGAGAGAGGCACTTATTACATACATCCGCAGTCACAATAGTTCACTAAATGCCGTAATTGAATTAGCAAAAGAAGGGATGCATTATGGATAAAGACAAGGAATGGATTATGGGGAGCAGTCGGTGGAAAAACACAGCATAAGGAGCCGTAAGGGAATGAAGGGATTGGCAGTAGGGACGCTGGATGATTGCTATTAAAAAATCCCCGGGCTGATATGCTCCGGGAAGAGTATATGGGTCAACCAGGAGAGGCGGGGAGGAAGGATGGACCGCAGTTGACAATCTGACGAAATTATAGGATTCCGCGATGCTTCTCGAGGTTTTTGAAGCTAATAACTCGTCCATTTCGAAGGAAACTATACCACGTTTGTGCAGAAAAGAATCTGAGGATAATTTTGCGCACCCCTCCTTGGAGAGGAGGTCTCCTCGCCTCCATTTCTCTGCAGTCCCTCTCACCAGGATAAACTTAGCTTTGCTGCCAGCTTTTGGTCTCTGTTCTCGATAGGGCGTGGTTCTTAGCTTTTGCATTTGTGTCGCCCATTCGCTTGGACTTGATTTAGTTTCAGTAAGTCGGTTCAGAAAATCACATCAATAGCGATGCTAAATTTTAGCAGAAGCCAGGATTCCTACGTATCCCCTTGGTAATAGGTAGTTTGAATTGCCCTCGCGCGCCGAGAGGAGATTTGGCAACTTGCCACGATGCTCTCTTCGGAGTCGGGAGGTGGGGCAGCTTCGACTAACTCCGCCTAATTGCAACCGAATGGTTCCTCTCTACGTGAAAGTACAGTAGCCATCTCCTTCATTTCCTCCAAGGGAACTGAATCGTGACTGCACGAGTCAATGTGTCACATTAGCTCATGTTTTAATGATCAGTGATAAAAAACAATTTGACACCCATTCACGCGTGTCCTATGTACAGATATGATGTGAATATATAGTTTCAATGTACTTTGAAGTTATTATGAATTTTTTAGCGTTATATTAAACTATTTTGAGCTCATTCTGAGTCGTCAATGCTTGAAACTTAGCGATCTCTGCCCTGTTTTTCCCCAAATAAATAAATGTAATTAAAACTACGTGTAGCAGTAGTCCAGGGGTAGAGCGTTGAACTACTGAACAGAGGGCCCGGGTTCGATTCCCGAGCAAGCCCCTCTGGGCACCATCCGCTCTACCCAATCTATGTGATTTTTCGGGTACCAGATCTTCCTAGGAAACCATAACAGATTCAGGGAAAGGAACTGCCCCTCTACCCTGCGAATGCGAATGCGCAAATTTCACACGCCGTCGGGCTTCGTACCGGGTAAACTCCACCGTCACCTACCAAACCGACCTTCAAGTTGATTACTGTGCTTATGTTTTAATTAAAACTAAGACGGTTAGTTGATATTATGTGAACAATTTTACGACACTTATGTAATTACGAATATAAACAGTTATTTGAAGAAATTACATGGATTTCTGCGCCGTTAATCCACAATTCTTCTGGTGGAAGTTCTCTATTGCGATGATAGATCATGAATAAAATCTTGGATTTTCGATGACAATTTTAATGAAAACTAGCACAGAAAGATTACTTTATCATCGTCATTTATTTGCGCACTAAAGACTAAAAATTCAGAAAATTTTATCAAAATGACAAAATCTCTGACATCTCTATGCAACCTACTTACTGTGTGGATTAATACCCGTGCAAACAGCTGCTGATCACCTGACTGGGAAAAGGGCGAAGATAACGTGCCATTGATTTTACGGTCCCGAGACCATGGCTAGTGAGAGGGACTCCTTCTCCCGATTGATCACGTAGACAGAAAAAGCTTGCACCCCGCCATCCTCACCTACTTGATACGCTCGAGTCCACTGGCATGTACTTTAATGATGCTCTCTTTTCGTTCAGTTACAACCATGCGCGCCTCTGGAGAATAGCTATCAGCTTTCAAACGTGTGTGTTCATACAATACTCATTCAATTTTGGAAAATTAAACTACTTCAATTAATTTGTCTCTTCAACCAATAAAAAACTGGAGGGGTCGTTTCTCGTGGAATAAGTACATGCCCCTTTTTTCAAATCGTGCAGGATAACACCGTCTCGGTAGAAATATTTCGCAAATGCAAGAGGAATTGCACGAAAAAACTTGTGAAATTAGGATATAATTGAAAGTCACGCTAGGATAACGCGACGAAAATAAAAAACTCTCCGGCTGGACAAGCCTCGTCCGGAGGTGGGCGTGACCTTAAACTGAAAGAAGTAAAGTTCCATAAGGCTACTTTCACGCTTTGAAGTTTTGAAAAATGAGCGCATACAAACCATGTTTATTGAAAGGCGGAGATATACAGGGTTCGTCCGGAAAATAAGTGTACTGATTTTTTCCCACCGCTCCAGGCGCGCCCAGCACCGCTCTGACGGGCTGCGATTGGAGGGGGGTATGTTGGCAAGCGACGCTGAAAAAGGCAGTCGGCTCTGAGCTGTGGTGTAGTGAGGAGCTCTGTTAACGCGAACCTCCACGCTCGACCCACGTCACGGAACGCGATGCCGAAGTTTTTGGAGCAGCGTTATTCCATCAAATTTGCGGTAAAGCTTGGGAAATCGTCTACCGAAACTGTCGGTATGATTAACCAGGCTTACGGGGAGTCAGCCATGCCCAGAAACATGATCTTTCGGTGGCACAAGATGTTCGTGGAGGGCAGAGAAGAGGTCGACGACGAACCACGGCCTGGACGCCCATCAACGACACTCACCGACGAAAATGTGCGAAAAGTTCGCGATGTACTGAACTCTGATCGTCGTCTTAGTGTTCGGATGATAGCAGAGCAGTGTAATGTGCCAAAAGCAATAGTGCACGAGTCGCCCGCGTCCGGCCAGCGATCAAAAACATCTGGCGGCTGCATCACGACAATGCGCCGTCTCACACCGCGCTTGTCGTGTCGGACTTCTTGGCCAAGCACGGCGAGGCAACGCTGCCGCACCCGCCCTACAGCCCGGACTTGGCACCACCGGACTTCTTTCTGTTCCCGAAGATAAAGAGGAGTTTGAAAGGAACGCGATACGGGACTTTGGACGCCGTCAAAGAGGCCGTGACGACCTGTCTTCGAGAGGTTCCCGATGATGCCTTCGCGGAGCGTTCCAGGAATGGGAACGCCGCTGGAACAAGTGTATCGACTCACAAGGGTCCTATTTTGAGGAATAGTAGCTTAAGATATGTAAAAGTGTAATAAATTTTTTTTCCTGAGCTCAGTACACTTATTTTCCGGACGAACCCTGTATGCGCGGAGAGCACGGAAGAAACGGGGAGAGAGAAAAAGAAAATGAGGGGTGCTTTAAAATAATTAGCCGCTACAGTTCTGCTCGACACGAAATTCCACGTGGGGCCATTCGCTGAGGGAACAACGAAGAAGCACCCAGTCTAAAGACATCAGGCTCGGGGAGAACGGGACAGATAACGAAGGGAGGGGGGCGTGCCCGGGAGACGAGAGACACGGAGTGAGGACGGTAGATGGAAGAGGCATCGTCGCCTTTTTAAGCGAAGCACAGCATTATCTCCACCCCACGACCTCCCCCTCCTCGACCGCCCCTCTTTTAAATACGGTCCCTCATCGCCGCAATGAGAGCCAGCCAGACACATGCACGGCGCGCGTGTGGTATTGCCGTGGGAGCCCCCTCATTTACCCGGCGACCCATTTTCTTCAGTGGCGGAATTCCTTCGCGAGCGGCCGACACCGCGGTGCCATCCACTTCCCACCAATAAGCCACGTCGACCATTCATATCTCATCATCCCTCCCAGTTGGGTTCGATCAGCACACGCTTCTTTATAGCCTTCTCCCCCACGGCCTCGCCACCTCACCTTCACTTCTGTCAAATAATGAGCAAATGAATTAGAATTACCGAACGAGATGCTACACAGCTCGGGCAGCCTCACAGGAATTTCTAATAGATTTGCATTGTCGAAGCTGGCCGAGAGGTTGACTGGGCAAGCATGAGGGTCATCGGGCGTGTGTATTTTTGCATCTTTGTGCCAGCTAAAGACATCAGGTGACTGAAAGAGAAAACGTGTTTCAACGCCCGTTCGGTGAAACGTACTTCGGTTTGTAACTTCTGATAGTCCTTCGATGTTCATATGAGATCAGGAGTTCCATATTTGAGGGATGATCCTCCTCTTAAAGCGTAGTAATGACTTTGGTCTGATTGCAATAACTTTACTAGTGCCGCGCACAGTTCCTCAGGAAATAGGAGTTTCAAGATTAAAACGCATAATCGTTGCCAGCCGGAGAAGCTAGGGACACCCTTGGGTAAGCATCGGATTTGATTCTGGCCCCTCCGAACCATAGGCCAATCCCTAGTCCATTCGGCTGCCATGTGGTCGTCCAAACTTGCGTCGTACTAAGGACTCTAAGGAAGGATTTCTACGGATATCAATAGCCTACCTGGTACGTAATGAATTTCAATTTTCGGAGCCATAGCTGTTGAATTTATATCGTACCATCCAACCGAAAACGTCAACCATCGGACAAACAAACCATTTACTCCAAAGACGGTATTCAAGACTATAAGCTCGAACACCAGGCCCCGACGACTGTCTAACATTGATGCCGGAATTTATGAACCTATTTATAGTGATATTATTAATGACGCACATGACTGTGATTTTGACGCACTCCTCCCCGCCAATGAAAACCTAGGTATAAGCTTTATTGTTTCCCATTTAGATGTATATTTCATCTACAAAATTGATTTTCAAGAGCAACAATTATGAAATTATTAAATTATGATATTGAAAATTTATTTGACAGTCACGCAAACACTTCGACGCGCATTTTTTTCCCCGAGAACTAGATATGAATCCCTCGAACTAGATTTCACCTATTATTCAGTACTTAAAAATACACCTTGGAGCCCAACGTTTCCGGCTAACCAGCAATGTCGTCCGTTATTTTGGCTAAAGGTATCGGGTGAACCTACTCGGATAGGAATTGCTTTCGTTGTAGCTCGAGAAAAAAGTAAGCTCCGATGAGCAAGAAAATAAGCCCTTGATTGAACAGCGGAGGAATACGAAATTGTGAAGCGGCTTTAGGGATGCGGAATTGGATTAAGGGATACACCACCACGCCGAAATTAGCGACAACTAAAATAGAGCAAAACTTGTCGGCAAGGGCTTTTTAAATGTACGGAGACTGCTTTTATTCGAACGTTTTCGCCAAGCGCACACGTATATATATATATATATATATATATATATATATATATATATATATATATATATATATATATATATATATATATATATAGTATATATATATATCGGAAACTTCGCGAGCAGAGAGTTTCGTAGATAGCTTTCCACATTCTCCGAATATCGCTACTCCACTAAAAAAAATATCTCACGCTTCGCTCTCGGAGCACTTCGAGCATGTAACGAGGTTTTGAGTAAACTACATTTTTTTAGCATTACCCAGGGAACGCATTTAGGGGCCCCTTCGGAAAACACAATGACTCATTTGTCCTGAAATTCCACGGCGAAGTCGCGCTTTTTCGAGGTGGAATATTCCGGAAAACGGGGGACGAGTGGGTGGGTAATCACTGAAAGAGGGGCGGAGGGATAGGTGGGTACTTGGTTGCCGTGCTGGGTTGTCTCACATGACGCCGTATGTATGCACGTCTCCGACTACTCTCTCGAGGGGGAGGGGCCGGGGGCTTCGGGGGGTGGGAGCCGAGGTGGGATGGAGGAGGGCCAAGGAATAAAAGGGAAGAAATCCTATTAAATGAGGGCTGAAGGAAGTTTTTGGAACGAGCCAAATTTCATTTGCCGCAGACGGAGTTTGTTTCAAAAGCTAGGGGAATCGAGTTACTCTCGCGGAACGCTCCCGAAAGCAAGGGATTGGAAGGGCGGAGAAATGAAGAGAAAGAGATAGAGAGAGAAAGATAGAACTCAACTAAAAAAATATAAGTGAGACGTCTTTATCCGCTTGCATCTGGATTTCCGTGCGGAGCATCTCTCCCGTCTGCTCCGGGCATGGGGGTGGGGCGGAGGAGAATGGGGATGGGAGCAGAGCGTTTGGGTGTGTGTGAGTGTGTGTGTTTGCGCGCGGGGGCGTCTGAATGAGAGCGCGGGTGGAAAGGAGGCGATGTAATTGGGCGGCGATGAATTGGGAAGGATCTGGGAGAGGAGGCGGAAAATGGAGGAGCAAAGGGCGTCCGGAGTCGGCTTCGTCCGACAAAGCATCACAATGAGAGAGAGACCTTTATTAGGAAGGGTTTTTTTCGGGGAACGAAACATTGGTTTAGGTCGTTTACTGCGTCTGTTCGTATTCCTGCGAGGAAAAGAAAATCGAAAGGCCACGGGACGTAGATAAACATTTGCCGTATGGCTACAGACCTGTATTTGGTCACAGCATAATTTGTACCTATTCTGATTTTTTGGCAACCTGAGTGGTCAGATGTACATAGCGGAGCAATGTTTCTCCGGCGATACCATTAATTCAAGGAAACTGAGAGAAATTCTACCACAGCGACTTCAGCGAGGTCACACATTGCATGTAAAAATACGAGAATTTCATCATGAAAAAATAATACGCCTATGCATGGAATCAAACCCCCATCCCTCTTTTTTCGACCGTTTCAGAGAATATGCCAGCATCCTAACTGGTAATAGCATTCAACCGGAAATCCAGGGATCCGGATTTGAATTCCGAACCGGGTGAATATTTTTTTAGTGTTAACTTTTCGCATATGAAGGCAATATTTTTGATGGTCGAAATGGTGACAATTTCAAAATAAATCGCGAAAATTCATTTGTGATTATGATGAGACCTGAACGGTCTCGTGTAACGATTTGTGCCATCCTCGAAACCTTTTACGCGCCCGATGACGTCTGAAACAATTCGCACGACCATACAATCCGTAGCGATACATCATTCCTATCCCGATCTAATAATACCTTTCCACTTTAAGACGTCTTCTCTTCCTCTCTTATGTCAGCTAAACGACAATATTTCCGCCTATTTCATCCTACGACATTTCGCTACCTCTCAATATTGGCTTCAGACATTGATTATACTTTCTTAGAGTTTATAGAACCCATTTTTCCGACAATTTTTCGTTTTCACTCGTCGCAATTTTCGTTGTGTCATTCCTCCATTATTCTCGCTGAAAAGAGCCATCTCGCCTTTTTCATTCGTCTACTTGCATCTCGAAATCTTCCTTGTAGTTTTCCCTTTCCCCGTAGAACAAGCTCCAAAAACATATAACCCAATCCGGTTCTACTTCTATCCAATTTTCCTCCTCAATCACCACTGTGGAGAAACTCTTAATCCTTTAAGAAACTTTAATAACAGCTTTATTAATTATGAATGTATAAATAAATTTATGAATAACTTTCCGTTGTAACTGGCACAATGACAATAATTGTAAACATGACTGAATGTACGATTAAAATAATGAGAGTCATAAATGTGTCGATGAGCACCGATTTGTTTGTGAAAAGTTTCTATCAATAAGAGTATATTTCATAGTTTTTAGCCGGATTCAGATTTAAAAGGACATGTTCTATGCTATTCAAATTTTCTATTGCTTAAATTTCAATTGTATCCACAAAATACTGCACTTGAAATAGTTCATCCATTTTACACCATCATTTATGTCTGCCCTTAGTGATTTAAAAGTAAAATCTTTTAAGGAAATGTGGTGGAAAACTGCTCACGGATATGATTCGGTTCATCTACTTGAAGAAGCTTCCTCAAATCTGGAAATACGTGATCAACTTGCTCGGGCGGATTCCGATGGTAATATTTCAAAATGTTTGTCGTGTACTTGATGAATCACCCATGCATTGGAGATCGTGAAAAACCTCAATGATCAAGAAGAACGCTTACGCCCAGGCATTTTAGCTCTTCAAGCTGCAGATTATGTGAGCATTTCGTGTGATTTAGTTTCCTATCTTCCTTGAGATTTCATCGAATGCTCATATATCACAAAGTATATTCCACCTATGATTATTCATTAATTCCTCATTCCTCCCCTAGCACAACTTTCCGCACCTGTTTCTCGCTTTGGTTAAGACTCACCTGGGTATTTGAATCAATAGGCCTGCACAAACTAATACGAGCGGAGGGAGAGTCCAGCGGAGGGAAGCGGCAGGAACGGCGGAGGGTCACTCGATCCCAGAGTATTCGGTCGGTTGGTGTCCTTTCTTAGGCCATGCATCTCGGATTCCGTAATTCCTTATTCGCAGATGAGGCACGCTAGGCCGCGTCTCGAGAGATAGGCGAAATTAAATCTTAGGCGAGGTGATTAGTTACCGCGTGCGATTAATTTCGCACGGAACAACTCCGGTTTAATGGAGCGCGAGTCACAGAGTACCGGCCGTGATGGTCCGGGCGCGAATGTCGCAAGGGCGCTCCTGCGGGGCGCGTTCAACTGTGGAAGGGATGTCAGACCGAGGGGAGGGGGACGGAATTACGCGCTCATTCTCAGGAATCAAAATACGAATGGTTTCACTACGAACTCCTTTCACAGTACTTCCGTCGATACTACAGACGTTTTGCATGCGTAAATGGCAAGGAATTTGGGATGAAAATGGAACACCGTGAACTAATGATATTATAATGCTCATATTTTACAAACAATAGGAGAAAACGCGGGTCACTACTCTAATAGCTAAGTAGCCAACGCAGGGAAGGTTCCAAGAAGAATTGCTTTTCTATTCGATTGGTGCAAGAAGCCCTTGCGCTAACCAGTTATTCCCAAAATAAAAGTTCAAAAGTGAGTTAAGTAGAATGGTGGAAACCATACCATTTGGAGATAAACACATACATATATACTAATTAGCTAACTCAAAATTTGCCAATGATATTTTTACTGGCTGAGCAAGGTGAAAACTATTATCTTCACTGTTGATCCATAAAATAATTTCATCTTTTTAGCCTCGAATTCGGATTCGGAAAATATATCGTATCATTAAGAAAATCAAATGAAGGAAACAATTCAATAAAGAAAGGGGTAAAAATTCACCATATCTTCCATTTACTATATATCATTTTTGTAAATGAGAACCATAAAAAAGAGTTAACAACTGATTCAAAAAATATAATGCAAAAATAATATGCTATACGGGAAAAAGAAAGGTATTTTCAAAGAAAACAAAGTTCTTTAAATGATTATCACTGTGAGGAGTGTGCTACATGTCATACGGTAAACAATTATTTTATTCCATTAATTACGAAATCTACTTATATATTAACATTAATATTCACTGCGGCACAGCAGATCCTATTAGGATAGTCCGCAACTGAAGAAGGTTCGGCCGACTACGCATATGGTGGGAGATCTTATATTCAAAGATCTCATTGGCTAACAGTGAATTTTACAAGGACGCTCTTTATTGAAAATACGCCATTTGCAAAAATGGTACTTCAATTAATGGGCACCCTGCAATAATAAAACAATTGGCAAGCTCAGAAAATTCCAAATTCGTTTGATGGTCATTTTCACAATAATGAGAATTCATGACAAGTCAGAGACTGCGTCGACATCAATCCCCTTTGTTTTGAACTTAAAATAGTTTTCAGCAAGCATCGATTGCAATATTAAAAGCCCCCACCGAGCCTTTCAAATTCTAATGCTAGTTACACGTCAAAAGAGAATTCGTCAATTTCCCCGCCGCTCTCCTCTTCGGCTGCCCCGATAACATCACGCGACGAAAATACGGTTTTGAAGTCGAGAGGAGACATGAAGAGCTGGGAATATTAGAAGAGTTCTTTGGTATTGACACAGGGCAAAATCGCTTATTTCACACCGCAAAGGAGTTTAACTTCGTCGCCGGTGCCTGAAAGTACGACTGTCTGTCTGAACTTCCCCCCACCCCGGGTTATACCAATCCGCTTAATTACTTGAGTATGTGGAAGTAACTCCATACGAGCCGCGTTTAACGATTAATTGCACGGTTGCCTCCGCAAAAGAACGACAGTCTATCCAAAACCGAGGATTTCCCGTCGCAGCAGTCTCGTCGGCCACAATGCATGGCCGCAGCAGCACACTGCGGCGCGAGCCCGTTTTGCTCTCTCTCACCATGTTTTTTATCCCTTTCTCGTAAATGTCTCGCGTTTACGTAATGGAGGTTGATGGGGGACTTGCTTCTTTTCATTGCAGAAGGATCAACCTTGCACGCTTACAACGCTCACAGTCAGTAACTATTCACGGTGAGAGGTTTCTGTGCACGCTCCGATTTATTTTTCTCGCAGTAATGCTGCTTTCGACGATGGAGAGTACAAAGCCAAATGTGGAGTGAGATTAAAAATATGCGCCATAGGGAGTTAGACAAAATACATCAAGAGACTTTATGCTTGCCTCGACAAAACGTCTAAAAAGGATAGGCGATGGTGATGTATCTAACGGCATCGGTCAAAAGTTGTCTCACTGGAAGTTTGCGGTAAAATTTCCCATCCGATTGAATATGTTTATAACCATTTTTTGCCATCTTAAGTGATCACCATCGATTAATCTCATTCATGATTTGTAAGACATATGGTCAAGGAAGAGTCTTCTGAAACGCGATTGGAAAACGATTTTGAGACGATCGTTAATTACATCATCATAAAATAAAACCGGCTGTCCTCGTTGGACAGTCAGCAGCACTATCTCTTCAACTTTAAAATTCAGAGGTACCGACTCCCTGCCGCGAGTGGATAGCGGATATCAATCCACTTCACGGGCGATATCACATTTAACGACTCCGCACCTCATGATTGCCAAGTATTGCATCACCGCGGCAGGCGGCTAACACATGCTCTCGGGCTCCGTCAAGCGTAGCGATAAAAACCATTCACGAGTACTCGACACCATGGAGCACTTAAAAATTTAGCCGAATGAATTTTAGCGGTGGTTTGCATGCTGCGCACACATGTACATTGGGGCGAGTCACTTTACACCGACGCCCTCGAAGCGCTCAGGTACTTTTTCATTGTCGCGTCCATCCCGTTATTTCTTTTTTTTTACGACCCGCCGCAATCTCCGGCCTCCACCACTCACGCCCCCTCCCCCTCCTCCCCGCAATGCTCTCACCGCATCTCGTTCTTCCCTCCCTCTCTCCCTCCCGCCCGCCGGCTCCCCGCGCCACTCTTTCGTCCCCTCATCGTCGAGGCGTCCGTTCTCGCGCTTACCACTCTTTCTCTCTTACATCTCCCCTCGCCTCGAAATTAACTCTCGACGCGTGGGCACACCCGTTTCCGCCAAACCCTCCCTCGCCGTCGTTCCGAGGATAATCGCACTCGCTCTCGATCCTGGGACTCACCGAGCGCGATTTGCCCTCGCACAATACGCAACGCACTTTGACACGACCCATTTATCTCCAGGAGAGTGCGAGCCGCGCGGCGAACGTACTTCGAGTACAATGGCATGCTTCCGAATCAGACGGGGACGACGCGCGGATGGCCACGGGAGAGCGGGAGGGACGAGAGGATGAGGCATCGCTTACGCCCGGAGAAAATTGGCCTTCGCACGCCCAGGCCAATCATGCTTAGAGGCAGGTTCGCAAGATGGTCCGTCTTCGAGGAAGCGAAAGATTTACGGACTCGAGGAATCAAAAGGCCCCTTTCTTGATGCTGCGTGAACGAGCCATCTAATGCGCTGGAAGGTATCGAAACTGTCTTTGCATTAAGACTGCTGGCATTAAAAAGAAGAATGCCGATTCTTGTGGCTGCCAGAGACTAGTAGGCACGCAACTGCATCTACTCTCTGAAAGCATAATTATTGCTGTGCAGAAGTTGAACATTGCATTTGAGACAATACAAAATCAAATGCTAACTTGACTGCCAAGTTTAATTTCTTATCGATTTGTTAAAGTCTGGAACTCCTTTACAGTGCTAATAGATTAAGTTAGTATTTACCAATCCAGTTAGAATATGTTTATCAGTATTAAATCTTTCCTTTTGAGACTCACTCAAGTTATTCTACCTGCTACAGGTAAGTAGGTTTAGGACGGTTCAAAAAAACTACCATTTTCTAAGTTTTACGTGAACTTCTTTTTATTAGCCCTACGTCATTTCCTTCTTCATTTCTTCGCTACTCATACGGCCTCATGAGGCCTTCAAAGCTCATTCGCTCCCTTCCTCTATTCTGCTCAGCATTCTTACGTCTACAACAGCTCTGCTAAAATATTTTAATCAATTTTTTTATTATTTGGTTTAATTTCTTCCCATTTTTACGTTATTTTACGTACATTTTACGTAAATCGCATTGTCATCAAATTTCTGCTGTTCGTGTATAGGATTTTAGCTTGCCGTCCAAGCTATCCTGTCGCCAGCCTTTCAGCATAGTTCCTGCGCAGAAGACTCATATCACCACCGTCTCAAAATTTATTCTTGATCTTCCTCTGTAATCGCTCCCTTCTTTGGATAATGACATCACAGTTTTCAAAAATATTTTGGATCCTAAAAATGTGAAAATTTACTTCCATTCACCTTCGTCTTCTAAAGGCTACTCTCTCCACTTCGAAGTAATTTTTCATTCGTTACGAGTACTCCGCCATTTTGTTTCAATCATCAGTCCACAGACCACATATCTATGACTTAAAATTTTCCTTGCTTTGCTACCGTTCGCGTCTCTCAGCCGTGGGCTTACAAGTTTTTTGTGCAATTTTCATGCACAATTATTTACATTTAATCGCTTTCTTTGTTATGTATCAACGAGTCTCTACTTGTTGTCAGGAAAAGATGCTGCATTCATATCATCTTGAGCAAGTAGCAACCGAGGTAACAGTTCACGCCAGCCACGAGCATCACCATGTGAGTGATTTGATATCACTCTTTGGGAACCACTTGTTACCACAAACTTTTGACCACGATGAATGCGACTGCGTCGACTAACTAAGCCTAATCCGTTCGTCTGCCCCGTCGCCGTCCTGCGGAGAATTTACAGTGTAAAGGCCAAACTGGACGGCGGATTTCATGGTCGAGTATTCACTTCACGTTACCGCGCGCACGTTTGGCTCGCGCCCAGCTTCCACGAAAACGGGGTATTTTTTCCCGAGAAAGTTTCCAAACTTCACCGCGGATGATGGTGCACTCATTTGAGAATCCCATGAAAGGATGCTGACCGACCATGCATGTTGCCATGGATGGAAGTCCGCCACGTCTGAAACTAGTATTATGGCTAAGTAGTTGGCATGTACAAGTATTGTCTCATCAAGGGGAATTACTGAATATTTCAATGGAGCCTATCGTCTCTTCGCAATTTTGCACGTGTGTGTATGCACGTAAATTCTGACGGCAAGTTGTTCTGAACGGTTACGGTTTCCTTGGTTTCGCAGATTCTAATTCTTAATACTCAACGTAGGAAATGAAAAGAGCCAACAAAAATTTAATGCAATGCAATAATTATGAACAGAAATTTTTATATCAGGTAAGCGGAAAGTTCGAAAATTCGGTGGATGCATTTCATCGATTTTGTATACATTTGCGTAGGGCGTTTTCCTTCATCTTCAGTCTTAATAGACACTGTTGCTAATACTACGGCTTAAAATCAGTGGCATTAAAAAGCTACATTTCATGTTATTATCAAATGTAATCCTAGATATTGCTCCACAGGACGTTGAGCATTTTTTTTTCAAATCTAGTGGATGTGTCAGTGGTGTTATACTTTTATACAGTTATTGTACTGCTCGTTGGTCTACCACGGGACTGTAAAATGGAATGGTTCCGTTCGCTCAGACGAAAACACTTCACTTTCTAACTTGTAGTCGCTTTTTAACCAGAGAAGATTCTTACAGGTACCACTGAAAATGATCAATTCCACATTTCATCATTATACGTCAATCATCGCCCATACTGTGTAATGAACGAAGTTACCAGCGATCCATATATTAATCGAATTAAAAATGAAAATACAGCATGGAATCTCACAGGTGCTAGCTAATTTAATCATTCAATGGAAACTTGATTAGCTGCCAGATATTCATTGTTAAAACACTAGGTAGAGGATGTGAGTGCTGGAAAGGTACATAAATTAATCCACAGTTTCATTTTATAGAGCCAAATATATGGAAAATAATGTGGAATCATTGACAAATAATTGCATTTCCGAGTTTTTGATTAGAATGGCTTCATTTATATGTACGTATGCCCTCACACACATGTGACAAGTGGAGGTAGACTTCAACTTGATCATTCCATCCTTTCCAAGTGGTGGCTTTTATGGATGTAATCATTACGTCATCGATCAATTCCATTTCATTAAAAATGCTACTCCCGTGAGCACCAGAACCACAAAGGGTTCATAAAAAGTAAGAATTGAAAACCAATTCAACATTTATTCATTTTCTCGGTGTAACAATCTTCAAAATCATTGAAAGGGCGCAAAATGAAATGACGAACGCGACAATGTCAAACTTATGCTATGTGCCAGCAAATATTGTGGCGATCGAAACATTTCCGCTACTCAGTGTTCAACATACAAAAGAGAATCTGAAATTTACAATGTATCTAGAATAACAACATATCCAAACAGAAATAAATCAAGAAAATGACTCAATTTTAGTAATCAATTGTAATTTATTGTGAAGAAATGCGTGCTCTTACCATAAGCTTACCACTTTACCTTTCATATTAAAAAATAACGGTAATTCAGTGACTAATATTTGAAGTGGGCGCCCTATCGAATTATGCTATGCAATCGACTGCCTATGCCTACTGCTAATCTTTTTTCTTATAAGTACGTGTATTTCTGTTTTTAAATTTGGTTCACTGGGTATCTACATAGTGTTTTGATTTAATTATTAGTCATACCTAAATACAGGCTAACATTTGGCCATTGTATGTTAATACGTTTTGTAAATTGTGTTGAGGGATAGAGAAAACGGAATGACGACACTAGTTCATTTATCAATGGAAATGTATCAAAGTTCCCTTTCCATTCCTCAAGTAGTGGACCGGACTAGAGTCATGAAGCACTGGGACAGGAGCTCGGAACTCAAAAAGATAGCACCGCAGCGTAAGTAGTTGCCGATAACCTAAGGCGACGGATTCCCACCGGAATAGTAATATGACTGTCATATAAATCGGATCATATGAATTTAAAATATTATTCATTTTGCAAAGTGCCTCCTAAGGTGTCTAAATCTATAAAACCAAAATTTAAGCGCTCCCATATTTCGTCCGGTCTCTCAGCTGGTGGCCGGCACAAAATTTCCCTCAAAATAGCATCTCGCGGTCAAAGAACATCATCCGATGAAGGTATTCTCCTTTACGACGATTCTCATGTAACTCACACCTCAATAATTAACCTCCATGATTTCACTTCGCGCCCTTTTATTTCTTCGGCGGTAAAAATAAATAAGCCTTGCTTACACGGACGCCTTTCGTGGCCACGAACAGCTAAATATTTATGCATAATTGTGATATAATATGTCAATACTATTGCTTATTAGGAAAATGGAACGGTATTTTATGTGCGTATAAATGAAGTTTAAGTGAGAGCGATGGGCATCACGTCTCTCGCTATTATCTTCTCGACATTATGCCTCGTTCTCCCTCTCCATACGATGTAACGAACGATGGATGGCATTATGCTCCGTCTCCGCGAGTACAACAAATTGCCCGAGCGAGATATAAACAGCGCGACATGAATTCATCGAATGGAAGACGCGATAAGTGAAAGAAAGGAATAGAGATGATGAATATGCTGATCCATAGGAATATCAATGACGATGTCGTATGATTAGTTTCCTGAAAGGTACCAATTCTAAAACGTGTTTTCACGCCTCGGGCTTTGCATTGTTATACAAATGTGAGACCTTAGGTGTGATCTGTTCAATCGAATCTAAAGCGCTTGTTTAAAATAGGCTCACAAACAAACACATCATTCCTCATAAACAAAGACCGAAAAATAAGGTGAGCAATGACCCTATTCGATAAATATCTGCCTAAACTATTTATGTGGATATGGATATGATAACAGCTTCGACAACTATTCAACCTAAACCCAATCTTATCCACACCTAAGTTTCTGGTATAGCTTCGGGCTAGAGAGAATAAAGGACTTGAATGGCTTAATCTTCGCCAATAATCACCAGTGGCAATTTCAATCTTGCGCCACAAGACTGCAATCGCTAATAAAATAAAATGAAAACTCGTATAGCCGTAATAATTTACGGCTATAGGAGTTTTCATTTTAGTTTATCAATTAACGAGGCCGTAGAACTCAAATTCTTAGATTTTGCAATCTCTAAGTTCACATCCCCAGCTCTGTACTTGCTGTGACATTTAGTATATTAACGACATCCTTGCTACCATATGATTTCACCTTTTGCTTAATTCCATGTTCTGGCGCCTTTAATAAACGTTCAAGGCGTGCGTTTTTGC
Organism: Hetaerina americana; assembly: GCF_022747635.1. Taxonomy (NCBI): domain Eukaryota; kingdom Metazoa; phylum Arthropoda; class Insecta; order Odonata; family Calopterygidae; genus Hetaerina; species Hetaerina americana. The sequence goes on from NW_027286069.1 coordinate 35,756,546, forward strand.
TACGTCTGTACGAAATAATAACACTGCCAACCCGGAAATGCTTATCTCCCGAATTTTACTAGAAGCACTCGTCCGTCTCCCGTGAGCGGCCACTTTCGTCTCCAAGTCGTTTTGAAGTCATAAAGGGCAATGAAAATCAGTTTCTTATGCTCAACAAATCCCCCAAGTTGTAGATTATGCCTCCAAAATTAGGGGCCTGGACTGTTTGGCCTACATTCAAAAGTTCCGGTACGCAGGGATCTTGTTCCAATGCCTTTGATTTAAACAGCATTTTAAGCATTCGTCCACGCCCAGTAAAAATGAGTAGCAGTGTTAATTTTAAGAACTTAACTATGATAATTCATTATTATCTATTTATTATACCTATGATTATTTATGCAAGTAATGAGAATTTGAGATGGGGGAATCGAAGACCCTTCCTTGGGACCCGTCCCAAGGAAGGGTCTTCGATCCTTCTTCCAAATTATGAACCAAAAATATTGTATTTTATCTGACTTACATTTCATACATTTAAAAGAAAAATAAACATATTATTTAATAGCTAATAACGAACAAATATACTGAAAATTGGTTAATGCGTGACTGAACAAAGAGACATTATAATACACATAGAGACGGACGAAAACAAGCAAGCGGCTTTTGCGTACTTGGCCAAGTTTTACTGGAGAACGCCATGCTTCATACATAGACTACATTTCACGGAATGAGAGGTGAAAATACCTGTAGTGAATGAATTAAATGAATATAGTTTGAAATTAGTTTTATATAACTTATTAAGTCTGTTCTTAAGTTGTTAATTAATTTGTTAACGTCTTCAAACTTCCAAAATCCTCGGCGCGATAGGCTAAAAACATTTGCAGGGAAAAAATCATCTGAATTTTCAGGAAATCTAGGCTTATTACATGCACAACAAAGGGAGAGGGTTAGATCCCCTTGGATGCGCCCATTCGTGTTGGCGAAAGGCAATAAGTTTTCTGAGTCTTCAAACACCTCGCTCCTGCGCTAATAAAAGAGGTGAAAGGTCCAGATCTGAGAGGGGAAGAGAGTATAAGTGCTGGAGAGGGAGGCAGGGAAGACCAAAGGCGGCCCCGATACGTCACACGCATTTATTTGACGCGCCATGCAAACAGAACCTCGGGAACGGCAACAAGGAACAAATGCTATGTACATACCGGATGTGTCAGCCCGAAAACTCGGACGGGCTACGAAAACGCACGGCCATTATTAAAGGGATGCAAACGCCTGTCTCCCGCGGACATGCGTCAGATGGGAACGACCCCCTTAAAGTGCCAAGAATCCCCCGGTTAAGTGGAAGTTATTGGGATTGGGATGTGTGTCGCAGGGGAGTGCTCGGGACGATAGTTCGCGGAGGGTTCCGGCCGGGGCAGGGGAGGAAGCGCGACCTCCTTACCCTCGCTTCCCCGCGTCGCTCCACGATGGCCCCACCTTCAACTCCCCCTTGTCTCTCCCTCCCCACCTGGCTCGTCCTCACACACAAAACGCTGCTCTCCCTTTCAACTTCCGTGCCACGGAAAAAAGCGCTTGGGATCCTTCAAGCTCTGGGGTCATTAGAAATCGTTTTACTTTAATGCTGTCCCAGGAAAAATTCTAAAATTTATGGTACCACCTATATATTGTTTTTAGTATGAATGGAACGAAACGGTTTTCTTTGAATAATTTTGGGGAATATTGCCCGTTGCCACCGCTCCCACCTCACCAGGGTCGATATCTTGGTCAAGATATTAACTCTTTCATATGCTTATTCTTCCAGTACCAAAAATATCTCAAAAATTTTTTCCGTGCACATTACACTGCATTGAAATACAAGTAAATAAAAATGCACGCTTCGATCGTGGGAAATGTTGAATTACTTTTAATACTGATGAATGAAAACGTTTCCCAGGTTTAATTAAGACCATAAAGTTCAAGCACCATTGCAATTTTAATTTGATGACGTTGATGACGGAGTAAAATGGTGCCGAGGCGTGGGAGTTACTACTTTTGGGTCAGACATTCATTGCACTATTCAGATTTCACAATACTATTTCATCCTTTTTCCGCTTCACCGATGTCGCACCCATCAGTTCCAGCTACTCTTCCACGCCCCATAATCCCTCCTTCCTTTCGAAAATCCGATCCCTTTACGCTCTCGTCTCTCGAGTTTCCACCTTCTTTCGCCCGAGATTCGGTTTGCCTTTCTCCTTCCCTTACTCCCTCTAAATTTTATGCCTTTCCTCCAAAAACGTTTTCGATTTCGCAAGCGCTACTAAAACGTTTTATGCCGGAGATTCATGTTTTCATTAGGCACTTTATGATCGCTGTCTTGATTGCATTCTTTTACGCCCACCCACCGTAAAATATTCCGACTTAATGAGAAACCGTCGGGCGGTTTGAAGTCATTGGCATTTAAAGGTGAAGAATATTCTTTGCATAGTTTGCCAGTGCAAATTTTTCGTGCGAAAGCAATCCAAGATAATAAAATTTCCTTTTAAATAAGGAACTTTTAAACGCCAAGCCAATACTTCTTATGTCAAACATCCTCCACATGTTCCTCTACGTTGCATGAAAGAGTCAACAGGCAACAAGGAAGACATTTTTCTAAACTTATGGACGGTATCACGACCACAGGCTAAACCCAGAAAAAGAGTGTTTGACTTAATAGTACATTTTTTTAACTTACTGTATTTTATCGAGGACTTTAGTTTTTCATTGGCCTATTCAGTGTATGAAAATATTCAGGAAAATACATATCTTTTTCAATAGACAGGTCGGAATTAAATAATAATAATGAGAAAAATAACCCATTCTTAGTCGACTTGTAGTAAGTAATTATCTCTTATATGAGCTAATGGAAACTGGGAAGTGAAATAGTCAAGCAATTCGATTAGAAATCATAATGCAATCTATCGTCTAATTAATGAAGTAGAATAGTAATATTTTAGATGCTACGACAATCTTTTCAAAAGATTACGAAATGATTGACGCTATAAATACTATTTAAGGTACTAAGCGCCTTAAAAAATTGCTTTATAAAGTATCTATCTGTGGTGAAGGAGAAACCAGGTCTAAATAATGAGAAGAAAAAGACTTTGAATGTAGAGTTATACCACCATATTAATTAGGTTAAAAATATTTTCTTATGATCGTTAACTAAGAAAGATTGGTTAGCTGACTTTAAACAAATGGCAGTATTCATAACTAACATTTTTATAAATCAAAACATCAATTTTATCGATTTCCACCACGAATTTCAATAAGGAGAGCCTCAATTTATAACTATTCGTGGCTAATCGTGTTCACCGTCATTTTATTTCACAAATAAGCTTGCTCAAGCATCAAAAGCAATGCGACATCCATTCATCTTTTCTTTAACCTTCCTATACATAAATCATTTGACCGTTACGGTGGTGCTGGGGAACTGCTTCCATTTCCTGTCCGCCACATATGGGCTTTCAAGAACGTATTGCCATTCTGATTTATTTTTCAATTAAAGCCATGCATTGTAAATTTTGATTAATTTGACTAAATTTGACGTTAAAATAGTTTCCAGCGATATTGGTGAGCAATAATAAAGAAGAATTTAGCCAGAGACTTCAACATTTTTTACCTCATGCTGTACATATCATGAATAGGGAACGCAAAATTCATTTCGGAAGAGTACTCAATTCTGTGAATCAATAACTTTGGAGCATAAGTGCTGATATGTCTTCCTGTGTGATGACACGCTTTTAACATATTATTTACCTCGGAAAGAGACGTGGAACTAATTTAAGACCCCACGGAACGTCGTAACGTCAGTTGGGGTGCATAAATTCGTTACGGCGGCGGACGAAAAGTAAACTTTAGGGTAAAAATCGATATCGAAAAGGGCAGAGGTGAAAAGAGGAATATTCACAGAAACGTGCAGAACTGCGTCGGGGGGCGGTGAGGATGGATATGCGAATGGGGAAAGAGAGGGTGGGGGTAGGAGGGGGAAAGATGGGACACTGGGGAGGGAAGGGGGCGATCGCCACGACTCCCTCTCCATGTGGGGAGACGAGGGAGTCACCCAGGCCCTTTGACAGGGGGAGGAGAGGAAAGGGAAATAAAAGCGGACGGAGGGAAACCTGGAGATTAGGTATCTCGATCCCGTTGCCTCCTTCTTGGCATGTGAATAACTGTAAGCGTGCCGACCACCTTCACCCCCCACAAAAAACGTTTTCCTCTCTCCCCACTCCACTTCCCTTCTCTTCTTACCTCATAGCACCCGAATTCATCATAAATAATGGCCATTAAATAATAATAGATAATAAATGGCCATTCCTAGTGACTCGTCTAATGGCGAAGACGGTCCGACCTCCAGTCGGTATCTACCAGACGTTCCCCACCCTCCCCATTCCCTCTCGATCTCTTTGCACTATCTCCTGAACGGCTCTAACGGGGGAGTCCCTTCCTCTAACCCCACGCTCCTTTGTCTCGACTTATGTGGGCAAAGGGAAGGAAATGAAGAGGATTTTCCCCCATTCCCGCACAACTAACGTGTATAAAAGATAATAGACTCCGAAACATAAACAATTCCCCCATACCACCCGGGGTTTTCAAGTCTTCTCATCCTTTGTTTTGCCTCTCTTCCCTTCGCTGATGAAAGAGCTACCGACGACGCCCCGGTCGTCGGCCGAGAGCGAGACTCACCTTACTTCTTCGGTGCGCCAAGGAGGGAGAAATTTACGTCATTGTTACGGGCGTAGCTTATCCACGTTATGCGCCGTCGTATTACGCTTTCCCCCACGTCGCGAAACCATCTTTTAGGTTTAATAGTCGGTAAATGCCATGTCTTCGGGGGCCCGACCAGCAATGCGTATGGGAAAAAGTGTGCACAAGGAAACTTAGTTTTATACGTGTAAGACTCTCGCTGCTCCAGTTTATTTACTCCGTGTCAATGCTTGCTACCCTTATTTCAGTGATTGCTTAAATACTTCTGAGGAAGCAAATATTTCAAACATATGCATAAAGGCATAAATCAAGGCTTAGTTAAATGATATCACGATATCCCTTAACTGAAATAAATAACTAAATATTTATCGGCAAGAATGTGCTTTATATGTACCATAGATAGACTTTATATGTACCATAAATACAACTCTACACGCATTAAGATGAACTACTATACTGGATCGCGTTACTAGAGGTGTTCCACGGGATATACAGGTAGTATCCTGTATATTCTTGCTAAATTATCAAAGTCTAATTCGATGCAACGATTGTACATATTTATTTGGGCTCGGGCAAGTGTATGCACATATTTATTCCCTTCCGGCTCTGCGATCGAATATTAAACATCACAGATGAAATATGTTTCATAGCTATCGTACTAAATTCCAACTTTTGGTTTTATACAACAATAATTCTCAAAATTTTGAATACAAATGAATTATATATCGCCTTTCTGCTGAATTATGTACGTCAATTACGAACTCCCGCACGTATCGTATTTTGAAAATCCCTTCGTTCATTCCTGCGATGAAAATAACAGAATGAGATAATTTGTCAAATTTCCATTATGGCCACACAATATCCATGCCGTTCCACACCAAACCCTCATCTCCAAGCTGGCATAAAAAAGCGGCGAATTGAAGGGGATTTTTCAAATTTTAAAAGTAAAAATATAAACATTTAAAGACACGCGATTAAAATAATTAACATACATCATCCTAGAGCTTAAAACGTATCCTTGTGACGTGATGTGTAAATGATTGGGAGTCCGCATCATTGCCAAAAATTACATCTTTAAGCCGACTCTATTCAAATGCACCGCGAGCAAAGTTTCCAAGGCTTTTAGCGAAATGCACGGGAGGTGCATACTGGACGAAGCGCAGCACAACAGAGGGGTGGCGTAATCAGAGGCTGGAGTTGTGAGACACAATGGGTGCTTTACCAACCACATGCTTCGCCGAGGGTCCGGACGGCCGGGGGCAGATTCGTTCTCCCCCGCAGTTACGAGAACGGAGCATAGTTCCCCGTGCTCCAAGTGAAGACTCTCCACAACACGTCTCGGCCTTCCCAAGCAAGTACTCCACTGCATCTCAGGCAAGCACGTCATTACTCGACAATGCAGTTCTCTCAAAGTCCCACCTCGACCGCGTACTCTGCTAAGTCCTGCTCAGTTGCTATTTCTGCGATTGAGTTACATTTTGCTTGTTCTCATGAAAATTCGATTCCTTAAGGAGCTAGAAATCTTCGCTAGAATAATATTATGAGCTTTGATTTGTGATTACGAGATTGTGACTTTTCAAGTATAAGATCTTCCTGGGAAACCAAAGTCAGCTCAGGGAAAGGAGCCGGTACATTCAAAATGTTTGCATTTCACAAGTCGTGGTGATTTAGTGATTAGAGTTGGGTTAGTACAAACTTCCTATCCCCCACGTGTGAAAAAAACGCGTTGATTGCTATGATGGCTGCGCATTTCCTTTTTTCTAAAGAAGTGGGCTAGTTTTCGTAATTTAACAGCACATTACCTTGTACATATTTCCATCAAATTAGCACTAGTAATATAGGTACAAAATGTTCATGTCGCATCATTATGTAGTAAATTCATTTACACTCGATTTGCCCATATTAATAAAAGTACCTAGAATGTAACGCGGCAGCCAATTTAACTGACTCCTTTCGGATATCTTTGTCGGCGAAAGGGTGAGATCCGTTTTGATTACCTTGTCGCAAAATGAAACATATTTGTATCCAAAAATATGGCTGCGTCCTGAGCTTGGTGATGAGGAAAATCCCACGTTACGATATGTTCTAAAAAATATTTCGCTTCATACATTATACTCAACAGATTTAGGCGAGATGTTGTGGAAGTTCGCCATTATGAGAAAAACAAATGTGCACTTTTCCACAGATTTGTTTCAATCTGCGGAAAAGTGCAAATTTGTTTTTTCTCATGATTGCGCTTCATTGCTGAAACTTGCCTACGCAAGGTCGACATCGGCACTCGACCGCTACCCAAATGCATACACACACCAAGCTTCGAACCACTCTCCCGTGGTGGTCAACACGTGAGCACACGGCTACCAGGCACTTAAGCACGTAATGAAACCCTCCCTCACTTGCGTCGCCCAGACCATCGCCTCACGACGATAGTAAACTTACGCTCGCACCACTGAGCGACTTCGAGGTCAGCCGCCTCGTCTCCCAGGAGGAGCGGAGGGGATGTTCCGGGGGAACTGGGGAGAGGAGCAGGGGAGAGTGAGATGTGGAGGGTTGATGAGGAGATGCCCGTATCAGCCGTAAAAACGGGTTGGAGTCCGGAGGGTAGGGAGAGAGGTTTGGGGAAGAGGGAGAGCTGCGACGAGAGGGGTGGGTGGGTGGTTGCGGGGGTCGAGGGTCCGATCCCCAAAGGAGAGTTAGTGGGTTGGAAAGGGAAGGAAGGAAGGAAGGAAATCCTTCCCTAGAGATTATATCGCCAATGAGGGGGTGAAATATAAAAGGGCGGGATGGATGGGGAGTGTATATAAGGGAGTGGTTGATGGGGATTGCGGTGTTAGTCGCGGGGAGTGGGTGGGTGGGAGAGGAAGAAGAGGTGTGGCAGATAGAGATAAGGGAGGGTCAGCTGGGGGTGGGGATGGTTGAGGAGTTTGCCAGTGGAAGGGGTTAAGGCGGTCGCTGAGGAGACACACACACACACCGGCTTGACTGACGCGGGTCAGAGGGTCCATTATTCCCGGCTTATTTTTTTCGTTACGACTTCCAGGACAGTAAACTCCGATAAAGTTGGGCAATGAGTGGAGGGAAGGTGGATTGGAAGATAAGGGGACAGCGAGCCGTGGGGCAGGGCTAACGGACGAGGGTCACACAGGAGGGGCCGGCCTGGACCTTATGTAACAGATCCAAGGTGCACATGGAGTCGGAGCTCATCATTGGAATATATTTTTAAGTTAATACTTCTCTGCATCTGAAATTTCGAAGACGTAATCTGTGAAGGATGCATGGGCACAAATAAAAAATGAGCGGTCGTAGGCACGAGATCGCAAAATCGAAAAGTAGTGACAGAAATAACAAACTCTCTCCCTCTATTATATATATACATCCAATGTGTTTGTGTGTGTGCGTATATATATATATATATATATATATATATATATATATATATATATATATATATATATATATATATGTGTGTGTGTGTGTGTGTGTGTGTGTGTGTGTGTGTGTGTGGGTGTATATATGTGTATATATATATATACATATATACACACACATATTTACGTGCATTTATGTGAGTTATATATGTGTGTGCCTGCGTGTTTATGGTGATTATTACTACAACATATACGAATATACATTCATTTTTATTACTCGGTACAAAAAATACATCTCAGATTAGTTTTTCAGCCAAACCTTGCAGAAGAAGGATGGAAGCGTATGGTGTCAATTTGTGTCTTGTAAGGCGAGGCTCAGAAACGCAGCGATGGTTAGTCAATGTGCTCAGCTAACTTCTACCAAAAACGATAGTCTGCCATAAACAATTTAATATTGAAAATACGCATAAGTATTTCGCAATATAGGAACCATCATCTTTGAAGCCTTGGATGTCACATAAGAAAAATAGTATGCTGTAACGTTGCGTCTTATAATCCCTAGACATCATTTGAGTTTACAAAAGGTCAGACAACTTATGTCCTTTAGGACGGGAGGACTCGAGAAGTACCATCCCTGCCACGGAGGTTAGAAACCAGCCACTCGGAGGAGCGCAATAGGCGCCATCCATAATAGGCAACTACATTGGGGGCAGAACTGATCATTTAGGATGCCCACATTGAGGCCGCCGACGGATTGTCTTTCTCGAGGCGGAGAAATGTCCATCAGCATATCTAGGAGGAGTGTCGGGACGGACACGAACCCTGTAGGAGTGTCGGGACGGACACGAACCCTGTAGGAGTGTCGGGACGGACACGAACCCTGTCCAGGGCGGAAATAATTTCTGACTGGCCCTGAATGTAAGAAGGGTGGACAGAAACTTAGTTAACACAAGACTCTAAGATCTATTGCCGATAGTTTTCGTGAAAGGATTTTTAATACGAGAACATTGGCCATATTTCGTGCGATTTCTTTGGTTTCCTTGAAATGCGGCTTGCGGTATCAGATTTTTAGAAATGCAATGTCTGATTAATAAACCCTATCCTTCTATTTTGGCTTGATGCAATACTAACCGGAGGAGAGTGTTTCTGAGAGGTAGGCATGGAGACACAGAAGAGCGTTGTCTTGCGGATATTACAGGGAACCAACATTGCACACGTGGAATCGGTAAAATACTTGGGTGTAACGATAACCAAAGATATGTCCTGGGGAAAACACATTCGTGAAATTTGCGAAAGAGGTAATAAAATGTAAGGATTCATGGAGAGAATACTTGGGCATTGTAATCTAAGGGTCAAGGAGCTTTGTTATTTCACGTTAGGCCACACCTTGAGTATGCCGCAAGTGAATGGGATCTCCATTAATTAGGCTTAATTTTTGAAAAAGATCGAGTGCAAAGGAGAGCAGCTAGGTTTGTGAAAAGCTGCTATGAACAAGGTAGCAGTGTCACGACGCTATTAAAAATATCAGGATGGCAGCCAATAGTTGACCGTAGGCTTAAACATTTTATATTTACTGCGTAAATTTGAGGCAGGCTACTGAGGATTTTAAGAACATATTACTGGCCCCCACTTACTATGGTAGATCAGATCACTAACGTAAAATCAGGGAGATTTATTTGAACGGATAGATTTAAAATGTCGTTTTTTCCTCGAACCATTAGAGATAATAATAGACATGATAGCTATCGCGTAAGAAATAATTAGAATTGGTATTGTATATATTTGTCGATATCTTGCGTGTTTCTTCCTGCATGTAATCTTTTTATATAATAGACCCATCTTTTTAGTAGTACCTACAACATGATTTCAATGTACGTTTCCTGTTATTTAATAATTTTGCATGTATGCTTTCTGTCGTGTATTTAAGGGTTATGGAGAGCATGAACAAATTAATATTTGTGTAGATGTAAAATGATTTAGTATTGCATGCAGTTTTATCCTAGCTGACGGGTGGTGACTTAACACCCCTTACCACACGCCCTAGCGGCGGCTTGCGGGGTATTGTGTAGATGTAAATATAGTATGTATTGATATGCAGCAGAATTTCAAGAATATGAGTCCATTTGAAACGTTGAGCTAAAATGAAAAGAGCGCGAATCAGGTTCTCTCGCCGTTGAATCCAGGCTCTCGTCCAAGATCTAATCCTAAATCTTCGACAAGCACGTCTTCCTTCTGGGTAAACGTTACGAGAGAAGCTATCGCAAGAATCTACCTGTAATAGACACAAAGTATACTCATTTCTCAGAGACTGGCATTTAAGTACGTGTATGTCATCCCAATGTGACATGCGTGTGTCATTCCAATATGACACAATATTTGTGTGACACAACGCTGGTTACGAGTTAATCGCAGTATTTTCCTTCGCGGAAAGCTCGCGACGACATCAGTCGAAAATCCGGAACGACCTTTGATGATGCGCAGTGAGGTAGCTACACATTATGGGAAAACCAATGCATATATAATGAGGATCAAAGGAAAAGATCTAAGGATCTAATAATCTAAGGAAAGCGCAACCGTCGGATGAACCGAAGATTATAGCTAGAATTACGTCTTGGACAATTAGGCTGGGGTGGATGTGATGCCCCGAAATTTTTGGAACCGCGTAAAAAGAGCAAAAATGGTCTTCGTCTCTGAGTCACCAAAAAAAAGAAGAAACAAAACCCAGCAGCCTAACATCTCAAGCTTATGGCGGGAGGTTTCATGAGCACATTAAATGTTCCCCGCACTACGGCGAAGTAGGAGGTCGGATATTATGCCTGCCCTCCCAAATCCCATGCGCATGAAGCTATCTATTGCAGCAATCTGCTCCACCACTTGATGCGTTCATAGTTCCCTTGGGGATACAGTGGGGAATATTTCTCCTTAACTGTCCTCAGTAAGCATTAAAGTAACCTTAAAGAGGTAACCGAGCGTCGAAAAGAAGCGCCACTTGAATTGACCCCTGGGGGCATCTCCCCGTTAACATCTACTGGACTAGTGGTTAGGAGGGTGGAAGAAATGGACCGTTTTATCCAGCGTTATTTCTTTTAGCACACTGTTATACGTATGAGGACGCGGGAAGATCCTGTGGCGTACACAGTTATGGGGTCGTTCGGTTACAATGCGCAGTACTATTTATGAAAGCGTCAGCAAGTTCTGAATAAAAGATATAACTTTTGAAATAGTGCAGCAATCATTTCCTCACGACTCTAATGGGTACTGACATACAGTTACCCATTAGCCGTTGTATCTCGAGAAAAAATTCGCGAGAATAAGGATTACAACTTGAATTAGCTATGGAATTACGGAAAATGATCCGATGCGGAGGAAATTAAACAATTAAAAAGAGACGACAATGACATGTTCCGGTAGGATTTAGGCACATTTTAACGAACCAGATTTATTTTTACTGTAAACTCCTGTTAAGTTAATCACCATTAAAATTAAACAAACTTGAGCGCGAGGAGGAATCCCACATGGGTGGTGAACGTATCCATGGCGTCGGAAGATGGTGGACTGCTCGCAGGAACTCCGTTTCCTAATTGGAGTTATGCGGAGATCGTTTCTAGGGTAAGTAACGTCACAAATTCTTATACCGTCCTATTTGATTGGATTACTTGCGACCTCTCGTTAAATGCTACGCTAATCCAGATGGTGAGTTTCCATTCGACCTTGCTCCTATCCCGAAAGAAAACCTTATCCACCCCCAAATTATCCCACTCTCCCTCAAGGGCTAAAATAACTTCGGCGGTCCTTTGCTCCACAAAACAACCGATTTTATTCAAGTGGTATGATGGAACCACCTTGGTGGGCGGTCGAAATCACAACTCCACTCACCCCTTAATTGAGACAACAGAAATAATGACCAATAATGCGATCAAGCAATATCCAAGAATTTGGGTGAGTGGCTGCTCCATCAATCTCACCCACCATTACGGCAATGAAACCTGACTTTGAATCAAGTGACGACGAGGTTCGCGTCCGAATCGGTGGGGAGGGAGGGCTGAGAGACGTCATCGAAGTAACTGGAGAGGGTCCTGGCGGAAACAAAGCCATAAAAGGGAACGAGTTTTGAAATAGGATTGCGAAGAATAGGGTGAGAGGCAAAAATGCCTTCGTCTTGGGGTAGGGTGCATGGGAAATCCGACCGTTGAGGGGTTTGAGGGAATTGGATGGGCGGTGGCCGCGGTCTGAGATGGGACGGGAGGTGGGTGAGACGGAGGAGTGATGGGGAGGAGAGGACCAAAGATCACATTGGGTAATGCAAAAGAATGAACAGCCGACAAGCCCAACGAACGAAAAGTCGATTCGCCGATTTTTCCAAAATAAAAAAAAGTCGAGTCGGTAAAGTGACGTAGGACATAGGTAAGGGGTAGAAAAGGACCCGGTTAAGGGTCAACGGCGGCCCTTAGCCTTCCGTAAAGACCCAAATGATACTATTAATATAAAAGAGGTCTAAAAGTTGGGGGGGGATGCTATATCGTGTCCTTCGAGGAAAGGACGCAGAGAAAGTAAACTCAGTGGACGAGGAGAATAAAATCTGCTCCCGAGGAAAGTGAGTAAGTGTGCGATAAAAAAGGTCGAGCCACGGAATGGTTTAATCTGAAGAGCCAGGCCACCCGACGAAGAAAGTTCCTTGGTCTGCATTCATGGTTGTGCACCATGTTTGTACGAATGAAGGATAACTGCATCTTACCGTTGGATGAGGGAAACCTGTATCAACAATGTACCTCACCCCTAAGAGCAATGCTTATACGAAATAACAGGAAGATTCGAAAAGCTAGATAGGTAGCTAGGCGACAGAATGACGATTACGTTTGAATTTTCGAAGGCGAAAAAGTGAACGACGGTTACTCATACCTACTATAGGATTAACTGTGATTCTGTACATCCCCTCCGGAATGCAATTCCCAATGCAATTAGTTGTAAATCACCGGCCTTCGGCGAACACTAGTGCCAACATTTAATACCCTTTGGATGAAAATTATTTGAATTACATCTAATAATAAAATGACAGATGGAAATGAAATCCATAATTTTTATCAAGACTATACTCCTAAGGTTTAATTTTCGGATTAAGTATTTTTAATAACGCATACACAAGATTTTATCATAATGATTATTTATTTCACTGCTGTCAGAAAGGGTTTTATTTAGTTAGGCGAAGTTTTCTAAAGAAACGCTTGGGCAAATGCTTACAGAGGAAGTATAACTATGGGTATAGTGGAGAAATGCATTTTGGGAAAAATGCATAATATAGGGAGAGGAAATATGACAATGGATATTTATTAATTCAGTAATTTCCTATTCAAAATTTGGCAAGAGACCACTCTGCGATAGACTCATAAAACCGTGACCATGGGATATATGATGGTTAAAAATGCAAGCGATGCCTAGCTCAAAATTACATAAAATATAAAAATAACAAGATTACACTTAAAACATAATAATCATAGAAACCTAATGGACTTAGAAAACACAAATAGTGCTTCAAAATTTCCCTAAGTGCAATATATTATCCTCTTTGAATACCTCTCTATGCTCAGGTTTGGGTATTAGGTCTAAGAAATGATTTATTGAGGCTTCTACAACCGATTGCAACTAATTAACACCATCAATAGAAAATTGGTTAAAATTTTGGTCTTTTTTAAGGCTGAGGCCAAAGATTGACTCCTTTGAAATTAGTGTTTTTTGCATTGGCCATTTGAAAATGCAACGCAATGCCTAAATGCTTATGTGGCAATTTTTTATCTTAAATTGTATATGTATGTGTATCCTTCCGCTTAGGTCTATTATATTCACGTTCACGAATTAAAACGCTTTAGCCAAAGTCGATTAAAACAATTTAGTTTGCAAATATTTGCTACTATTGTAATATCACAAAGTATGTCATTTTTAAAGTTAATCATTTTCAACAATTGAAAATCCAATAACTTCAAATGAAATGATTAATATTTAAAAAGCTAAAGGTAAAATTATAGATTTATAACGAAAATACATGCTTGAAATAAAATTGCCGCAGAAAATTGTAACCCAATTTTTCGCGGCATCTTTCAAGCATGTATTTTCGTTATAAATCCATTTCAATATATTATTCCATATCAATTAGGTGGAAAAAATCCTTCCATCTATGGAATATAATACGAGTATTAATATATTATATATCATTATATAATAATATTTTAAATGATTATTAAAAATGCAATCACCATACACCCAAAGCAGGATGGAAAAAGAAGAAAAATCATTAGTTTCCACCACTGGAGGACTATTATATTTTTAAAGGAATGGTAATGCGAAACTCGTCCTAGGCTAGAACTGGAATAAATCCGCCTAATGCGTTAAAAGCATATAAATAATGATTCATGACCTAACCGCAGTGATCGCTTGAATAAAACTCCCTGCGGTGGGACAAGGTATTAGAGTCGCGATGCTTTTGGAATTTAATCCGACATCAAGAGAACGAAAAATTATAAATAATAAAATATGCGTCCGAGGTCGTATTTCGTTAACGACGGCAGACGAAACGAGCTATTCCTGACTGCTGCGGAAATAACTCGATAGAAACAAGGGAACTTTAAAGGCAAAGATCACCTTCGGCAAAAAAATATCATATCTGACATAGCCTAAATATACGTCCATATAAAATTCAAAATTCCGTGATAATCGATTAAACGAACTGATATGAGTAATGATTTGCTCTGACGGTACTTATTTCACAGTTAAAAGTCAGGAAAAAAAATAAAGTGCAATAGATAAATCAAAAATTTTCTATAGGTTTTGCGTTAACGACACAGAGCTGTAGTCCTGTGATGAGGCAGTAATCTAACTGAGAAATGCAATGATTATAGCGGCGGAGTTCATTTCGTATTCTCTTCCTTGGGATGACCTCATCAAGATAATTAGCTGCAAAATGTGGTAGGGCTGACAACACAGAGTATAGAAAAGTATTATAATTAATTCGGTCATGGTTAAAGGATTACCTATCATTCAAATCAATATTATTTCATTTAGGTAGATATTATGTCCATACTTTTGGAATCAGCAAAAGCAGCATATGTCAAACATTCACTATTTTCTGAGTTACTTTCAATTAGAGCATTAACTCTCAGGTCCCAGGGAAAACATTTCCAGGATGTATCCTTCGCAGTTCTTACCAGTTGTTTGTGCTCTAAAGCTTTTCAAGGTTGCTTACGAAGCCCTTCCGTAATTCTGTCATGCTTGGTTGACGAGCCTTTATCCAACAAATACGAGGAATACCACTCGACCTCTGGTGCACTGGTTGCGTTCCTCAAATTAGAGCCTAGTATTAATTCCTTTTTCTTAATTTTTTTCTCTCAACATACTTTTCATACTGCAATCGTGCATTCATGTTGCAGAGTTCATCCCTCAGTGTACTCTAGTTTTAATGATCAAAGATGGTCTTATTTAATGCATAACTAGGGTGCAAGCCAATAGAACTTCCATTTTTAAGGAAGAAACAGTGTTGATTCCGATTTTTTCGATTAAATAGGGATAAGAAAGAATACACTATTTTGCTACGCTGAATTATTTAATCAAGTGTATCAAAAGATGAGAGCAATATATACTCTCGCGAGAAAATTGAGGCTAAATACTTAATTTTTCGATTATATAGAAAACACGGATGTATTTTTTCTTATAATAAGTAAAACGGGATCATAGTCAAAGTTAATGCGCTGCCAATATAATTTAAAGTAATACAAATTGGAATAAATGTAAATACAATTAGTAAAAATGTTGTATTAATATAAAATTAAGTAATGCGACTAAATAAGAAATGGAAGCCCCCCTTTTGTGTATATAAACGGATACCGCGAATGTTTAACTTATCCCGTTTAGTGATTAAATCAACAGATGGCGTATAACTATTCACCGATCGGTAACCATATATAGATAAGTGATTTCCCCATGAAAAACGCTAACGCGGTTTGATTTGAAGAATTCCTAATTCCTTCTGGCATTAATCCGGGTAAGAGAGGGGCTTCCGCGCGGCGTATTTATCATTTGCGACTTGCATCGTTGCGAATTGATCCATTCGGCGTCTCAAGGGATTAGTCTCTCCCAAACCACTCAGGTTCGATGATTCAGGAAGGAATTTATTCCAATTACTTTAAAAGAGCCGGAACTCCACTGCACAATGTTTTACATGTGCTCATACTGAATCGCGGGTCACTAGTGCTTCACTATATACCGACAACAGCTTCCAAATCACCATGGAAAATAGTATACGATCGTATGCATCTTCATACTAGGCAAGTTATCATTCGTTCCTCACGTTTTATGTATGCCAAAGATTAAAATCAATGTTTGCTAAGTTTAACTGTTCGTCTTTCATTATGCCTATCACTCTTTTGATCTCCTCAAGCATGCACTTACTTTTATCTAAATACATCTTTGGGCAATTTGTGGTAGACTAGATTGTAAAGGAAGATTGAAAGGACAAGACATTTGGAAAGTAAATAAAAAATACAAATGCAGGGGTTGGAATCGGAAAGACAAAAAGTTATTTAACCACCAAATTTTAGTAAAACCCTGAAGAATGAAGTTGCAGTTGAAAACTGAATAACAGAATGTTATTAGGCTAAAATAAAACCCCACATCCAAGTAATTGCCACACATACGTAAGTCGCAGTTACCCTCGGAGAGGAAAGATCACATTTAGAATACGCACGGAAAACTGATCATAAAGAGACCAACGCACTCGTCGCATGGAAGGGCAGGTTATTTGGCAACGACAGTTTTTTTTTTGACTGCGATATGTAATGAACCATTTCGATTGATTCTTCTAATTTCAGGAAAATTACACTACTTGATCACAAAAAAAAACTTGACCGTGAAGTAAATGAAATGGCTGGAAATGATTCCTTCTAGAAGCACCATTCGTGTGAGTATTAGTTTCACTGGTAACTCAGCCGAGACCTTTCGCTGCGACGGAAGGACGCCAAGGCATGGCAACTTCATTGGCTGCAACGTAATTAACTCTGACTTTGCTCCGCTCCCATCAGAAGCACTGCTCTCGGAGTACACAAAGTGGGTTTCCTGTGGACGCACACATAATTACCCAGGAGTGCATTGAGATGAGATTCAAGCCAATGCATTTTAACCCTCACCCATCCCCCTTGCATACATTGAGGGTGGGGGGGTGGGGTGGCTAATTGGGTGTGTGCGCCCCCGCGTCTACATACACGCGCGAGCGTACATCGGCGTGATTCTTTGTCCGGCCTGAAATGAATCCAGTCATCTTCGCAAAAAAAACCAACGAGCTAACTCAGTCACTGCCCTGTTCCAGATGAGTGGTTGGTAAAGTACGCGATTTGTCAATCCGACGAGCGAGGTTCCGCGCGGGAATGAAAAACGTCGACAGGCTAGCAAAAACCATTTGCCGCCGCAGCTGATGCGAAGCATCTAAAACGTTCTTCGACGGCCACATTTGACATGGGTTAGCTGCACAAAAAAAGTGCAGAAGCTGCCGAAGAGAAATTTGTGAGGAGGGACGGCAATAGTTACGTAGCTACATTTTTTGGGGAAATTTAAGAGTCGATTACAGAAAAAAAGGCCAGTCAGAGTGATTAGGGGTCCCATTGTTTGTGGGAAATCACTCAACTGGTCATTACGTAATCGCTCTCACTTTAGGCTCTTTATCATGATTGCTACTTGTGAATATCGAAAAATTCGACTGTATTACGTTTATTTAATATCCAATTTTTTTCACTGCGATGCGATTAGCTATCGAATCACTATTTTTTCCATTTTCTCCATAAGTTGGTCGTATTCCGGGTTTCACTCGAAACTCGTGTCAATGGATTCTGCCGTATTTAGAAAAAACAACCCAAACCCTTTTAGCCCTATCTCCTACTTATACCTACTTGACATATAACTAGATATTCACAAAATTTGTGGATATCTAGTTATAGATTTGTGGTCATCAGCGGTCAAATACTGAGGATTTGATCCTTCAGCTCTCTCTCAGGTCGTCTTTAGGCGCTATCGGCATTTCTATCTCCCATGTGAGCTTTACAAGCTCGTGCAACTGCCTAATTTGCTCATGTTTCCTGGCAGCAAATTAAACCGCCAACGTATTGTTATTCCTTCGTATATAAACCCTCCAGTGGCGGCCCCTCTAGGAGACGCGGCTGCCGCTCGGATGACATACGACATTGCGCCAGCCCGTGCGCAATACACTCGCGGGAAAGCTGCCAGGGAAGGTATGTGGGGGAAACTAGCGGCAAATGCCCTTAGCCATCCCTGCGGGGAAAAAAGAAGAAAATATCCTTCCTTTGAAAGATTGTTTGCACAATCATAGAAATGAACTTTGATAACGTCGTTCCTTGGACTGAGGTGGTTTATATGATATAGAATATTTATTAAATTGGATTTTCATTTAATTAATCCAATTCACCTTCCATAATATGTGCATTGCATACATCCTCTGTCCTCATATCACCATGTGAATCATTGATTGGTCAAATAGATATCAAAATAATGTTCTTTTTGGCAAGCTTATATCGGGTAAGTGTAGCTTTTTGATGAACCAAGGCACCACAATATATCCTACTCCTGTTAAGTCCCAACAAATATGTCACAACATATCTTTAAGCTCCCAACTACAGGGTTCGTCCGGAAAATAAGTGTACTGATTTTTTCCCGCCGCTCCAGACGCGCCCAGCACCGCTCTGACGGGCTGCGATTGGAGAGGGGTATGTTGGCAAGCGACGCTGAAAAAGGCAGTCGGCTCTGAGCTGCGGTGTAGTGAGGAGCTCTGTTAACGCGAACCTCCACGCTCGACCCACGTCACGGAACGCGATGCCGAAGTTTTTGGAGCAGCGTTATTCCATCAAATTTGCGGTAAAGCTTGGGAAATCGTCTACCGAAACTGTCGGTATGATTAACCAGGCTTACGGGGAGTCAGCCATGTCCAGAAACATGATCTTTCGGTGGCACAAGATGTTCGTGGAGAGCAGAGAAGAGGTCGACGACGAACCACGGCCTGGACGCCCATCAACGACACTCACCGACGAAAATGTGCGAAAAGTTCGCGATGTACTGAACTCTGATCGTCGTCTTAGTGTTCGGATGATAGCAGATCAGTGTAATGTGCCAAAAACAATAGTGCACGAGATTATTAGGGAGCAATTGCAGATGCGAAAAATTTGTGCAAAGTTGGTGCCGAAAGTGCTCAGTGATGATCAAAGACTCAATCGTTTGGAAATCGCGACACAACTTGCGGATCACTGCAAAAATGATCCACATTTTTTAGAGAACGTTGTTTCGGGTGACGAGACGTGGATCTTTGAGACGACCCGGAGTCGAGCAGACAAAGTGCGGAGTGGCACACCCCATCATCACCCCGTCAAAAGAAAGCTCGCATGAGCAAATCTCGGATCAAGGCGATGCTCATTGTCTTTTTTGACAAAAGGGGAGTCGTCCACTACGAATTTGTACCTGAACGACAAACTGTAAATGCTGCATTTTACGTCCAAGTGCTCGACAGGCTTCGAAAACGAGTCGCCCGCGTCCGGCCAGCGATCAAAAACATCTGGCGGCTGCATCACGACAATGCGCCGTCTCACACCGCGCTTGTCGTGTCGGACTTCTTGGCCAAGCACGGCGTGGCAACGCTGCCGCACCCGCCCTACAGCCCGGACTTGGCACCACCGGACTTCTTTCTGTTCCCGAAGATAAAGAGGAGTTTGAAAGGAACGCGATACGGGACTTTGGACGCCGTCAAAGAGGCCGTGACGACCTGTCTTCGAGAGGTTCCCGATGATGCCTTCGCGGGAGCGTTCCAGGAATGGGAACGCCGCTGGAACAAGTGTATCGACTCACAAGTGTCCTATTTTGAGGAATAGTAGCTTAAGATATGTAAAAGTGTAATAAATGTTTTTTCCTGAGCTCAGTACACTTATTTTCCGGACGAACCCTGTACCTACTTCAGTAGCTCGTTCTTCAGCTCTGCATAGTTGCTATTTCCCTTAATGCCATTTAAAATACATATTCGCTTGCTTTCTATGCCTCGGGTTCCCTGCAATCTCCATTTTATTACTGTCTCCAGCATTGCATTGTCTCTCAGGATCTCCTGCATCCACTTGTCCTGTCTCCTCCGAATTTCTCCCATTCCACCACCGCTCCTCTTCGACTCCAAGCGATCTTCCAATGCCATGTCTAGAACTTCATGACTCGTTTTCCTTTTTTCCCATGGTATAAATGGCAGGCTGGGTCATCTAAGTATTTTTTCATGCAAGATAAACACAACACTCACTTTGCTCTCCGCAGTACTATAAATTAAAAGCGTCAAAAGAAGTTATTGTTGTGATTTAGTAAACTTATTCTCCCATCACCAATTTAATCAGGCTTATTATCATTAGAATCCTTAGTATACGCACCATTTGAATTTTAATTTGAAGTATCGTGTTTGCTTGCCCAGTTTCCCACTCCAGCTACCTTCGATCATGCAATGCAATCGGTTATCCATTCCGATTACAACTCTTCCTCCTCCCATTCACTTTTCTTACACTTCGGAGAGTTCGTCCCTCCCGGCACGGAACGAAGATCGTGGTTGGGTACAGGCGATGCCCACGCCTCCTCCGCCCCCGACCGTTCATTCCCACGCGCAGAGCCACCATGTTTACCAGCGTGTTCTCGAGGGGTGAGAAGGTATGAATCTTCGATTAACGCCCGCGAACGTCAAGGGGAATCCTCAAAGGGGGAGAGCGAACGTTTTCGTTCGGGCGAGAGTCGCAGGGGAACACGTATTTCGTGTGATTGTGGTGTTGGGAGAGGCCACAAACTACGGGAAAATATTTCAAATTAGGTCGTGTAACCAAGACATTGCTCTGCTTAGGGCGTGCATGTATTTGAAAGGGGGGGATCGAGATGGTGCGGGGGCTAACGTACTGGCTTCCCACCCTGAGGGCGCGGGTTCAAATCCCGGCGGTGTTGAATATTTTTCAGAGGTGTCTCGATCCCTACTTGAGGTGCTTTGTGGAGGGCACTTTGAGTGAGTACGCCGTCCGTCGGATGGGACGTTAAGCCGCGGACCCCTTGGCGCCTTTCGTAAAGAGTAGGCTAATGCCGACGCCGGGTTTCTCTCCACCCTTCATCCTTTCCTGTCCTTCCCCTATGGCGCAAATGACCTTAGCTGTCGGTCGCCTCCCCTCAAAACTACTACTCCAGTATTTGAAAGGTTTATGAAATTGCAAGATGATTTTAGTTCATGTTCTGTTTCATCTCAGTGGCAATTAATAATGGGTTTTAAAGCTGACAAGACGTCGTAATCAAATGCTTTACATTTTATTAAGAAAATAAATTAATTCACAATATGGAATCGACCAATTTTTATCAACAGAATTCGGAAGATTCCATCTTCAGGGAAATTAGGTGAACTACACTTAAACTATGGGATTAGATTGTGTTTTCCCGCTAAAAACAACCTAAGAAATCAATTTGTTTATATAAAGTGAACATTATGGATAAGGTTTCAATAAAATTGCAATTTCAAAATCAATACATCATGGAATATGGTGAAGAAAAATCGTCGAGGATATGTTCGAAAAATTGTTTCTTTGAAAAACTTATTGTGTTCTTTTTATATCAATTTTATTCATTGATGAGTATGTGTTGTGCAAATATCATTACAATAATAACACAGTAATCAACCCGAAGGTCAGTTTGGTAGATGATGGTAGAGTTCACCCAGTACTAAGCCCAACGGCGTCTGAAATTCACACATCAGGGTAGGGGGACCAGTTCCATTCCATGTGCCGGCTATGGTTTCCCAGAAAGATCTGGTACCCGCAAATATCACAAAGCTTTCGTGGAGCTGCTTGCCCGGGAATCGAACCCGAGCCCGGTCAGTATTCCAACTCTTTACCTCTGGATTACCGCGACCCATAATTATAATATTCATGTGAATATAATACCCTTATATAAACGAGATAATTGAGCATTAAATATTTTAGTAATTATGTCCGGGTGTTCGAGAGATCGTACGTTGTCCTATCACAAATGAAATACTATCATATTAACCAATGTCTTACAACTGTGCCTTCTTGATTTCAGAAAGTAATCAACCGCCCATGTATGTGATGACGCTTATTTTTCCCAATACCGCATGGGAATAGGTATTCTGAGGGTGGTGAGGGAATTTTCCGCTTCGAGCACCATCTGGCCCAGAGAGTTGAAGATATTCGAATGCATATCCTTGTAACGCCCTCAATGAAACTGTCAGCAGTACATCAAGAGATGACTTGCCAAAGTAAAAATAAGACTGTAATCAAGAGCTTGCAAGAGCGAGGAATACTTGATGAATTTATAACTTCAAGAACCTGAGGGTGCTGTCATGAGACGGTCCTGCAAGTGCGCCGCATGGGAGGAAAGTTAATTGCATCCCATGTAGTGAATTTGTATTCAAAGCATGCGCATGTCGAAACGGCATATTTCATGTACTCTTGCGTAGCAAGTGCACGACCCGTAAGATTAATGCGCTGAGGGTATAAACGGAGTGCGCACGCAGTGAAGGGAGGAGGAAAACCTAAGTAAACCGACAAGGTGGCAGGGGACGCCAAGGGTTGCCGAGTAAATCATCTCGTGTAATAACGATGAACAATGGAGCTGAACAATTTGCAGCCCACAGTCACGCTAAATTAACACATGAGGCTTCGCTCGTTCATTCCTTTTCATCGCCATTAATAAATGCACATTCCCTCCCTCCCTGCCTATCATGACAACGAACAGGTATCACAGTCAATAAGGTTTCCCTAATTTATTTGTTACTCATTTCAATGCGACCTACATCGTAATGAACAACAATATCCGCCATTAACTTCCTGTGATTAGCCACTTGCTCTAAGCTCCATCAAACTTTTTAAATGCAAGTGAAAATAAGTTACGCGTGACGGAGGCAAATATAACGTGTGAATGCATGCTTTGAGGAGTGAAAGTTAGTAATAAAATGAAAATTAATGACTTTCACTTCTCTCGTCATTGAATAAATGTTACACACCCTCACACACACACATACGGGAGTAATGTGCCAAAGAACTTTAATTACGATCATATGGAGATGTAAATCCGAAGTATATAAAGCCAAAATAAGGATACAAAATAAATTCAATGACGTTCGAGGATTAAACTGGATACACTCTTCTAGGATTTGACTGAACTGGCTTCAGCCATTTACCATCAAAAATGGAATTGGATGATATAGACGAGAGAATACATGACATGCTTTCATGAAAGTAGGACAGAAATATCTTCATAACCGTTATCATTGTAACTATTTTTTCATCTCAGCCTTTAATGACATGAATAAATATATCCAAATATCTCTTGCATTATCTGATTTTCGAGAATTCTTTTGGCTCAGCTAAATATGAATGAAATCCTCCATTAATGTATAGAAAATATATGCATTTCATTGTGTATTGGCATTGCAAAGTATTTCAAGCGAGCCAATTAATGATATTTACTGGTAAACAAACGGAATTTTCTTTATTACCACTTTTATATATGATTGACATGCTAGCTTTAAATCGCGACGGCATGGAGAACTTAATAAAGGAGGTTATAAGCTGTAGGGATTCTAAACTCAAACAATATGGAACGGATTCAGAACTTGGAGTTTTAGTTTTTATATCCCAAGATCCAAGTTTTATTTATACCTTGACGTTCCGAAGCAGCTTGCGTATTATTTACTGTGATAATGTTATCTTTCTTATTCGCTCATCTGTGGCTGTGATTTTCCGTTGGGTAAGTAAAAATATTTTCTTAGATTCTGGGTAAAATCTTTTTCAAATTGGTCTTCTTTATGTTATCAGTAATGGTTTTAACATTTTTTCTCCTAAATATTCTTTTTTTCAGCTGTAGAATTTTGAATTTCTCTAAATTATGAATCCCTGGTTATTCAAAAAAGGTTCACTTAATCTTTTAGGGGGTAATTCTAATTACTATATCCCGAACTACTTGCAAACATGTACTACTAACGACCAATTGCTTTGGAATCAATTAAGCCTTCCGGGTAATACTATTTATGTGCATTGCTCGAGATTCTATGAAACTCTGCTTTTAAATTTCCTACAACATTACAGTTACTGTATCAGTTTCTTTCGTAAGTTCAGTCTCGTTTCTACCATGTAGATGTATGATTGACAATGTGTTTACGTCCTTCCACGTTCGTCATTACTTCAAATAGATCGGTTCAAAATATGTCTCATACTTCCGCTACTTCCTCGAATCAGTGATTCAGCTACTTCTTGTAAGAATTATTGGGTAATAGAAAAGAAGCAAATTTAAATATCAACATTTTAGCATATTATCATTTAATAAATTTCTTAAATATCCAATTGTTTCCCTAATTAATTGAAGAAATATTCATCCTGCCGCTGTTTTGTCGTCTGGCGTGATTAAGGTATTTATATTGGAGTCGGGGGCAAGGATAATGGGAAAGATAAGGAAGAAGAGGGCGGGGAGGGTAGAAATGTCTACTTCACTATCCGCGGTTATACATGCTGATATTAAAACTCTCTCTGCTTCATTTTCATCAAATAAATGCGAGTGACCACTGAATAACGAGTGTTCTGCGATTAACACTTCACGGCCAAATTTATCACATTCATGCCCTCTCCGTGTGCTATACACTTTCAGTAAAACCTCATATAATTATCGCGTGCAAGCTAACTTTGAATACTTTTCATTAAAAGTCAATATGATTTTATGGTATTTACGCTATTAAATCCTTTCAGGGGGGAAATACGTCGATGTCTACCGAATTGGATGCACTGACATTGCATGCTCAAAGGATTTATTTATTTACTACCCAGGCCTTGACCTACACTTTGATATACCGCCTATGCTCAAATGCTTTGTTCTCCAATCCGTAGCATTAGAACCACCCCGAACAAAAGGGATCTTCTGGGACTGGAAACCCTGTAAGGGGACGGGGAAAGAGAGGAACGTTCAACAGACAGGAGAGCAGCGGAGCGGCTGAGGAACAATGCTCTCGTCCCCGTGAAAGCATTGACGCCGGGTGAAGAGGGTAGACTGAAGGAGCGCGATAGATGATGTAGGAGGCGGATATGACGGAGATGAGCATAGAAGGAAGGCACGAAGGAGACGGAATGGAGGAATGCAGGAGAAGGAGATGCGGGATTTTAGATTAACGAGTTCATTCATTTCACTGTCAGTGGAATGACAACTCTAAGGCCCCTCGTCTCGTACCCTAAGGACCCTGGGAACTCAATGCAATTTCCACATACATTTGAGCGTGGCGATAAGGGTGAACGGGTATAACGTTATGATACCGATATGTTTTACCTCTTTTTCGTAAAAACTGATGGATAATTCTAATTTCAGCGTCCCCAGTAGTATGTACAGAAATCCATTCCTTTCTTTAAATGGCGTGGCGATGTGAGCCCAGAAAATTGACCAATCAATGCAGGAAGTTACTCTAATTGTTAGTCAGCAGTTGTCGTGGACGCCTAAATTATGACTGTTTTTCTAAACCAATACCGTCGCGATAGAATTAAATTCACTCAAAAACATACGATTCCTTCTTTATTTTGGCCCTTTTAATTAAAGCTCACCCAAATCATACGAGGGAGCTAAGGAGCACGAAGGCTAAATCAGTGGGGGATCCATTGAAGACCAGAAAGCCCAGAGGATGACATGACACTTGAGAATAATTGCCACCTGAGGATAACGCCAATGCGCTGTAGACTAGTCGCGCCTAATGAAAACGCTCTGGGGAAAGTATAGTAATTCCTAGGAGAATATTACGTCATTTATAACAAAGTTAATGATTTTTGAAGCTGAATTCAGCGAAATAGCCCAGGAATAAGCAACTTGTGACATCGAAATAAAATGTTTTTAGTGGTCCCCAGACAAAGCCGTTGTTTTTACAAAAGTAGAGCAAAAAGACTAACATTATTTATGTAAGTAAGTCTCTCCAAATGAATCCAAACGTGGATCTTTAAAAAAGGTTCAGTGAAATAACTGCAGTATTTTGCGGTGCGCTAGACACTGTGTGCGGTGTTGGACCTTCCCGACCCAAGCGTGAGTTATCTTTGCTCCTATGAGAAGTGGAGATCGGAGATAAGGCAGTGGACCCAGGGGAGGAAATTAAGGACAGGGACAAGGGGAATGAAGGAAAGACGAAAGACGGGGCTGGAAGTTGTGCGGGGAATGCTGGTGGGGATTGAACGTGAAGAAAAGAGGGGTTGCTCAAAATGATGAAAGCAGAAGGGGCCCCTGGGGAGGAAAAGTGAATGAGAGACAAAACGAGAGAAAAAGGAGGAGATGCAAAGAAGGACTGAGCCATGGGGATAAGGGACCCACCGGAGAAGGGGTTAAGGAAATCCCCTCGCCACGCCGCCACTAGTAAAGACGTTGAGAAATAGCTGTGCGGGGGAGGAAGTAGGGACGATCGAAAAGTGAGAGAAAGAAATAAAAATGGAAAGTTAACTTGAGAATATCCACTAATGTGTTTTTCTTGCGACAGTAAAGAGTTCATAGCCTACCAAAGACAACTAGCGTATAGTATTAGTCATAAAGTTAAGTCAAAAATTATGCTTAAGAAGCAGCAGCCTATTTTTTTTAATATTAACGAATTCCAAGGAGATGAACTACAACGGTGACTTTGGGTCTTCTCGTTGAAGCTAAAGGTGAGTTAAATATGTTCATGAGGCTTGCTTATACATTAAAACATGGGAGGGAGAATGATCATAAACGTATAACAACCCAACTGAACTTGTTTCGCCAGATTAGGCTAAAGATATATGTCTTACTTCGAAAGATTTTTAAAGGGCCTGCATGTTAAATTAATATTTTGTAAAACGACTTCGATTTGCCGAAACGGCGGTCAACATTTGGAAAAGTTAAGATAAAATAAATGGTGAAAAAACATCGTCGATAGCTACGGTAATATTCCGTATATATAGGAGGCATGAGAGTAATGAGTAGCAGATTAAATAAGATTGCAGTCAATCGAAACATGACACTGTAGAAGAATTGTGAAAGTAAAATGAATAGCAAACGAAGATGTACTTCGAAAAGTGAGTAATAAAAGAGAAGAGACAGAGAGCCTATGGATTATACAAGAAAAAACGGAAACACATTTTGAGGCACGATTGCAAAGTATAAGCCACAATTAAAGGAAACACCGAAAGAATAATAACGTTTGAAGACCAAGCACAAACAACGGGAAGCATGTAACAGAGATTGTCGGTGCAAGGAGGTATGTGGAAGTGAAGAGATTTGTGGGGGACAGGTTGGTCTGTAGGGCGGCTACAAACCAATCCTCGAATTGATAACCCGTGTTGATGAATAGTCATGATCAAAAGCACGGTTGAAAATAGATGTCACAGAATCAATTATGCGATTAAAGAAATGGCAATGAAAAGCGGACGAGGGCTTGTAACTGCGGTGGACAAAGCTCTCCTCTTCTAAAAATGAATCGGGAGGGATTGAACGAAGGGTGGGAAAACTGACACCTGAGTGGGAGAGAGTCGAAAAAGAATAAATTATAACTCGGATTAGGAGAGGAGATAGCAAAGATATGATGGGAGGATTATGGGCAATTTTAAACTCCATACATTCAAAAATATAACCATTTACTACCCCAGTGATTGGAAAGAAACCGTCATTGGTACCCTTCGAACTAAAATGATAGTTCAAGGTGTGAAAAAGATTCTTATGGACACACCTGCAACTTTACGCAATCTTTAAGTTAGTGTCATTTTTATTATCGCTGTGTTGCGAGTGAGACCTACCAACAGCAGAATATGCTGGGAGATTCCGGTGAAGTGTGTTTTCATGCTGGCATAAAATAATTTCGGAAACGTATGCGTTGAGGTGACGTAAGGCAAGCACGAGTGGCAATGATGAAATGAGATCCTGAAACGGAAGGCAGGGCTCGGAGAGAAGCAAAAGAGGAGGATGGCTCAGGGTTGTGTTGCATTGTTCTGTGCTGCGTTGGTAATAATCAAATAAATTAAATTAAAGATGTAAATGATAAATGGATGAAGGAAGATGCGAAAAATAATGGGAAAGGGGTAGCATGAGGGGGGAGTTGATAGCGATATTTCCATCAGACACTCAAGCAACAACTACTATCTATAGGATGAGGTAAAACGTGTACCGACATATGCAATAGAAATATATATATATATATATATATATATATATATATATATATATATATATATATAAGTAGTACAATACACAGTAACACACAATATAGAAACACAAAAAAAGAAGAACACTCACACGTTATTTCTTGATATTTCGACGGAAACAATCCGTCTTCCTACTTCTATATCTTCAGAGGAAGACGGATTGTTTCCGTCGAAATATCAAGAAATAACGTGTGAGTGTTCTTCTTTTTTTGTGTTTCTATATTGTGTGTTACTGTGTATTGTACTATTCGGCACTTCCGTGTTACGTCTACGAAAGCATATATATATAAGTACATATATATATATACATATATATATATATACATATATATATATATATACATATATATATATACATATATATATATACATATATATATACATATATATATATACATATAAATAAATAAATATATATATATATACATATATTTATTTATATGTATATATATGGGTCATGGTAGTCCAAGGGGTAGAGCGTTGGACTACTGACCGGAGTGTCCCGGGTTCAATTCCCGGGCAAGGCACTCTAGGCACCTGCAGCTCCACCCAAACTACGTGATTTTTCGGGTACCAGATCTTCCTGGGAAACCATAACCGGTACAGGGAAAGGAACTGGCCCCCCTACCCTGATGTGTGAATTCATTTCACTCGCCGTCGGGTTAAGTACTAGGTGAACTCTACCATCACCTTCCAAACCGACCTTCGGGTTGATTACTGTGTTTATGGTATATATACATATATATATATATATATATATATATATATATTTTGTGAACGGAAAAGAGCGAATATTGCTCCACTACAAACAAAACGCGGTAAGATAAAAAACAAAATACTTGTAGATTCGGCTATGATTATAAGTGCGTATTTTACCGGGTGATGAGTCCTTGTCTAGAGCATTAACGGGGATTTCGGTTACCAGACGTCGAATTAACGTCCGAGAAAATTACGAAGTTTGTCCGGCTTAGCGAGCGCCCGACGGTCAATCCGATTGTCGAGGTAGAAAGCACGCCCTCGCTTTCGCCATCATATTTCCCCAAAATATGGTTTCCCCGAAGAGACGCCGGATCAGATAACACGTTAATATAGGAGCCATATAAATGGTTTTTCCGGTTCACCTAAAGGAGACACTGGGTTCGGATTAAATATCATCTGGTTAGAGAGATTCGATGAGTGCTAATCTTCTGCATAGACTTTCAATGAAGTATTATCGATTTCAAACAAGTAATGACGCATTTCACATGCCTTAAAGGGTAATTTTTGATACCCTCATATAATTCTGGTACAATATTCGTCCGTGATGTGACTACATGAACCAATGACACGATTTATAAAATAAAGAGTTGTACACTTCCTCACACCGTTTAATAACAATTCGACCCTTTCGACACTCGAAAAAATATGAGGGGATTTACAAGTTTTTTTATATCTCAAATACACTTTTAGCCTGTAGGTCTTGCTGTTAGTAAATGACTCATCACTGATAAATATATGATATTATTAATTTAATTCATGCGTGTCGTTTCACCTCCATTTATGAAATCATTCACCTTGATTGGTGAATTAATGAAAATAAAATTATTTGTATAAAGAAGAATTTTTCGAGCAAATTTATTTAATGAATTCTCGAACAGAAATATAATTTAACTTAAATTTACATAATTGCGTCGGATCCATATGGCATGAAACATATAGATACAACTTGCTTCGTTGAATCCGGTAGCCCATTCCATACTTTTTGAGGTATTATCATTTTCATATTTTCCTCTTATTTATATTCATGAGTACTAAGGTACAAATATGCGCGTTATTTCCATGGTCCCTCCCAATTTACACCATTGTCATTCCTACTGAAAGTATTGCGGGTGATGCTTGAGGCATAATTCAAGGTGACGATAATTTTGGTATTTTAGAAATAAATTCGGTTGACAGCTGCGCTTTGTATTGATGTGAAATAATAAGGGTTTATTAAGGATGGAATAGTAAGAATGGAAGAAATACAAAGAACTGATTCCCGAGTTTTATTATGAACCGACCTTAATTTACTTGAAATCAATATACCGTACGCAAGGGTATGAAAAGATGTTACATTAATTCTTAACCTTCAGAGTAAATAAAAAGTCTTTTCGAGTTTTAAAAGGAAAACATTTCATAGATTGGCAAGACTCGCGCGATTTCACAGTGAGCATCGCAAGGGCAACGCTTTCTTTGGACAGGATTATAATTAAGGAGGATAAAAGGAAAGTATATCTGAGAGAAGAATACGAGAGAGGGGACTAAAGCGGGTATCCGAACTGAAAAATCGATCAATAACCAATCAACCTATACTTAATTTCCTGATTAAATCCCCAATCCAGTCTCAAAACTCAAGAGAAAACGACAGGATGAGTTTTTACGTAAGGCTCTATGCTAAATCTAAAATTTATAAAATATATTCAAAACTTATATTCACTTATCGGAATTGCTAAGAGAGTTTCAATTTTTAGTATACTAAATGTTTTATGGGTCAAAAAGCCAAATCATCTTTAAATACTGGCGTCCTGTTATAAGGAAATAAAATTATTCTTAGAAATATTGAAGGGAACAGAAAATAATAACGTTCATATTTTGTTGATTTAACACAGGATCATCAAGTACCGTTTGCAGCAGAATATACAGGCTTAAAAAATAAGAAAAATAAGCAAGTTAAAACTAGAACAACAAAGTGAAAGGACAACAAAATAAGGCAGGCTTTTCTGTGACTATATGGCAATAAATTAACCCAGCCATTCAACTTATTCATGCTTTCGCGAATTTTATTCCTCGCTTTCACCTTCTATTCACTCGTCATGTGCACTTTCGCCGGCCCCGGTGGCGGCGGGAAAGAGCCCTCACCTGCCAATCCAGAGGTCACGGGTTTGAATCCCACCTAGATGGGTTTTCCTCCACTTAGGGCATGGATGTTTGTGATAACCTGTATTGTAGTGTAAATTGGCCATGTGAAAGAAGGGACTATGAAGTCTCAATCTCACTCCAATAAAGTCGTTAAATAAATAAATGTAAATGAGCTATTACATGCCCGATCTCATTCCGACAACATTCTCCTCCTCACTGCAGCTATATTTCGCGTTGAAGTGCTGTCGCATCATTCGGAATCCGAAGGAAAAGAAGAGGCAAGCATCAGGACGTGATGCTGTTGAGTCAAAGACCTAATGCGGGAAACACGACTTGTACGCACACGGATGGAAAAGGGGATGGCGCTTAAAATCCAATACTTTAGGAGAGCATACAAGCAAGAATGACAGCAGAGGGGGGCTTTAGGCCTCAAAATCTCACCCCACCTATGGAGTACCACAGCAAAACCTCCTTTATCTTCTCTAAGCAAAGGAAAGAGTAAATGGGATTTCACGTTCGTTCGGTATTTTCTTAAACCCTCTTTATCGAAACGCCAAAAAAAAAGAATTTCATTTTCTTACCTAACACAGAGGGTGAAAGGATGGAGACAGAGAGAAGGGAGGGGAGGACAAAAGGGATACAAAAATGGAAACGATATTTTTTTCCACGACTATTAACGGAACCGACACGGGGTGAAAGCCTGCTCGAGTAAATCCTCCCTGCTTCGATCGATAAGATAAAGGGAAAATAACGGATATAATACAGCTCACCTCGCGAGCCCTTTTAACTCCCAGATATCGGTTTTATCGGGATGGAGCTGCTCCTTTGCTGTAGCGGATATCGGTAGGTCGCCTTCCCCTCCCCCGGGGGCGACACGAAGGAAATCGGAAATTACGGCGCCCGTATACCTGCGCTCACGAGTGTCTCAGCGGCGACTTCCCTCCGAATGGAAGCGCTCTCTGGGCACGGGAGAGTCGGGGGATATAAGACGGGGGGGGGGGGCAGCCCCCGCTCCCAACCCCGCTCCGACTGTTTCGTTCAATTTTCTGCATCGAGACGCAATCTTCGAATGGACTCCTGATGCGGGGACTAAAAATTACGACGGAGGGAAGGGGGGCAACTTCTGAGACGCATGGCTCTCGGGAAGATTACGTGCCTACGAAGGGAAATGACGCTAAACACACCCGAGGCAATCAAGTCCAAAGCAACTTTGTGGGAGGGAGAAGGATCGATTCCACTCCGGGTTGCCTTCCAAGTTTCGCGGGAGCCAAGAGTGAACAAAGTCGGCAAAAAGTATGCTTTATGAAGCCTCTTGATAATAGCTGATTCAAGGAATTGAGAGACCAAGCTAAAGCGACCCGATGCGGTCGTTTCTCGTTCAGAACCTAGTTTGTTAATTCGATTCGCTGAGAATGAGTGTGTAATTTAGTGTAATTTCCAATATAAAAATAAAATGGATAAAGGGTAAATGGATTCTCTCTATTTTCATCATCATGCTCAAAAAATATATCAATCGGAGAAAAATTTCACCCAAAAAACTAAGTTACAAATGTAATTACACAATCGAGAAACGCCAGCATTTGCTAGTGGGTTGAGACTCATCTGTAATGCTGAATTAGGAAGTACCGACGGCAAAGGCCATAATTGTGGAATCACAATAATGAAGCCGCTGATTAGTTGGATAGCTTGTACCCATTGCTTTGTAGGGCAAGTGAAATTGCTCCTCCCTGCAAGGCATCACTTCTTTCATCGGTTCCTAGGATTTCCAGGATGAGTGTTTATTACATTAGCGAAACTGTTTCAGAAGTAAATTTGTGGAATCACTTCTAATTATTAACTTATCTTTCATGTAGATATACTCTGTTACCAACTATTAACCAAAAATATTACTTTTAGTGCTTTGGTGAAGTTTAAGAAATGTTTCACTGATTTTAACTCAGGGATATTTCTAATGTAATACCTGCATATTAAAATGCCATTATACAATCTCAATTACTGAATATCGTTTACTTTCATCTCCGATGATGAAAAATTCAGCCAAGAATGACCACTTAAACACCGATTAGGATTTTACAAGTGGCTTTATTGAGCTTCAGGCAGTTCTATATACATGAATGAGTAATATATTTACAAGGGAAGGCAAGGTTACATAACTAAAGGTGTTATTTTCATTACTAGCACGTAAACCTGCATGTGTATTCTGCGAGTACATAGGAACCTAAACAGGAAGTTTTAAGTCATTTACTCGGCAAAATTGAAAGGAAAACTGCTCGTTTCGTCACAAAGTGTTGTACACGAAAAGAATGTGTTGCCAATGTGGTGAGAACTGCAAGGTATTAACCTTCGCGTAAAATTGAAATGCGCTAGAGTCAGAGAACAAGTTCATGCTATCCTCACACTACATATAGATGCAATACCGCAATGAGAAGTTCAGGAAAAGGTTAAAAAACCCGATACAAGAAAATATTTTTCCCCCGTAAAATTAATGAGCACATCAACAGATTGATAGCCGCAAACATTCAAACTATTTGATATTATCAATCAGCTTATGTGCTAACAATTGGTCAGCATTATATTTTAAGTTCATTGCAGAATAGCCAGTTTCCCTCGAACTCGTGACCTAGACCTGCCACAGTCCCCGTGGCCGTGTTCTGGAAAAGATGGAGATGCAAGGTCAAATAACCGCCTAATGGCTTTGATTCTTAATTTATGGGTGCAAACAAACCCATAGTATGTCGTCAATCGGCAATACGCAGTTTTCATTTTCACAGAACTAGCGTCGCTCGATTATCATAGCAATATGTTTAGAATTCTCAAGCCAGATGAAATTGCTTTTGAAAACGATTCATCACATAATTAAAATGAAAGAAGTAGAACGACAAAACAGATTCATGAAGTTTCTCTCCTTCCATGCGATGCCCTTCGTAAATGCTAGGTATCAGCAGTATCTGAAGGTATTAGAGTATGGGAAGGGGTACTTAACTAAAATATGCACGGAAAACAGATTTAAGAGAATTAAAATAACAGAGAAAACAATGTTTTGAGGAACTTGACCTCCTTGATGTTGAAACAATGAAACCGAATGAACAATTGAGAAATTGCAGCTGAGAGAACAACTCCCTGGTGCTATCGCAAGGGAAGAGAACATAAATGGGGGGTATCGCGGCCATGCGACGGCCAACCCTCCGGGTCGTCGGGTTTCCCTGAAACACTCATTAGTGCTTCCACTGAGCACCGCGCGAGAGAGTAAAATGCCGTCCCGTAACGCGACGAGATGAGAGCTCGGTTGCGAGCGCCCGCGTGGCCACAATGCTGCGTTTCGCCATTAGTCACCAGAGTCAACCCCCACCCTACTCCCCCCTCTCCCTCACTCAAAGCGGCAAAAGCAGTGATGAAGGCGGTGAGTGACGTTTCACTTACGAATTTGACACGGCGCGCGGAAGGGGCGAGGGATGTCCCGAAAACAACTGAACGAAGTCTGGCATGAAAAGCGCGATCTGACGGGAACAAGGCTGTTCGGGGCCGTTGGGGGATGGATTGTGCTGGGAGGGAACGGGGAGACCCTGCCGCCTCACCACCACCACCACCTCCCGTCACCCCACGCTGGTGACATTTGGCCATTAAATCTTGATTAAGCGATCATTTTTGAGAGCCAACAGTTCGGTGACATAGACAGAGCAAATTTCCGTGACATCCGTCGATGTCTCTGCCAGATTAGAAGAAATTTGCCGCCTTCGCGTGGTAAAAGAGAAGAGGTAGACAGAAAAGCTGGGGAATGAGGAATTTGAAGCTGAGAGACGAAGAAGTCATGGGATGAGGAAATTGAAAAAAGGTGTGAGAGGACAAGTCCGCACGGAAAGATTAATGAAACAGTAAAACCATACGAGTAGGGCACATCTAGAGATTCAGTTTGATTCGCCGGAGTGACCGGTGAGATTCTCCGGGTACGAAGAAGGATTATTAGGTCAAATTATGAGATATGCCGACAAATAGTACCAATCAGGGCGCATAATAGTTAGCACTAAATAGGCAAGATTGTAAGACTGCAGCCAACAATTTCCTCATTTAACGAATGTAAATGAATGAAAAGTTTGCAGGAGCATATTTTCAGAGAATCAAAATTACGGTAAGAATCAAGGAAAAATTGATAAAACATTCATTGATTAATTCAGAAATCTGACATGGATTGACAGGGTACGTTTTGACAAAACTCGCCCATGTGTTTCCTTTTAATGCTATGTGGTTATGATGAAGACGGAATCAAAATGGCATGTATTTCATTTTTGGAACAAAACGACTTGCTTAAAGATCAATCGTGGAAAGCGATTGATTTTTATGCCAGCTACCTGGTGGAAGCAAAGGGAAACGAAAAACTCTATTACAAAATTTATCGAATTAAATGCATGAAGAAGCAATGGCAGATGTGACTCGAATATATATATATATATATATTTATAATATACACAATAAATATAAACCATGAGCACATTAATTAACCCGCAGGTCGGTTAGGTAGGTGACGGTAGAGTCCACCCAGTACTAAGTCCGACGGCGTGTGAAATTCACACATTAGGCTGCTGCTATTGGAATATCGCCCAGAACGGTAAGGCGGTACATTCTGACCTACAACCCCTGCAAGATGATGGTTGTTCAAATATTCAGGTCAGAAGACTCGGTAAAACGTACAGATAATTGGAAGGCAATCTTAACCTCTGTGCAACCCGAAACTATTCTGTTGTCAAGCAATGAAGCAAATGTTCACCTCTCCCGCTCAGTAAATGAGCAACATTTCGTTACAGGCGGACTAACAACCATCGCGAACTTCACCCAAGACCTCTTTGTAACCCCAAAGTGACAGTTTGGTGCATTATGTCCTTCATAGGCATCTTTGAGCCTTACTTTTTTGAATCTCGAGGCTCATATGTTACAGAGAACTCCGTGCGATACTGTGAGATGTCGGAGAACGTTTTACTGCATGTACGAGTATGGTGAGGAATATGACAAAGAAGCCTTTTGGTTTCAACAGGATGGCACTAAGGCTCATACCGCCCGTCGTTTACGCCAAATCTTGCAAGAACTATTTCAAGGCCACCTGATCTCCTTACGAGGGGATGTTCGATGGCCCCAACGCTCCCCGGATTTGAGTCCATGTGATTTTTTTCTTTGGTTATATCTCAAAATTGAGGTTCACTAAGTTCAACCAAGGACTCTGGAAGCTCTTGAGAAGTTGCAGATGTCATCGCTGGAATAACGCAAGATATGCTGAGAAGAGTTTTCGAAAACTTTTTCGAACGACTCAGCATGTACGTCGCTCACCAAGGTCGTCACCTGGATGAAATAATTTTAAAAGGCCAATGAAAAATACATGACATTAAAGGTAGCTTTCAGGAATGAAAACCTTTTTTAATTATCTTGGCTGGTTTTTTTACAATTTACCCGTAAAATCAGGTAGTCCAATTTGTCCCACCCTGTCGTATAGTGTAGGTTGAAAGTTTTAAGTTGCCCGCATGATCATGATAAGATCATGAAAATGATGACATTGAAAAAAATCCTACGGTACGCATGACGACCGCTGATTATAGGCTTAAGATATTTGGCGTATGAACTTTTGAAACTTGAAAGTTGTATTATTTTCACAGCTAAACGAAGTGCAAATTACAAAATTTTACTTAGCAATTTTTATCATAAAAAATATTTTTCACACAAAAGTCATCATATATGGATGGATATTACCTAGATAAATTTGATATCACGAAGATATAAAATCATTAGCACAAACATTATTGATGCCAAAATATGAAGGTACGCTTTAAAGGCAGACATTTGACAGCAACTCTACTGACGATAATAATTGGCTGGATTTGTTTACTCCGTGGTAAAACTCGTTATCCGCACGAGTTACGTGATACTCCCTGAACGGCCTCCATTATGAAAGCAAATAATGCGATTTTGTTACTCAGGAAGCAGCATTATCTTTTTAAATTTTATCTTCTGCAAAAAAATTTGGTCCTTCCATAAAACAGAATAAATCTCATGAACTTTATAATCTGGTGAAAACAAAAAAGCGTCAGTTCACCAAAAAACTTGGATCATGTAACTACAAGCACGGCTTAGAACAGACCAGATTAAGAGAAAAATAGCACGATGATGCATGGAAAAAAACAGAAACAAAATACTAACGGAGTCCTTCGACCGAGTTTCCCTCATGGGATGACAAAAATTAACGCAGGGCTTATCCCCTCATTCCACTCTCGTGTCCAACAGGGTGAACCTTCTTTTTACAACATGTACACATTTTGAACGGAGACTGTACTGAAGTATTTTTTTGCACCATCGTCCTTGATGAGCCAATTACTCAAAAAAAACACGAGTGGAAATTCTCAAAATATTGACGCAAACGACGCGACGTTCCCGGCAGACCCTGCGGTGCTCGGGGAGCGAGCACGTGAACGTCACGGAACCCACGGACCTGGACTCGCTCAACGGAGGGTATGGAAGCATGGGATAGGGAAATCCAAGGCCTGAGAATGATTAGCAGAGACTGCTCCATGATGAAGTGAGCGTTTTTAAAAATTATTCTGCGTCAAACATCAAACGCAAAAGAAGCTTTTTTCCCTTGCGCAATCCTTTATGGATGGAAACCCCGCTTCAAAATAATGCCAATTGTGCGAGGCTTATGTTCCTCTATTAATGATGATTGAGAATAAATTCTGGACCTGGGCGCATAAATCAATTTCTGAGTTAAAATAAATAATCACCAACATAGATGCATATACTGGCGTAATAAATGACCGATGGCGGTAAATCGTGCATGCAACTGCCTCTGCTTCGTGGCATTTCATTATTTCGCCTTAGTTTTATTCCTCGTGTCAAATTTTTGCACTCACTCAAATAATGCATGTTTTTTCGTGGCCACATAGACATTTAGACTAATTTCGTTGGTACAACCAGCTCTTACATTGATTAAAGATACAAAAATACAGGGATTAAATGGGAAAATAAAAGATCAATTAAATTTTAATCTTGAGCGTCGTAGAGCATACTAGTATATCCGAAATTTTAAAGTTAAGTAGAAAGCATAACCCTAGATTGAGGCACTTTCAGAAGTGACACGTAGAATTATGGAAAAACTAAAATGGAAGGAAAGTAGACATGAGATGAAGTGCCAAAAGTCTTAGAAATTGAAAAATTGAAAGTAGGCATCGGAAGTGGACGGAGGGTAATAATTTGGGAAGCAATGGAGTTTTGGAAAATGTGATAGCAGGAAGGAAGGAATGCATAGTAAGCCAGGTAAAGTGAGGAAAGTAATAAAGTATGTATTGTGGACGACATGAAGGGTGGTAGAAATGCGGTACCTACTTCGAACCGAAGTTTCCGCTGCGCCGATTATGTTGATTAGTGGTTTTAGACAACTATAAAATCTTGAGGAAATGCATGTCTTCATAGTCACCGCGATTGTTACAGGCCGCATTGCCGAGAATGAAATGCATTTAATTACATAAATTCCTGTGTCAAAAGAATACAATTTATTTTACTACAGCCATTCGTCTTTAAACATATATTGCTCGTTACGATTCGACCTGCAACGGTTGCGAAATAAATGACAAAGTTGATTCTTAAGACGTGAGAGATACCGGAAATCGCATATCACCCGGCACTGCGTTCACAGAAACGGACGAAATCGAGCGAGTGGCACTAACGGGCGATGCGGCCAAGCGATAATTGCATGCTAAATCAAATTGAGTTTTTTCACCTTTTTTGCGGTTTATTTCGAAGTTGCACTTGCACAACGGGAGGAAAGGCTACCTGAAATCTAAACTGGGAAATTACTCTAATCAGTTTAGTGGATTTAAAGCCGGCGGCTCCAATGAAACGACCAACGGTTCACCTCGGTAAAATTGATTACTTTTGCAATATTAAGGCATTCCTTCAGGGACTAAATGGGAACGATTGCATGATTCGGAATCACTGATGTATATTAAACGTATAAATATTACTGTGGCACTAAATATACGGAAATTATGAGTCCTCAAGAGGCGTTTGCTCAGCAATGCATTTCTGTCTTATTCAAAAAAATGTTTTTGGGGATCCACTGATTAAATTTGACATTTTTCGGACAATTCATGCGCGACATCAAGAGGGAATAATTCAACCGTCAGCCAAGAGAATTATGATAAAAATAAGAGATAACTACGACAAAATTCGGTTTACAATTTAAAGAATGATAATTCCGGATATTGACTTGCCCATCAGAAAATTCCTGACCACGGCAAAAGGAGACAACTATCTGTTTGAACATATTTCTCCCATTAAATTCCTTTCTCTCTTTCTTCACTTTTCATGATAAAGCTCGAACAACCAACCGCTCCATGCCATATTCCTGTTAGGTGATTTGCGGACTGTTGTGTGGATGAAAATTCATAGTTCAGTTATCTCTCAGAAGGTCACATCGTAATGCTGAAAAGATGGCAGAAATTCGTTTAATATACATGCATGCAAATGTCCAAGGTTGAGGGAACATTGTTTTCCTAAGCCAGAGATAAACCTTGAAAAATTATTACCCAGCATTATTGGCGTCAGTATGCAATGTAGTGAAAGTAAAGCACGCTTACTTCACTTTACTTGATAGAAGAATATCTCTGTCACGGATCACCTTTTCATAATAGTTGTGGGGATAAAATGATTCAAGTAGCATGTCTTGAGGAGTTGCATGTCTTTTATTAAAAAAGAAAATGACGGAGACTTTAATGTGCCTTTTCTTGGACATTTACGCAAAAATATACTATCGAAAAGGTTTTAAGAGTAATAACTGATAAAAATAAAACGGAATATGGGAAATTATAAGCAATGGTTATGAGCGAGCCAATAACGGTGTTCTTTTCAGCTCATGAATCCGGGAGGTTCTCAATGAAAATCAGGTTTTTCGGGATAAAAATTGCGAAAAATAGTGTATTCACAAGGGTACTAATAAAATCTGACTTGTTAATCAGTACTTCTATTTTTAATTTTATCGGGAATTACAATGAGAAGTCACTTAAAAATTAATGTTACTGTAATAATAATGTACTCAATTATCTGATAATAAGTAACGAAGGGATCTGTTAAGGGATTATGAGATATAATTCTGAGTAAAAGTTGTATTTTTCTAAATAACGCAGCTGATTGAGTTAAGGTATCACCTTGTGACGATGATCTTCTTATAAAACATATTACAATAATCTAATTAATAACATTATGAATTGTATAAATATTTGTATATAATACTAAAAGGTATTAATTAGTGATGCTTTCCATAGAGTGACTTATAATTTTTAATCCTATAATTTAACACACTTTATGCAAGGATCCAAAAAATGAAGGATAATGCACTGAGCGTGTCTAAAAATATAAAAATTAATACGTACTCATACAAAGGTAAATATATAAACTAGTATACATTAATAAGTTAAATAAAATATTTAAACTATGACAAATTAAAAAATTCAAAGTATACCGTATCCCGCTGTGCATATAACGTTTCCAATCACTATTTATAGCTGCAAAACGGTAACTTTTGTACACAAATCAGGACTAAGTAATTAATATCAACGGAGATCTTTTTCCGTAGCCAAATTAAATTTCATGAATGAATGGAAATTATATTTACATCAATTTACAAACCTATGCTTCATACATTTGTAAATTGATTAATTGAAGAAAATCATAGTTTATTTACTACGCGTTCAATTCTGAAACAATAAATTAATAGATAGTTTGTCGATCGTCGATTATTCATTATTTTACTGATCTGCATATGTCTGCTAACGTACCAATGGTTTTATACTGTGCAATGTTTTGAAATCATTGTTCCTCAAATCCTAGTCCCTCAAATCAAATTAATGTGGACAGGAAATACAACATGAATACCAGCATTTAACCAATCGTGACTGCTTTTGAATGGAATGAAAAATGTTCTACTCCCGCACCTTCTTTGAGGGTGAAAACTCGTATGTGGTATTTGGTTAAAATTCAGTTTAGCCTTTCAACGAGATTCACAATTGAACGATGCCGATCACATAAACGCTTGTTTATCCGCCCGCTCATGTGAAGAGCTGTTCTCTGATTGGAACATTGTCCAGTTCTCAATGAATATTCCCCGATTTTTCAAGTACACATGAAATAAATTTGCTCGTATGATGAAACAAATTCACAGGAAGCCAATGTCGTCAAATGTTACCCAAATGCAATACAATAAGATATCCAACTTTGTGGCAAATTTGAATTATATGAAGGATTAAAGTTCGTTACAAAGGCGAAATAATCCAGATGTTTCAAGCTTTTTCCGTGGAATCATTGCGAACTGAACGAGGGAAGGAAAAGGTAAGGCTCTTTGTGACCTTTAAAAAACAAGCGCTCAACCCTCAGTCAACCCAATTGATCGAGTTCGAACGAAAAACAAAGTATTCATTCTCTAAAGTTGTCGCAATTCAAACGCAATAAATCGATCCCTAGCCAATCGTTAGACCACTCCAGCGCACCGAAGGAAATCCGAAAAAAAACAAGCGAAAGATCGCGAGCGTTCCAAAGGCGACGCTCCCCCCCCCCCCCCGACCGTGTGCACCACACCGCCGTCGGTATTTAATATTCGGAGTATTCACGAAACGCTCGCCTGCGTCCGAATTCGAAGTGGACGGGTGGCGAATAAACGAACCGAAGCTGGAAAAACAGCCGAGCAACGGAGCGTGGATTTGCGCATGCCACTCGCACCCCGGAGGTTGCAGCCCGCGGGTGCCGTGCGCCCATCCGTGGGATGCCGACGATTTCGAGTGGTTCGCGAGGGTGGGGGACCGTGTAAAGACCGTGTAAAACGCGAGGCTTGAGGCGCTGACGAAGTTGGCGGGTGGATCTGGTGCGTCAATATACCCACTTGCTCGTCTTCCCCTCCCCCACAAACACACCCCCGCTCTCGCACCTCCACCAGAAAAAAAATAGAGCATGTAGTTGAACCTCCCAGAGGGGGATCTCGGATACTCGCGCGCCTTTTCGACGGTTCCGCGTGGTCGCGTCAAGTGGCGATTCCGAAGGGCGGCCCGGAATCCGGAATGGAGAGAGCGGTTGGAGTCGCGCGGATCACGGCGTTTCACACTCATCGCCTTCCTGCCTCCGGGCGACGCGACGGGACGCACAGAGTGGAGAAAGGTGCGCCGCAAATTTGATTTGCCCAAAAAAAAACCCTGGGTATGTGTGTTCCGATCTTTCGTTTTCCACAGATTTTCGTCGAATTGCGGAAAACGAGACACCACCACTCTTTCGGGGAGGGGTGCATAACATGCCTCTACTTTTATTCCGCCCTCGATCACTGATTCAGATTTGGTTTAACTAAACGATCATCGAAATTTTATGCCATATTTTACGTTATTTTCCCATAATTGTGAGATTTTTTGTGGAATTTACACAAAATTTATGTTTATTAGTTACTTAATAACCTACTATTCTCATAAAATTCACGACGCACTTTCATTTTTTACTACAATATACGTAATATGGCCCACAATCTGGGAAAATATGCCGCACGGAAGGAACGGTATGAAAGTAGTAAAACATCGTCAGATCTCCTGCGAGAAATATAAGTGTGTTCAACAGAAGAATCGTAAAACCGTTATATTCTTGTTTCATGAGTAGGAAGATAATATAAAAACACCCGAATTGGGAATCAAAATAAAACTAATGATATGCCCGCCCACATTTATGGTAGTTGCTTACCGTAATCGTAGCTGCTCTATCGCTTGGAGATGCATTTTGAACAATCTCAAACAAAAAATCCGTATCAAGTTTAACTTTTCATAACTCTTTTTAAGCACAAAACCTCGTTTTCCTTACATTAATACCTTCTTTATTACTTTTTACATCCTTCATGGCATCGAAAAAAAATCGACTTTTTCTTTTTTCTTACCTGTAAGTTTGTCACACCTTTTATTCAGAGTTTATGTTTTCAAAGTTGAGCTTCCTAAACACTGAAATATAGGTGGACGGTTTATTTAGGCTTGAGACGAGACTATTCCCCTGGGACTCGTTTGAAAATTATAAAGCTGCAATCGAGAATTCATTCATTCGTCGCGTAGCAAGATACCGCAAGAGGATACGAGACGAGCACCGCGTATTCCCTAAACAAGCAACCACCCTGTGATTAAAATTAATCTCGGATTCCCACTCTCATCGGCAATTCGTTGAGGGTGAAGCTGGTATTCGTGCCCGAACAATTGCACTGGGCGGACTGTATCGCGGATTTTCTCTCAGGGGAAAACGAATACTATCGTGAATACGTACTCGCGTCGCAGAGGAAATTACAACTTTGAATTTGTAATTGAAGAAAAGGCGTCCGCCTATCAATGGAAAAGCTTTAAAGCTGAGATATTTGCTGCCTCCTCTCCCAAAAGAATTATTTTTTATTCAACTTTATATTGCTCTTATTTTACAAATGCTTCCGTTGAGAAGTATCATGTTCGCTATATTCCTCGATA
The DNA here is from genome assembly GCF_022747635.1 of Hetaerina americana. NCBI lineage: Eukaryota > Metazoa > Arthropoda > Insecta > Odonata > Calopterygidae > Hetaerina > Hetaerina americana. The sequence continues at coordinate 35,800,208 of NW_027286069.1, forward strand.
TCTCGAATTAAATATTAGCGAATACTCTTCATGTCATTGATGGCTGTGTGATAAAGTGACAAATTACTGTGATGAAAGACACGGGATTGGGTTAGGAAAGCGTCTCACAACACGCCAAATTCTCGGAAGCCACTATACACAAGCTATCCAGAGGGACACAAGCGAGCACAATACTCTGCGAGAGGAGGTCTTGTAAGGCTCTTGTAGAATGTGAGGTAAACACTTAGGACCCATCAGAGGAGGTGAAAGCTTAGGATTCTAATAAAGATGAAGATAAGGAAGAAAAGGTTGAAGGTCAAGAAGGCGCGAGATTTGTAAAAACTTTTCACGAGAAGGAGCCAAGTAGTGAAACTTTATAAGGATAAGGGATGTGATCCCCTTTCCTCGTGGGGTTAGCAGGAAAACAAAAACTCTTTTAAAGGGTCAGGGCCGCTCGAGTGTTTCCTTCTTACAGGAAGATGTTGCGTTACGTATTATACACAAAGTGAATTGACCAACGAGGAACTAAAATAACAACATATAGATTCAGGACACTTTGAGACAAGTTGGATTCATTATAAAAGGGCAGAATCCCACGAAAAAAATACGCAGACTGAATAGAAACAAATGTTGGAAAAAATGGCGAGGGATAGGCGTAAATATTGGACTGCAAACAAAATTATCTTCGGTTTGAAAGACGAATCATGCTGATACTACTGGAAAAATAAAGCTACAAAAATATGAAGATCACTGCCGCACTTATAAATATAAATATTATATTTATTCCCGGGCATCGTTCGCGAAAATTGCACAAATGAGGCAAAATTACTGTTGCTTGCATTAAATCGACCTTAAGGTCATCCGTCCTGCTTTTACAAACTTTTCTAGTAATTAAATCATAATCCCATAGAGATTTATGAGTACGGGTGTCGAAACATACCCTACCAAATTCCAATTCGGCAGCTCGCAGGCATTAAGATATATGTAGAAAACATTATGAGTATCTACGCGTGAATGGGTCCCTGAATGTTTTCTTTTATTAAATGTGAATTAGTGTAAAGAGCGCGGCGCCTCCAATTTTGAATAAACTCCAAATTTGAAGAGCTCCACGCCGTTCTTTCCCTTCGTTCAACTCCTGAGAGGAGGTGCTTAGCAACAATATGGAAGCTGACCCATTTCTCCTGCAAGCCTGCTATGACCATATCTCTCGACTTGCCATCAACATCTCCTTCAATTTCTTCAGGTCAAAACAAATAAAAGGCGCGCTTCCGTGGGATTCATAAACCAGCTTGGAACGCAATATAGCATTGCATACCGTCACTCTCCTGCGTCTCGGACCATTCCCCTCTTCACAAAATACAATATAACAGACGCGACGAGGTCGAAAATTTCAGGACGAGAATTCGCATAATAACGTGCAAAGGATTTCGAAAATAATAATGCTTCACTTCGGGAGACCGGAGACGCAATGTCTATCTTTTGACCTCTGCCATTCACAAATATCCGAGACGGAGTGAGGGCAAAGGGAGCAAAATAAGAGAGACTATTTTTAATAACATTCCTCAGTACTTGCGGCTGACCTACTGAGGTGGAAGAATGCGACCATCTTTTCGTTTCCCGTCGCAGAATTTTACCATGAGAGAAGAGGGAAAAGAGGAGCGGATGGAGAGGAGGATACAAAATTCTACCACTGCTTTTATGCGGACCCTCGTAACCGTCACAATTACATCCTCGCTACATAAATAAATATATCTGGACGGCGGTTTTCGAGTGACGTGGCCGCGTGGGAGGAGCGGAGGAGGTTGAGGTAAAGAGTGCTGGGAGGAATCCTCGCCCCACCGCAAGAGAGCACAGGGGTAGACGGAAGTGGAAGCGTTTTATTTATTTTAAAATAAGACGGCGGCCCAAAGTTATCGATGCGCCATTGAAAAGAGAAAACGAACACTGCTTTCATATGAGACAAAATGGTGGACGAAGGGCGGAAGGAAGCAACTAAATACACTTTCTGTTTATTATGAAACCTCAAAATAACAAAGAAAGGGCTGTCTCGAAATCATTTATGTCTGTAAAGTGGACTCATTACGAATCCCTGTAGGTTAACCTGCTCGGCGATAACGTTGGCGCCTCCTGAACAAGCCGGACAGCCACCATGACGACTATTGTGCAATCGTTATTGATAATAAAACCATTTACCTATCAATAATGAGGTATGTCTGGAAACTATTCAGCCACGCATTATTTTGAGAAAAAAGCCTACCCTGAACAATGAAGCCTCATAGTCTCCTTTGAAGTCCTCCCCTTGGGACCTCACACACTTATCCCAGCGTCTCTTCCACTTTTCAAAGCAATCGGCAAAGCCCTTTTTCGGAATGGCCATCAGCTGCCTCGTCGCATTCCCCTTTATCTCGTCAACCAACTGTCGGGAAGACTGGGCTTTTGTTTCAGTGTCATATCCCCATGACCCATGGCTCATCTTCCAGTTATGACCTTATTTATAAATCCTGGGTCATCGTTTGAGGTGTGGAGCAAGTTCCTTGCAACTGCAGAACGACAGTCTTGACGTTTACATTTTCATTTAATTTGTTTTATCGTTGTTGTTCCGTGATAAATTAAATTTAATAATTAATTAAAAGGCGTAAAACATTAAAAGTAGTAGTGGCCTTAAAAAAATATCATAATTTTACAATGTGAACTAAATTCTATCGAAATGAGATGCTCTTTAAGTTAAATAATAGCCCTTTAGAGCCAATTCATACTCGTAGGGAACAGGAGCTGCCTAGTGGAAGTGTTCAAAGGGATGGGAAGACGGAGGTTCAGAGGGTGACACATCCAGGTGTCCCAGTAAGATATTTTCGCAGGGCTGAGGGCCCTCTAGTTAGTATCTCAGCTGGTCACTTCTCCTTCTCTCACTCCATAGTTCCCTTACATTAATTTCCCCTTTTCTATGCTCCTGCAATTCCAAAATTCCCCTTATTTCTCCGTTTCTCTTGCATTTCGGCCCCATAAGTTTATGTTTAGCCCGTATCGCCCTATTTTAGACTGATATTCCTTGAATACTTGTGATCGACCGAAAATAACAGAGAAAAATATTGCCAGCCAATGAAATTCTGCACGTAGGCGAATGCAAACTCGAGTTCATTCGCAAAGGCAATTTAATGTCATCCTTACGCTTTCCGTAGTCTAATTTTTAACGATCCTTAATTTATGAACATCATAACGACTGGAATGGTCCCGAAGGGCTGGGGCTATACTTTTTTACCATTTTCAAAAGGCGGAAAAAACAATAGAGGCACCCATCGGATTGTTTTTAATAAAAACAGCACGGAGAGAAAACGGAATTCAGCCGTTTTTTTTACGCTCTCGTCCATTCCCCCGTTGCCAAAATAGCTTTCCACCACACTTGATAAGACGCCCACCGCGAACGAAGGGAAGGAAAGCGGCGATTGACCTCTGTGGAAGCAGTCCGAAAGGACAGTGATTACCTAGAATTCTTACCGGCGCCCGTACTCTTACATACGCACTGAGGCGAAAGAATTTAAGTACCTACTGAGGAGTCGCAAATCACTGAGCCGAGCACGCATGAATGGATTCGGTGGACATTTACCTTGCTCGTGGGAGAGGTAAATGGGGCGATTCCTGGAGCTCTTGGGAATGGTAACAACTACATCGAAACAATATCCCGCAAGCCGCCGCAGGGACGGGTGGTAGGGGCGTCAGAGCACCAGACATGTACAAATGTACGTACATGCATATGAATATATATTTGCTTATGCACACAATTACACACTCACACCCCTACGTGCATGCCTACATAGTAAATGCATCATGCAATGGATCGTGTTTTTGACCATATTTTTTTTGAGTTTTGGTTTTCAATTCAAAAGTTCCTGGCGCTCGGGTTCGCATTTGTTATCACGCGACGATAGAAATTGTAATGGAAATAACTCCCTCATAGCAGTAGCTAAAGGGATACCAATGCTCTCATATTTATGGGAAGGCCGGAATGGGAGGGGGGGGGGTGAGTTGGGAGAGAAGGGCGGAAGGAGATGGAAGTTGAAGCGGTCGGAACTCAAAGAAGAGAGCGAATCTAATTCGAAACTTGGCCGGCTGAAGGAGAAGAGCGACGGGGACGGCGAGGAGGGCTGGGCGAATGTATACATCACCGCAATGTTACATTACCTACCAATCCGTGGGAGGGAAGGGATTGCGGAGGACTGGGATACTCCACGCCTCGAGGGAATTCCGCCACGAGGGGGGGGGTCGAAGGGACGACGAACGGCAAACGAGATCCACTCCGTCAGCCGAAACGATATTGCTGGAATTCGTCTGCTGATTGCGTATGGCCCAATATTTCTATCATTCAGGGCATCATGAAAAAGTTAAAATCGCAGTAAAAAGAAACACCAAAATAAGCGATTAAGAGTGTTAATAGCGTTCAACTATTAAATAAAAACGGCGTTGAATATTTTTCATCATGCTCCCTTGGGCATTTTAACATTCACGCGTCCACGTTTTCAATATTCGACCTCACTAGGCACGATATTTACCACAGGATCATAAACGAACGACCAAAATAAATTCTGGGACAAAAAATGTTGCTCAAATATATTTAATTCCTTTCATCAGACTTCCATTTTTATACGTATTCTATACTTTTCTCTTTCATGTCATACAAGACTTGGTTCGGTGAATTCAATTAAGAGTGAGTAAAGGACTTCACGAGCCAACAACGATAAAACAAATGAATGGAATTATTTCAGGCAGTATGATGGAAATTGGCACCATCCAGTTGATTCCATAGACACATAGCATTTGGGTTCACGCATACTTCAATGGATTGAATACATCTTCGTTTATATATATATATATATATATATATATATATATATATATATATATATATATATATATATATATATATATATATATATATATATATAAACTCTTAAGAGTGTTTATGTCGTGAGGTATGCTACTCCGATAATATTATTTCACGTAAAGTTTACTATAGGCGAGCATGATAACATTGGGCAATTTCTTCTCAAATATCTCCAGTGGACATGAAAGGAGTAATAGTTTGATAGCACGAAAGCATTAAATGAGCGAGGCTTGGATCAGCACAATTTTCCGGATAGAATTTACGGTGCGTATTCACCCCCAGCCACACATCCTAGCGGTGGCTTGCAGGGTACTAAAAAAAATACAAAACACATTCGCAAAGCACTAGGTATGTAATCTGGCACACGACCTGAAATTTAATGGCTCTCAAAAAGCTTTTATTATTTCACACACAACAAAGTTTTTAAAATCACCAGATTTTTCCCCTAGAAAATTGATACATATATTTTTATACTTAAAATGGCTCTCTGAAAGCTTTCATAATTTCCGTTTCATCAAAGTTTATATAAACCACGAGATTTTTTCACTTAGTAAATAAGGGAAAATATTTTTATGAGTAAAAATGGCTATTTCAAAAGATACCCCTATCCAAATCAAATATGAGAGTTAAGGGTTTACTTCCAAAAAAAAACCAAAATTTAAGGCGTTTTTTAACATTATTAGGATAAAGCGTATTGCAAAAAGGTTATGTTAGAGTAAGGCACTTTTGTATTTCATCCAAAAATCATAGTTCACGTAATTCATTGTTTCAGCAAACTCCAGCACACTTTTAATTAAACTTAAGCACACAAAGTAATTTTGATCATAAATGGTCTTGGAAGCAAAACCGTGGATTGGAATGAGAATCAATGCAGAGATAACAAAGTTAACGAGATTCGTGAGAAAGAGGAAGGCCAAGTAAACTGTTAAAATTATAAGGTAATTACTAAAGCTGGCATAACAGTTTACCAATTTCGGAATTATTTTGTGCCCTTCTGGTTAAAGTAGTGCGGGCATAAGTAGAAGAAATGCGCTAAGTAAACAAGTTTTTACAAAGAGGAGGTAATTGATGACAGACACCTACATTGAGGAAGGATATAAAGAAAAGGTTAGTGAAAACTTTGGTATGAAGAGTGGTCCCATTTGGTACCTCTCAGAAACTTGGTCGCTGGAACCTCATGAATGGACGTGGATTGGAGGCTTTTGAATGGACGTAGAGAAAGATGTAAAAGGTAAAATTAATCGAAGGAAATCAAACTAAGAAGTGCGAGGCATGGTGGGGGAAAAGAGAGGATTGTTGGGAGAAATTCAAGAAGAGCCTGGAAAGGGGATGAAGAGAGAGAAAGTGAGTGCTGAGCATTTTAAGTGACGGTGGAATGCTGAAGCCTAGAGGGAAGAGGGTAAAAGAAGAGTATAAAACATAGATATGCTAAGTGAAATAAAGATAGGCAGAAAACAGAGAAATGAAGAAGAGTTTATTGAGGTGGGTTTAAAATCGTGTCTCGTTAATTTAGGCATAAAAATGTAGCGCTAGTTGGTCTGTGTTCCCACAACACCTACCTTTAACGGTAGATCGCAAAAATTAATTGAATTCTTTACTTACTGGTTAAGTCATCTACTGATCCCTTTGCGTAAATCCTTAGGCTTACCTGGAAAGAAAATGGGAAAAGAGTTATTACAAAAATTAACTATTTTTACGTCAATTCCCTCTTGGATATTACCCTTGTGTGTTATACATAAATTCGAGATACGGCAAATTGCATCCCGTTGGGATCCGTTTTACATTTTCGTACTCGATGAGCTCATGGAAATGTTAAAGGTCGATGTTTTTATTTGCAAAAATATCAATCGTATGAACCTGATTTTTTCAACAAGGCAATTATCGTTGTTCCTTGACAAATTAGGTCAGTCTACAGAGTAAAGGCTACAGCTAAAAATATTAAGGAAGTCCGTTTTCTATTAAAATATCAACAAAGAATCATATTTTCTCTCGCCCAATTAGCAAGAATAAAGGAATTAATATGAAAAAATATTTCATTCTAAGGCAGGAATGAATTAAAGAAGAGAACAGAAGCTCGGTCTCATGCGAAACAGTGCTGAGATTTATCTGCGGTTTAACGATCCATAGCAGATGTGAGTACCATCTAGGGTCAAATAAATTTCAGGGGTGTTAATGAATTGAAAAGGTTAGAGAGAGAGAGAGAGAGAGGGGTTTGCTATGAATAAATTTGTGGTTCATGAGCTCATGCAAAAATGTGACCCCTTGAAGGTATCGGTAAAAACACGTCCCTTAAATTTCTGTCTTCGAAACAATCTTTATTAATAGAAAAAACCATAATTTTTTTAATGGTCGCCATTTATCATACAACAAGCCTAACAGCCTTCAATTTTGCGAATTTCAAACACCATACACTGAAGAATCTTCTTAGCTCATGAACAGAGTGAATAAAAAATTGGGCAATCGGAAATTGACTCCAACGTTAGCAAGGAAAATTATACGTATCATTTTGAGTGCTTCATGGCATGAAGAGTTTGAAAAAGATATATTTAGAATGGAATTGACAGGATATGTCCGTAAGATACGATTTAAGCTGGGAAGGAAAACGGAAAGTATGTAGGCGAAGGGATTGAAGTGGAAAGCGGAGAAATACGGATTAAGAAGCTAGTGTGAGTCGCGTTCTGTTCAAGAGTAGGACTGAGGATTTTGCGAGAATCCTCAATGGGAGACGCGGAGAGCACCCCTACTTGAACGGGCATATATACGTGTCGGTTAAGAGGCTCAGTCGAGGTTTCGTTCAAGAACAAACAGAGTAAACCACAATAAATTACATCTTAGCATTCAAATGCTGCTTGCACGGAATAGATGCCTATATGAGGTCAGCCAGCCGGCGTCTACCGAGCTAACACAATTAGTATAATAATCACATCATTACGGTAATAAAGAAACAAGCACAAGCGGTTGCATATTTCGGCCAGATTGGCCTTGTGACACTGACGAAAAACATTAAGCCGAAAATTCTCAGTTAAATCAATTATGGTCTAGGGCATTCGATCATGGTTTAATTCAACGGATTAGCTCCTCAAAACATCCACCGTCGGGGCGAGGAACACGAATTTAAACGAACAATTCACCATTAAACGATCAATGCAACAGATATATCTGTCTCACTTATCATTCAGCACTTTGAAAAAGCGTTACCTCGAGCAAAATATAGTTTATTATTTAGGGAACCTCACTTCAATGGCTGGAATATAATTATCCATGCCTCCTAGCAGAAATCATTTCCCATTCGCTTGGAATTTTCACGGGGGAGAAGGAGGGGAGGGGTGGTCGGGATCCGACGTTTGGGAATCCCTACACTAAGAGCATTTTGTGTTCGAAGGAACCCTTTTGACATAGGAAATGAATGTGGGGAGTGAGGCGGAGGGTGGGTAAGGGCATGCAGATAGATAGAGAGAAAGAGAGAGACGAGTTCGAGAAATCTCCCATCCCCCCAACAAAAAAAAGAGATCCCTTTTGCGGGCGATGTGGAGGCGAGAAAGGGGGTGTAGAGGGGGAGCTCCCGAAGCCGGGGGATCGAGAGAGACACCCACAGTTCTCGCTCCGGGATGAACCCTGCGGCATCTGGCTTTGGCGGCAAAAGGGATGAGCGGAAATGGGCACGAGTGGGGGGATTCCTAAGATTCGGAGAAAGAAAGAATAGATATGCGGTGAGTGGGACCAATATTCCCCGCATGACTGCGCACGGCACGGCATATATTCCTCCCATTGGCGTAAGGGATGGAGATGGATTGCGGGTATAGTATGTGGAGGAGAGGATGGAGATAGAGGGAGGGAGACGAAGAGATAGAGTAGATGGTGCACACGTACTCCACGGGGAACAAGCAAGAGTCCGAGCAATCAGGAAGATGGGAAGAATGCGAGACGAGAAAGGAGTTACGTCCGTCTCTGATCTCGGGGAAGAAAGGGAGAGGAAGGGGTTGAGGAAGGCCAGGGTGGGAGTGTTGGATGATAAGCTTTCTAGGGAGGGTTAGGGGGGAAAATGGAAACAAAAGACCTTCAGACGGGAGGCCAGTGTTGCTGCTCTCTGCCGGCTGTAAAGAGGAAGGGAGAAAAGGTCAAGTAGAGATTAGAGAAATGTAAAATGCTTTCGGGGATAGAGAGAAGCAGCAGCAAGAGAAGAAAAAAGACCTCTTCCCCACTCAGAGGATGGAGCGGAGCCTTCCTCGCAAGACGTCTTCGCCGGGAAGAAGAATTCGCTCCCATGAATAAGAAAAATATGCTCTTTGACTATCCATTTGACTGCCGTCATTTTTCTTTGAGAATTACTCTATTCTCCGGATTGGCGTGAGGCTTCGAGTGCCGAAACACTGTAATTTTAAGGAAACTACCGCGTATTACTGTTTGAATAAATAATACATTTTGGCAGCTTGAATACGGTGCTTTCTGACTTTAATTTCTAACGGAAAGAAGGAAAAAATATCAGCTTTGAGGCTGGAAAACGAGGAATATGAATATTTCCTTGTTAAATCTTGACGTAAAAAACAAAAATATCCAAGTAATTTCTTGAATATCGAATTTGAAGAAAGTCATAAATTTGCGGTTCATTGGATGAAGAATCAAAGGGATTATTCCCTTAACTTATTATCGGATGAAATCCGTTTATTTAATAAATTGAATGACGAAATATTTTATTGAAAAAACCTAATGGTTCCAGAAAAGCTAGCGCCTTAAACTCTCATTTGAACAATTCCGAAATGAAAAAAATAAAATAAAAAATTTAGAATGCATTGGTGTCTATCTGAAATATTTACGTTCAAAACTGATATGCTAACGTTATGCTCACAATCATGTCTATCCTAAAATAACTTATGGTAATTCTGGACGTGATAAGGGAATGTCATAAGAGATGGATTAAATCACATCAATCGTTTTGAACCAGCTCTCTCTTTCACTCAATTTTCAGATAGCCATGGTCCACATGATATTTAATAATACAGGTTTGAAAATTTAAGAAAGAGATAAAGGATCCGTTAATACCTATTTCCTTAAATACTGAAATCAGACCAGTAGAGAGCGGTACACATTCGCTTGTCCCTCTCTAACTACGATGATAATTAGGATGTTATTTTTTTCCGTAGAATTCTTCATTACAAAACATCCTTTTTCAGACTTTTATTTTGGCTTTAAAAAGAATTGTTTGACAACTATTTTGAAAGTGAGCCTAAAAAATTAAACCTGGATGCATGTAAAAATAATAAGGAAAAATTAGAGTTTTTCTCTATGACAGCCAAACTTACAGATTGATGTTTTCCTTGCATGATGATAGGTTAATTAAAAGTATTATGTAGGAAATGATATCAAGTAAGAGAAATAAGGTAGATCTTAAGTTTCTTCCTCAAGCAGCATATTTTCTGTGAATGTATCTTATTTGAAAGGTTTAATAAATTGATATTTCCTGATAAATAATATAAATTGATAATAAAATAAATAATAATAAATTGGATGAATATTAAATTTGATAATAATAAATAAATAATAATAAAATTGACATTAAAAATTAATAATAATAAAATTGATAATATAAATAAAGAATAATAAAATTGATAATAAAAATAAATAATAATAAATTGATATTTCCTAATATTTCGTTTAATAAAATATAAATGCATAATAGAAATTTTCACAGTAGTTTCAGCATTATTTTTCTATACTTTTGAGTTTTGAAGATACGTTTAATGAAAATAATTAAGTGGATGAAGACTTCAAAAATAATTACTTGATCAATGCTCAAAGAGTCAATCGACTCCAATTAATGTAAATGCATCGGTGACAACTCTTTAATGATAAAAGTTTGATCAAACCAGAAGAACATTTCAGCATAAAAAAATTTATCAGATGTTCCAATCGGATATATTTAACTGACATAATACCTCTCTCAGCATAATCATATCTAAAGAGCGGGATGTATCCTAAATTTAATATACGCGAGATAACGTGTGAATTTCGCATTGTATTCGCACATGGAGAATCACATTACTAGATTGCTGACGAGTCGATTGTTGATGGCGTATCACAAACATATAACCATATAAACATGCCCTAAGTAAACCTCTAAACCGCCAAATTTGCCTTAGAAAGAACGAAATTTGCCTCAGCTGGTGAGTTTCTCATGGCAACTTGATTGGAAATGGCATGATAATTTCATCCAAAAAAAACAAAAAGACGGCATTATGTTAGGAGCTATGTAAAAGTATCTGCACTCCCGTTTTTACTGCGGGAAAAGGCATACGAATTCCTCTGAACGGAAAATAGTGAGAATCCTCCACCAGGTGCAGTGGCAGGATTTATGAAGAGTAAGAATTTGGTGCGAGAGTACGGCGGGAGCCTCGATCCAAGGGATTGCATCAGAGTGCGACGGGAATCTCATCTCTCCCAAGGATTCGCGGATGAGGTGCGAATGACAGTGCCCTCGATCATAATAATATTGTTCGCGAGAACGGATGCCCCTCGTCCCAGAATGCATCTGGAGAGAAGAGGCCCAGACCTAGATCCGAGAGGAGATGAATTTGGTTCAGATGCGTGGGAGATGGGGATGCTCTCGACGGCTGAACCGCGGCCGGGCCATCCATCAAAGGCGCACGATTCAACCGCACAAGGCCCACAGGGTGAAAACACACCCCGTTCCCGACTATCGCCGACTCCGATCTCTCGCACTCCGCGGAGAACGAGGGAGACCCTAGTCAAATATATTCCGAAGTTCCTTGAAGTGTCGAGAGATTCGGGGTTAGAAGCAGTGGCAATGACTCTCTCCAGTGAATTATCGTTTTTCCTTGGCCAAAGGAAGACGTGGAATAACAACGCTGGTTTCATGCGCTGAATTTGGGAACGAAATCATTTGGTGGCATTTTTCATAATATTCAAACTTAAGGGCACAAGGATTTTGTGCCATACTGTTTTATCACTCTACGGGCAGTTTGATGGCACATGGAATTCATTTGAGCGCACAGAGATAGTCCAAATCCCGTTAAACAAAATTCTGCAAATATATCGTTGTTAAATAAAAGGAACTTAAAACGGAGAGAACAACACGTTTCACTAAAAGGCTGCAGCTATCCTGTTATCACATTGAAGTTCAGACTAATTATTTCCTAATGCTCTGAAATGCTTGATGACGGAGAAAAACTACTGAACAAATTTACTTATAGTAAGATGATATTCTACGGCAAGAACAGGTAACAGAATTTTCCGGATTCCTCAATACATGATAAGTTAAGACGTTCACTTTTGGTACTTTGAAAATACCTAATCTATCACAACAAATGATTTTAGAGGGAATGCAGAGATGCCCGAACATGAAGTTGTAAAGTGAGTTGAAATTAGTCGTGGTTGCAATGTTCTATAAGGCCAATATGCAATGTTTGCAATTATGCAATTTTCTCTATTTACCATAGTGCCTACTCTTGGTCTTTGGATAATGATTAGTTTGTTCTATTCTATTCCTGCAATAATGATGGAGCCCGTATCTTTGAAAAAGCAATGATTTTTGAGGCCTGAGCTGTGTTCACAGGCTGAGCTTCAAGTTGGCGTAAGATTCCAATGTCACAAACTATTATTTCCAAATTCCAAAGAAACTGCGGGAGATGCCGCAACAGTAACTTTTAACGGAGTCATCCGCTAATGTGCATTTCAATGCAACAATTTCAGAGCGTAAAAATCATTCGCCTTGACTGGGACTCGAACCCAGATCCCTCAATATCCGGTCGAGTGCTTTAGCCACTTAAGCTACCGAGGCGTCCTCTTAAACTCTGAAATTTTGGGGCTTTTAAAGGAACTAGATGTTATGACGAAATACCGTACATACAATGTCACATGCATTCGTAGTCGTGCGCGAGGCGCCACTGTCCAAAGCACTCGACCGGATATTGAGGGATCTGGGTTCGAGTCCCAGTCAAGGCGAATGATTTTTACGCTCTGAAATTGTTGCATTGATATTATTTCCAGGCAAAATATCACGGAGAGCCTCTTCCCCACTTCACGAACACGTTCTCGGCCTCTACATTGGAGCGGTGGTGATTACCGACAGTCAACTTCTCGAACCGTACAGCAATAAAAACATTTTAAACATCCTCATTAACTCCACAGTAAATGCCAGGGGGGATAAAATACACTGAGGTTTAAAATAACTCGGAGTGTGGGGGAGCTGGTAGTCGGCACACTCGGAAACACGGGGAAAGTGGATGGAACGGTAGCGGAAATGAAAGTCACTCCATCGCAGCTGCGGACAGAGGAGGAGCGGCGGCGGTGGAGGGAGACTTCAGGTGGTAGGAGCACTTCGATGCGATCCCGTGTGTGTTTAAACGGGCCCAAATTGCCCAGTCCCCTCCATCCATCCAACCCCCGCGCACTCTCACGGGGAGGGGAGGGGTCAATAAACAGGAAAGCAGGAGGCAGTCGAGGATCGAGGAATGAGATACACCGGGGGGGGGGGGTGAGGAGAAGACGCGGATGGGGGCGGGGCATGCGGGTTCCCACCATCGATTTTCGAGGACGGAAGGGTAAAAATACGGAGGAAAAAGTGGGGAGTCTTTGGGGAAAAAAACAAAATAAATAAAAACGAGTAGCTACGTGCGAGACGCAAAACGCGAAGGGAGGAACCCGAGCGGCAAGGAGGGGGAGGAGGCGGAGGACGTAAAGAGTTCTCTCAAGCCTGCTTCCAAAAGTAAGAAAGAGATGTGCGGAGGAGGCTGGATGCCGCTAGAGGGGAGGGAGACTCTCCCGGGAGGGGCGCGATTACTGCCCGACATTCGGTCCCCCCCTCTCCTCCCCCCACTCATTAGTCACGTCGTTTTGCGTCATTTTTTTACTCCACCGGAATAAAATAGCACCTGTTACGCCGGTTCAATCTCGGCCTCCTCCTCCTCACTCCCCCTGGAGGGCTGCTGAGGCATCGTGGAAGAGGAATTCCCCGCATCGATCGGCCAAATTATCCGTCAAACATCGACGGCGGTGGTCCCAAACGGGGCCCAGGGGAGAGAGAGGGAGAGAGAGATGAAATGGGCATTTTCTTTGGAGGGGCGAGGGAGAGAGGCAGAGGGTGGGAGAAAATGAGAGATTTAGTGGTGAGCGGTGGGTATCGCACGCAGCGAAGTGGAAACATTTGCGACGGGTGCTTTTTACATCTGCTCGGGATTCTTACTGTAGCACGGCTATGGGAATATCATGGATCGGAACAGGGAATCAGAATTATTCGAAAATTTGGGCCCGCGTATATAGTCGAGTGGAGATGCGGCTCATGGTACATGACGATTTGGGGCATAAACGTGTCCCATATATTCTCTCATCACATCCAGTCTTACAAATTGGGTTAACTTAATTAAAGCCAATTCATTTTACTTCTGAACCATTAATATCGGCTTTCTTTCAGTTCATCCTAAGCAAACCATCTTGCAATGAGTCGAACGCCATCATAACGTTCAACTCATCGCAAGAAACCTCAGCACATAACCTGATTAAGTAACAAATATTTAATATTAATAGGCTAAAAACAAAGTGATTAGACGATTATTATAAATGATACTGCTTTACGAAGAACATTTTATGAACGAGCGCACAAGAATAGATAATTGTTCTCAAAATACTTTAGCCCCCCAACGTTTAATCAGCTACATTCATTTGGTAACTGCGTCAAAATCTCGTAATAAATAATTCACAAGCAAATACATGGTATGCCTCACTTGGATTAACATTTTTAACTATTTCGATTCAACATGGACCAACAGGTGAAATCCTTTTCACATTTTTAAATAGTATTTTCTTTAACGAACGAAAAAAAAGCTTGTCAAAACTGGATTTCAATCACCAGAACGGCTGCAGTTTGAGAGGGAAGGGAATTCATTGAAATGTTGTACGGAGTATATTACAGAGCCCTGCTTGATTTATAAATGCTAATCGCGTGAATAGAGATAAACCCATACGTTCTTCGGTACTATAAGTTCGCAATTAATTCAAGTTTTCCATTGCATTCATTAGAATTTAAATGTTATGTTTTATATATATTATAAATGTTATATATTATCCCTTTCGAGAGTTACTTTCGTTACTTATTTATTCCGTCCTACTCCTAGATATAAATCTGCATGCAATTTTTGAGGGCTGCACTCTTTTTATTAATAGTTTAATCCAGTCTGAGATGCCTTTTCCATATATGACACACACATATCGGTGGGGACCAATTGCATTTTGGAAAGGGGCACACCAAATGCACCTAATTCGGTCGGGATCATTGCAGGAAATTCCTCATTTAGGTCCCTCCGCCGCGTATGCACTACCACGCCCATTTCTACATCCCCTCCGGCGGGTAACCGACCTCGCTCCACACTCCTTCCGTCTCACACACGCTCCCTCCCCTTCCCCGAGCAATGTGAGACGCCACTCCCGGTGCTCTCCGTGGGTGGCGCGCAACGGGGGAGAGGGGCGGAGTTGGGGGAAAAGAGGCGCCTCCCACCCCACGTTCCGCCACGCACCTAAAGGCAAACCCCCTGCCCTCCCCTGCTACGAGGACAACCCCTCCGGCCGTGATTTAAGACCCCGTCTCGGGGGTGACCGCGTCAGTGACGGGTTGAAAAGGAAAAGGGTGGCGGTCTACGCGAGGTCTCGGGGAGGTCTCCTCCGTTTTATTGACCGGATTCACGCCCCCCCTCTCTCTCGCCGATATCCCCGGGTAATGCGTTCTGCGTTTCTTTTTTTAATTCCACGTAAGCTCTATTTTTGTTTCCATGCACCCACACCAGGCTCCCCGATTCAGCGCTCACCGAAACATCTCCCATTACAAATGCAGTCCCCGCTTATGAAAAACTGTTGTTTTTTACTTTAATTGCAATATTCTCCGCTATCTACAAATATTTTCATTTAAGTTGGTCTATCTGCAGGTATTAAAAGGGATGTGGTAGCCCAGTGAAGAGGGCATTGAGCTACTAACCGGAGGGCCCAGGTTCGATTCCCGGGTACGCCTCTGAACATCCTCAACTTTCCCCAAGCTGCGAGATTTGTACCGGATTCTCCTGGGAAACCATCGGTGGAACAGTTGTGTGACTTTCACACGCCGCGCCGTTGAGTAGTACTGGGCGAGCTTTACCCTCGCCAACCAAACCGACCTTTCAATACGGATTGATTACTACGGTTCATCTACTAAAGTACGAGAAATACCAAGTACAGGTACACCTGCACTTAGTCTCGTTTTCTCTCAATGATATTCTTCATTTCCTTGTCTCTTATACTTTCATGTTGTCTAAATAATCTCCTCCACTTATTCAACGTCCACCTTTCTACATTACGGCAATGGCATCTATACGTATATCTTTCAATAACTCTTCCATCAACTTTTTTTCCCTTTATGGATTTTCATGTTTCGAATTTTCCCTAGCAACTTCCTCACTTCTCCCATCATATAGTATGAAGCATTTTGAGTTAGTATTATTCTCTGTCCATATTATTTTCTTTATTCATTTTCATAGCCATATTTTGAAAGGTTCCTTTCTGCGCTCTTCCTCTTGCCTCTAAAATAAATATTATAAAGATATGATAATTATTTATCATCTCACACAGATGTGACTTTCGCAGTCATCGTTTACCAAAATTCCTCCACCTCCTTGAATAGAGAGGCCTTGAAATTCGCACTAGGACCATTAGTTTTTAAAATATATTTTTCCCCACCTACATGCTGTAGGCAACAATTACCAACTTGAGTATTTCGTAACAGTCGAATTTTATCGGTTGAACTTTTGAACTTCACGATTGTTCCTCTATTTCTTGCTATTGCATGAAAACACACCATTTATTTATTGTAAATAAGTAATAGTACAGTAATTTCAGATTATATGTTGGCGAAAAAAGGGAGGAAAGTTTGGTACAACTCTTGCCCATCCTTACTTTCAGTAAGCTATAATTCTGGAATGATGTGATTTATCACGGGAAACAGCTAGTTACAATAGGATTTATTCATAGCTCTTTTTTTGCGATTAACTGCATTTTTAACGCTTTATCTGATACTGATTTTTGTTCCCTAGTGATTCCAGTTAAATTACATACAGTGTGTTATTATTGCCACCTAATGTACGTCACTTTTCATCATTCCTCTATTGTACACTCATTACTCGCAGCGTATTTCAATTGCTCCATCACTTCCCATTCCTCTGTTATAATTTATTTCCCACAATCATGGCGTGAATGCGGGGACATAATCGCCTTGACTGATCCAGGAAAAATTAGTAAAAAATATAATATAAATGGAAAAGTATCGATTCCTTCTTTGCGCAAGAGCCCTCCTACTGGATCTCCCCATATAACTTCCTGCTGTTCCTGAAAGGCGCCGGTCGCCGTTCGAGCTGCCGAGGCTAACTCATTCCTCGAGGAAGAGGTGGTGGAGGGATGAGCCGGGAGGAGTCGTAAATAAGACGATAATGACAGTGCTTCCGCGCGCATGTGGGGTGTTTGCCTGGGATTCCTTCCATTTTAAAAACGCCCCCGAGGGGCTCGGCCTCCTCCATCACTCGCCCGCCATTATCGCATGTGTGAGCTCACGTTGGTGTCTACGCGCCCGCGCCGTCGCCGCGTATATATTCCTACCCACGGCCAAGCGATAATACGACGGTTACGCTGCAGCGCCCATGTGACGTCGTATTAACACGCGAAGCCGCTGGGCAAGGCGATGCGTCTAAATGAGATGTGGTCGCGCTGTGTAAATTTAGATGGGACATTTCCGGCGAGTTACACGTTTCATATTTCGCCTACGGAAACAGCGGATCGCCGATATCCCAATATCCAAATGATGGGGATAAGAAGCGGTTACTTTTAGCAAGTCGTACCTACCAATGCCATTCAAGATCTTTAGAGATTTCAACCATTAACACCGCAAAGCCGATTCATAAAATATTCTAAGACTGCAATGCTTAATATCGGGCATCGCACAGCCGTAATGCCGCATTGATTCCCACACTAGTGGAAAGGTCTTGGCTCGCAATTGAAACAAAATTCGACATCACGACGTAAATTTCACGCATTAAGTTATATAAAAATAAATCGAAGGAATAGATGGATTGCTGTAGATGATATGAGAATAACAAGTACACATTTTAAAATATAAATTCATCATTTTGCAAAAGCATATGAAAACTGTGATAAAACAAACGTAGGAGGCACAGATTCAATGGCACTTTTGGGACGACCGGAATCCACGAAAAGAATGGTGCATCCTACTTCTTTCTACACTCTTGCAAGTAGAGGCTCCTTATTTGAATAAAATATGATCGTGGTCTATGCACAAAATAATTACTAAACCAACTTATCACTGAGCCTGGCAATGATCGTTGGGCATGAAATAAGTGTTTCGACCAGCCATACTCATATTTCTGAAATGGAACATGAATTCACTTGAATCGAAACAATTTCAAAGTTAAGATATCGCAAGGAGCAACGATTCTTGTTCGCCACGCAAGCAATGTTTACCGCTCGGTCCTGTGGAAAACATATCTGCAGGTATATTCGCCTTTCCTGCAAAACATATTGCGTTAATAGAGTCATAAACGTTTTCTGTTCACCCAACCCTACTTGCGATTCTAATAATCTACACGTGTCAGACATATTTTGTAGTTCACCTTGGGCAAGGGTCGTTGGAATTAAATAAAGTGAACACTACAAATGCTCGCTGTCGTGGCTGAAATGTCTCGTCAATCGAACAGCGCAGTGCTTGATAAATTTTAGATATTGAATGGGTGTTACCTATCCCTACGGAACCTATGTATCATGCATAATGGGCATTGGAAAGGCGTGTATGCCTGGAAGCGGCAGAAGGTGGCGAGAACGTGGTAGCCCTCACTCTCTTCGACGACAACACGTCTCTTCACTCTCTCTCTCTCCTCGTCGTCAAGTTTTTCAATAAGGACGGTTTTCGCCGGGTTGTTATTTTTCCAAAATATTATTTCCGAGTGGGCGATATACACACCCGGGGTTTTAGAGATTTTTCCCTGACATAGTGCGCGGGCTACAAGTTTTCGACTTCGCCGGATGGAAATGAAAGTTTTTATTGGAAGAGTTTCCCCTCCCGGCGGTGCGTCTCAGACGAGCGAGCATAGGGATGTTAATATTTAAACCGGAGAGAGCGAACTTCAGAAATAATATGACCGTCTGGCTCATGCTGTAGCCGTTGCGTGCAACTAAGACGGATTATCCTTGAGCACCCAGAACGAAAAGATGGATGGCCTCTTGAGGAAGAATAACCGCTAAAAGCTGTTCCATTTTCACACAGTAAAATAGATCGTATCCATGACGTAAGGAATTTGTTTCAAGCGAGCATGTGTCTATATGAAAGGTTGAAGGATTTTTTTATGCGAACACGTGCCCTGCAAAAGTAGAAAGAGTATGTAAAAACACAAGAATGAGTATTCAAGGCTTGTATAAGACTGAGATTTCTGACTACAAGTCAACGTTGATAACTCTATTTTTGAGACTCGCCTGGCATGAAAAATACACTACATTTTACATTTGTATCAGATGAGTATTAGGCTATCACGCGTTTCATAGTCCCCTGAAATGAACCGCGATTTCAGTAATTGCACCAAATATTTAATTTTAGGAAGAATCTGTGTATAGGACGACGTAATTTGGAATGACATGAAGAATGATTCAGCGATAGTAACTTTAGAGCTATAGAGCTTGCATGAACTTCATAAACATATCAACCGCATTAGTATGTAATAAAACCGAGATTTATTTTCATTTACCCCTTCCTGCACCCAGCCAACATTTTTTTGACTCATATTTCAACTAACCTGTAATACCTATGAAGTTATACTAAACTGTTTTCGATGGAAATTAAAATGTGAATAAGCTGCAAAGAGTTGGATAAAAATGTCTTTAAATTGAAAAATAGAATATACTTTCACAATGTGACATACATTTAGCCTAAACATCGCCACCATAGACTACGAGTTACTCGTAGTTGCCGCCTTTTACCCCAGAGGATGTATCCATCTCATGTACATCATTAAAAATGAATTATGTTAACTGTAAATGAATGGAATCGACGAAACTTGGAATTAATATTTTTTTAAGGAACAAATTTAACAACTATCGATTCAAGAGACGAGATTTAAGATGTAATTTTATTCAACATTCAAGTATTTTAGTGGAAGGGGCCTGGTGCCCCTTCACCATCGCATTTTATCCGTCCTCGTCTCTTTTTCCAATAAATACAGTGCAATTGCCACAAAGAAAATTTGAGGGTGGTCTACCGTGGATTTTTAATTCACACACGGACACACACACATATATGTACAATACTGTGGAAAAAATGGCTACCAAGATGGCCATTAGGAGATTCGTGTTTTGACCTTTCTTGGGTCAATTGGCTAAATGCATAAAATATTAAAACGTATGGTGTTATTTAACAGTTTAATTTTTAGACAGAAATATATTAATCATGACGCGGAGTCCATGAGAGAAGCTTTCAGGGAGACTTCCCAATAACACTTATTACTCCTTCATAATGATGATTAGTTAATAATTTAGTATGTACTATATCAGGCATAGGCCATCGCTAAAGAGAGCATTCGGCGTAGACTACGAATAGGATGTGCCACCGCTAAGGACATTTCATTTATTCGCGGTTGCAAAATGTTGTATCAAACACCGCGTCCTCACATAAAACGGCATGCTCCGGGTGGATTTGATGGGCGATAGGCGAGAGGAAGGTCTCATTGAAGCGGGACGCGGGATTGACGGGGAAAATGGCCCCAGGCCGCCCACAACCATCACGCGTACATTTCAGGACGTGATTCAGGCCTCTCCGGGCCAGCTTTACCCGCGGAGAATAATGGAATATACGAGTTTTACGACGTTGCTGCACTCCGAGCAGAATGGAGACATATAAAGGAAACGGCGGAGAAAGTTGGAAGGCGAAGAAATATATGTAAGGGACCGGAATGAGGGAAGATGGATAAAAAGAACGCATTTGTGACAAAAAACCCGGAGGCTTTAGTCAGCGTTTGCGACGAATGATGAAAGGACAACATTTTTATTGGAAAGATTTATAAAAAAAGATGAAGCGCCAGGTATTAGTGACGTGGGACGTTTACTTAAGTAAGTGAAATCAAGTGGATGGTGGTTGTCGAATGTATAAGCGTGCACAAAACGAAAAATTTATTCCTCAAGCCATTTTATAACAAAGCTAACACCTACATCGGCATAGAACCTTGAACGTACAATAAGTATTGTCGACGAAAATACTCCAGTTATTTATGAAAATTTCTCTTACGTGGAGTGATATTTTATGTATAACTCATTATAAAAATTAGGATATTGGACTTATCTTAGCCGTATCAAATAAAGTGATCGCAGTTATTCTCGACACATTCCTCTGCACCAAACTCATGTGGTTGGCGAAATATATTCGGAGTTTTAGCCAACATGGGTAGAACGGAATACCTCCGCCAATAACACTAACCCGTTCTCTTCCCCCATATCACCATACTAATACATCATTTAAGACAATCTCGCGGCACACGAGCTATAATGTTTCAAATTTAAGGTGAGAAAATACAACCGTTTTTAAGGCACTCGTGCAATTTTTTTTTCAAGGCATGATTTCCGTGAATTACGAGCTAGACACAGAACCAAACGACTTGAAATTACCTATTTCTAACATATTAAATGCGCAACGAGGCCCACTTTGGCTGGTTTAGTCCTGTCCACTCCTCTGATTTCCTCACCCCTTCAACCGGCGGATGGATGAATTCCACCTCCCGTCCCACCCCTACACATCCGTCCTGGCCGCCGTAGCGGGCCTCTCGCATATGCTTTGCGATGATGTAGGTACTTATGCGCCATTGAGATCTTTCTCTCCAGCCGATTAGGGTGCCAATCGCCGACCGACCGTCCCCTAACCAATTGCCACACGTGCGCCGCGGGTCGACGACCCTCCCGCCGCCGCTGCCGGGGGGACGAAACTCACCCAGCCGCCCAAGTTCGCGCGGACTTGCGTTTGCGGGACCCAGACTAATTTTCACGTGCCGAGGAGAGGGAGGGAACTCGGAAAGGGAGGATTCATATCGTCCGGGGCGGGATTGAAAGGGGCTCAGGCGGAGGCGGGGGATTGTGCGCGGACGGGGATAAAATGTGGCCCGGGGCCCGGAATGGATAATAATAGAAGAGGAGAGAGTTTTGAGGGAAGGATCGTAAAAGTGGACCCTGAGGAGGGTTTCTTCTTTGCGGAAGAGCAAAGGTGAAAGGAAGAAGAACCAGGCGAGCTGTGGAAGGATAGGGGGGTTAAAATGATATCAAGAGATTACGGGAATGAGGATGGACAAAGAGACTAAAGGGGACAAAGGCGCCGATGAAAGGGGTGGGTGGGTCTGGGGACTCTGCTGGAGGGAGAAGGGGGACACTGCGTGAGGATGAGGCATCAAGAATGGAGCGGGGGGTCATTAAACGGGAGATTCGACCTCATGCACCGCACACACATACACACACACACCTAAATTTCATCTGGCAGGTCCAATTCTAGAGAAATGCTCTTTTTATCGCCGTGAATAAAGGTTTCCAATTTTAATGGTGTATTCATCATTTTTCAGATGTATTTCCTCATCTATCGCATTAATTATTGGAGGGAGGGAATTACGTCTACATCTTATCCTACAAGCCGCCACGATGGCGTTTGAATTGGGAGGCTAGGTCATCAGCCATTCGAGAATGTTATATTGTTGACTGATTTATCGTAAATTATATTTCCCATGCTAAGGTCTCAAATTGAAAATGAAAGAGTGGACACGTTGTGCATTGGGAAAAATGATTCATTATATCGATATTTTCAGCAGTCTATAGCGCTAAAATTACCACTGTGTTCTCGCCCTACCAATGTAATGGGAAGGGGGAAAAGGATAACTTGGTGTAGGTTCGCCTTAAACTCGAATGGTTTCGCATAGGTTTGCTCTAAATTCTCTGCAAATCTTTTTTAAGGAGGAAATAAACCTCAGCAATGATCACGTCCCAATGTGGCATATTTGTCAAAACTGCTAGTAACTTGGATGATATCTTTGTACAAAAAGGTAGTGCTCATTATTCACTAAGTTATATTCACAAATTAAACACCTATAGGTAATCATAAGGTGTAAATGAAATTGATGGATATAGGCCATAGGGAAATTATTGTGATAAAAATGGAAGCTAATCGCTTTTCGGTTGTAACACCAGATGAAGTAATACTAAGTGACAATGTTTCTTAGATTGGAAATTTGAACGCAAGTTTTTTGAGAAATTTTTCGAGATGAAAGATTAGTTCTTTAACACTTCGGAGGTTTAAGTACTTACGGCATAATGATTTTCATTGGTGGACCAAAAAGTGATTTCTACGAGTAACCATTCTCTATTTACCATTAATCAAAACTAATTCTAAAATAACATGCTAACTTGAAGTCATTTCATAAATAGAGGGTGACGAAGTAGTTTGGGGCAGCACTGGTTCCGCAAAGATTGAATACAAATGTTTGGCCAAAACGAGTTAGTAGACAAAAGAAAAGACTAATGGCTCCAGGGGGACTTGCTCACCCTAAACCTGGAAATTACCCAGAATTAAGTTTCTCTTGGGACTGAAATGGGTCCTAATTTGGGTTTTAACTTACATTCATGTAGGATATTTAAGGATAGTTTATTTTCTCCGTCTTAACCTAAGACTGACTGATACCCACTGAAGTCTTTGAAAGGAAGAAATAAAATGGGATACGTGAAAAATTCCGCATTACACACTGCGGTTACCGATGCCATATGAAATTACCTCACTCATTCAATTCAAACGCCATTTTTATCGAATTCAGAATTTACATACACCTGAATCTACGTTGATGTGAACGATTGATGATTTTCAAAAGAGCAATCCATTTTCACCTTTATATGTGCATCAGATAGGATCCAATGATATCTATCGAAATGAGGTATAAATAGGCGGATTTAGCACTGGGTTCTCGAGCAAAGTTTCCTCATTAATCTTTAAATTTCCATTCCGCCTCTCAAAATGGGGAAAGGGACGCAACTTTTTCCGGCACATTTTCTTATTAGATGAAAACTTATACGATTGGGTTATGGAACAACACAGTTATCTGAAATTGATGAGAAAACCGAATATCTATGTTTGTATTTCCCCCTTTTCTCCCTTCCCATATCTTCTTTTTCCCTCTTATGGCGTGATTATACTGTTGATGGAGATAGTAAATTAGCCGCAGAAACATTTCCCTCAGATTGAAGTTATAGTTATTATAGCTTTCAACTCAAAGGTCTGTAAGATTAGCAACGGTTTTGGCCAATTTGTATCTAACTCTACTGAGTGTAGACGAGCAGAAATTCGTGGTTTCCCTTCAAACTTAATACAAGCGAGGAATACTTTGACGCCACTCGGATTTTAACCCGGGAACGCTTCGCTATTATTTAAAACTCTACAAACTGCGTTACAGAGCCACCTCGAAATATCCTCAAATGATTTACTCTTAAGTGTAATTACGGACATGACAATAAAAAATAATCTTTTAATGATTTAAAACGAATAAGATGCTGTGGGGTGGAGTAAAGTGCACCCTTCTTAAGTTTCATTACTCCATTGTCACTATTTCTAGCATGTTCCAAATTACAAGTCTAAATGCATGTATTTACCACACTTTCAATTCGAAGCTAAATCGAAAGCTTCACTCGAGCATATTCAGTACCGCAAGATAAAAAAGGGGGTGTATTTGTACCCGTTTGTTTAGTATATCTGCAAATAGACAGTCATACTGACGAGCACATTTACGCATAAAAGGGTGCGGCATACTTGTGCATAACACCTCGTGCCCCCACCCCTTTACGGGGTTGACAATTCTGTATTTATTTATGTCTGATAACTAGTTGAGCGGATAGACCTGAAGGGTCGTCTAGACGAGTGGGCTCTCTTTGCTCCCGACCGTTTGAGCCTTTTGATTCGCTCCACGACGGAAAATGAATTCTCAAAAATTTTGTCCAACCACTAGATTCCACGCTCACATGGACAGTCAAGTGGGCAAGTCCCACTTCAGGCAAGTGTAACGAGCCCCGGCGGGGAGTTTGAGCTGCAGTGCCGCTTGCTCATTCGGTCGCAAGCGGGCAAACGTATTCTCCGTACGACTCGCTTGCTCGGAGGGCGATGCATTAGACTGGATGCTCAAGATATCGAATCAGTCAATGAGCGGTCGAGTGGACTTAGCCTCGAGTCCGCCCGCCTGCATGTTAATTGCAATCGGGCTGAATCTTCAAGCTCCACGCCGGTCATACTCGTCCTCGGGAAGATGGAGCGGGTTCGAGCTTACGAGACTCACTTGAATTTCTATTCCCGGTTACTCCAGGCATGGCATACCAAACGAGTCTATTACACATAATCTTGGTAGCCGGAGCCCAAATACCCAAATATTTGCGCGGGAAAAAATGATGATCATTATTACATGACTTTGTAAGGCATAACGATGATTGCTCGACGACAATGTGGAAGTATTCATGGAAGTTATTCACGATGGAACCAATTTTCAGTTAAATCTGTAAACCAATTATGAATGAGTTACGAATAAATGGGTAAGTAATTAGATATAACATGTGGGGATATCAGTATTATTCACTTTAGAGGGAGAGAGTATTTACAACTGAATGCAGGTGATTCGGAATTGCGAAAACTAAATTCCAATCCTTTCAAGAAAACGAGCAACCTAATCTAAAAATGACTGGGAAAGGAAAAGAAATGACCGGACGAGGAGACACCAAGCGGAACAAGACCAAGAAGGAAATTCCCCGCGGAAAAGCCAAAACGGTGTTGAGGACCTTGACGGAATAGCAGACCCTCCGCGCATTCCGCAAACAAGATTTGCCAGCCTGTTTAGCGAGAAGATACAGACTCCCGCGGGAGATCAGCGGCAAAGGGAGAAGGGGGCGTGGGCATTTCGAAGTGCGAAGAGCGGCGGGAGCTGAGAGAAGGGCCGGGCGGGGGTGGGGACGCGAAGGGGGCCGAAATGCTTCGCCTTCGCCGGGGGGTGGGATGGGAGGGAGTGACGAAACCCGATTCCACCGGGCGGGGATTTCCGACGACAACCATCAACCCTTCTAATGATCACCGCGGGGAGCAAGCAGCCGGAATGTGAGAGGATGGGATGGGTTCGCGGCAAGGTGGGGATGAAGGAGAGAGGAGAAGAGGGGTGGGGAGCGGGTGAGAACGAAAACCCGATGAAAGGGGGAAGACTTGCGATGCGCTTCCTCGGGAGTGCCGGCGGGGGAGGGAATATTACCCTCGGAATGTGCCGGCCGAGGAACTGGGAGGACGTGCATGCGGAGAACCTGGGGAGAGGGGGTCGGTATGGAGACGGGGAAATCTTTTTTTTTCTGCGGCGAGGGTCGTGCTTGCCTCCGCCGAGGGAGAGCGGCGTCGGAAGTGGGTACTCGGGAGCAGTTTGAGAGGGAACGGGTTGCGGGAAATGTTCCTCTCGAAAGCAATCCCTCGCCGTCCCATCTTGCATCGTGCGCCGTAACCTAAACTCTGCATGTGCTGGAGGATGATACGCAGACCCCGAGGGGGTACAACAGAGGGGGATGGAGGAACGGGGAGAGAGGTGGGTGGGGTTCGGGGAATTGACCGAAAGTGATAAGGGAACGTGAAGCTGAAGTTGGTTCAAATTTGTTCCCGAGAATTTCATTTCTACGTGGTAACCCTCTTTTGTAATGCGCTTAATATGACATGCACGCGATCGCTATTTCGCCATTTATTTGAGAAAAATAAGACTATAATCTTGAGACTGTCGGATGCAGGCATTTAACGCCGTTAATGCGCAAAGATCCCATTGCCAAAGGAAAATCTATGCATTTAGAATCTGACTGATGAACAGTTTCATTTGTAATTACATCTTCGATTAAATTATTTTGATTGCATAAACGCCGCCAGACAAACCCTAGACCTTCCTCAAAGAGGACATCATATTTGCTCATGGTAAGCGAATAACTAGAGAGACTGGATATTGTTTGAAGCAGCCGCTTCCTTTCGCAAGAGTAACCAGCGTACAGTTATAATTAATCAAATAAAGCCTAAACAATGGGTATCATATTTACTTCAGGATCAGCTAATCTCTCGCATGATAATGTACTGCGGAACATATTGCATAACAACCTTTTAAGTGCTCCTCCAATGCAATCCGCTATAGTAATTACTTGGGGGAAACTAATGCCACCATCATCTTGGGTATATTGTAATGTAGGCTGTGATATGTTGTGATGGATGAGGCTAAGAGACGTAGTTAATGTGTCCATTCAAAGCCTACCTAAGCCTTAAGACTACCATCTTTACGCTAGCATTTACCATCACCTAATCAGATTCATCGTTAGCCTTGCTTTGCAATTATTTCACTGCATATTTCCTTAAACTAAGGTCTTTAAGTAAACGTTGGTGTCCAATTAATTTCCCTCTTATACTTGGAAGTGCACTCCAGAGACCTCTCGCTATGCTCGCCCTTCAAAATAATTAATATGTTACTCCATTGTGAATCCATTTTTTGTTCATAATTCTAATCTAGCGCCACATTCACAAGTATCTACCCTCATCATTTTCAACTTTATAGTCACTGCTACACCAATCCCCCATGCCTTAAAACGGTAAAAGAATAAATCAAATATACCTACGAGTTTTTAACAATCACAAAAATTGCTAATATTTATTACCAGATGAAGAAGAAAGGAACGAATAAAACACGTTGGTGGCCTGTCGCCTGAAAATGAGATAAGCCTATGAACGAAATACAATTTTTACTTTGATTATATCTTAGTATTAACTTGAACACGGCAGCTTACCTATAAAATTTAGAAAAAAAAATCCATAAATTTCTGAATGTAATTACTCGAGGGTGAATAAGAGAGGCGCGAGAAACGCAGTCGTTGGAAATCGGTGAGGCGAAATTCAAGGCATGTTTTCTGAACCGTCCATCCTTCCTCCGCTCAACAAAAAATCAAAAGAACTTAATCATCCTCCCTCGAGTGCCTCCTCGATCGCGTGCAAAATTCAGCGAAGCTCCCACCTGTCTGCGTACGGAGGGCTAATCCGATCCGACCATTGCCGTGGAGGCCACTCACGTCCGAAGTGGCACCATGCATGTCCGAGGTGGCGCCACCCCGACGAAACCCCGCTCGCAAGGCGGACACCATCTCACAAGGCAAAGCGGGGTTCCCGAAGGGGGATGTTTGGAGGTACGACATGCTCCCTCCCCTCGTGGGGAACTCCTGGAGGCGGTGTAAACTGAGAAGATTACGCGGAGCGGACGAGGGAGGAGACAATAACCGTAAGGGCCGGAATCAAGGAGTGGAAGTGGGGCGCGTTTGTCTCGGAATGGGTGCGCCGGAGAGAAGGGGAAGCGTGGGAGGGAGGGAGGAAGAAGAAACGAGGGGCTGGGTTTGCAGCCCAAGCAACTTGGGGAGGGGAGCGGAGGGAAAGACGACGATGCACTTTCTCAGACAGACCGAGTATCCCCCAAGGAAACTGATATCTCCCTCTCTTTCGAAGGAAGCAGTGTCGCTCAGGGGACCGACTTCCATTCCGATACCCACCCCGCCTGCTTTGCCACTCTCATTCTCTGGGGGGCCGCGTGGAGGGAAGAGCGGGGAGATTAGACGTGGGTCTCGTCTCCTCGGAGGCGACTGCGTAAAGACGAGCGCGGCGGAGAAGGGGCAGGCGGGGGCGAAAGGCACTCACCAAACCGGAGTTCACGGAGGGGGAGGGAGGGAGAGAGGAGGGAAAAGGGTAAAGGGGATGGGGATGATATTCCGATAAAGTAGTAAATGGGGACGTATAGTAATATTATTATAACATTAATCATTGATCTTTCCCTCATATGGCCCAGAATCGAAATGTAATGTGAGATGCTAGATGAACCCCTAACTGTAGTGAACTACTTCAAAGATATTGAAATCCATCAAATATTGCCTGAAGATTCGAAATTTTAGAAATAAATCGGCTTTTATTATGTCTGGTCTCTATGTGGCTCATTGGGGTGACGTTTGCGATGGCGGTGAAGATTTAATATGAAGACTAGCTTAAATATATTTGTCGGAAAAATCAACTGCAGATTTACACGCTTCATAACATAATTATTTTTTTCTGATAAAGATGAATTTATTCTAGAAAGAGAATCTCCGCATTACCTCTTGCATCATAGAAACCATGATTATGGACGCTTTTAAGCTGTTCGTAAAAAAAAATCATTAGTACAGATTTTACAATCTTTGAATTAGACGCCTTATTCTTTGGCCAGTGTGATTTATTTAAGAGATCATAACTTGGTCATTAAATATCATTACTATCTCAAGGAGAGCATTTTATCTGGACGATTACAATGAGCATCCACTGTGGGAAATTTTACCTCCAATTTCGGCCTCAATAGGAACATTACCTGGTTTCCCTAAAGAAAATTTAAACTTTTAATGGAATCGTTACTATATCAGATTATTCGTGTTTGCCACTGTACCCATAATTCGCGCACTTTTACTATTTTTCAGTTCACTTCTGGTTCCATTTACTGTATGTACGCATAACTTTTATGCCTTCATTTTTCTAGAGGAAACTTCAGCAAGCAGACTGTGCTATTGCCAGCGCCTGGGGACTGAAGGCAATTTAAAGGGCGGGAATGTAATTGGAGGACCGCTGGACAGGGAGGGATATCGAGAGGCGGCTGCGCACCTTCCTGAGGGGATGCTAGGGATTCATTCGCAGCAAAAACGGCAATAGGGGGGAGAGGGGCTCCATTTCGTCCGGCAGCCTGCGTATCTTCGCTCGCCATCCCGTCGTTTTTGCCTCGCTCCCCCGGCGAATACATGCGAGAGCTCGCGAGCTGGCCACGGCCGGGTGCATTGGCCTCGAATCACCCTCGTGAACGTGCGCAAACACACCGGACGCAGTGCGTTTGCGCTTTCATAGACGAAACACCCGCTAAATCGGCTCCTGAGACAAATTGTTCCCTTCGCTCTTTCCCCAAACCCTAAGCCCATAAACAAAAAAATCTCCGTGAACATGCTCAGGGAAATATTTACTTCCTACAGTGGATGTTGGGAGCTGCAGTTTGAGAATTGATGAAAATACGTGGGATCTTCTCGCATGCATAATTCTAATTGCATTCATGATTCACATCACAGCTATTGATTACGTTAAGTTTCAAATGAAAAATACCTTGATGGCAATGAAACTTGTTTCAGCTCAAGGCTATGAAATCATGAGTTTTTCATCTAATTTAACTCCGCGAGTTTCTAAAAAAAACAGCCTATAGTCAATCTGTAATGTGAGATTAGTGAAGTAGAAAGTGATCACTTTCAATGAGATGCATCGGTTTTAAATCTCGAATGAACACAAATAATGTAAACTATTCAAAACAAACAAAATAATATTTCATGAGGGCAAGCGATATAAATGCCTGAATTTATAGCTTTATCGATAGGCTTTTCAACTCACATTCTGTAAATTTAAGAGGCAATCAAGAGCATTGAATGCAGACAGCATGGATTTGCGGGCTTTAAGGGCTGTGACTGACGTTTTCCTGGTGCCGTTTTGGTATAATCGCCACTCTCGACATTCCACCTTGATCTTTACTTTCGCTGAATGATCGTGGATACACAAAACTGTCGACCTTTTAGGGAGACATTAGAAATAAAAATCGAACTGATGGCATATTTTTTACAGGCCTAAAAGAGGGAAAATTTTGGCACAAACGTTACGTTATATGCGTATAGTGTCTGAATCGACGGGACGTGGATATTTACTATTTCACACTAATCTCGATCGGACCAATCACCTAATCCGAGCGCACGACACTCGAGACATTTTCCCGAGTCCATTCACTCGTTCGTGTGAGAATTACGGGGGTCGAGAGACGGCGCCGTAGCGAACGGAATGAATCGCTTTCTCGCATAAATCGCCAATTTTAAGAGGGGTTACATTCGATTTTTGTCGCCCGAGAAAAAATCGAACAGCGCAAAAAGAAACAGACGCTATCACGTTCGTTCTCGCCTCAGCAATCGCAGGAGACGGGGAACCGAAACATGAGATATTAGGGCGAAACACGACCGGGGATTCGGAGATGGAAGATAAAGCGCGAAGAAAAAAGAAGAGGGATGAAATGAACGCCGCACCATGGGCATTAGTTCCCGAGATATTGCTCCACCGTAGCAGATGTCGAACGTGGTGTGACATATTAGGAGCACTTGCTCGTCGGCACTGGGTCACTGACCGTGCGGAGCGAATAAAAGTTAATTTCATCGCCGGAGAAACGGCGGCATCGGATGGTGGGAGATTTACTCGCGTCCGGAGCCGCGGACGACACCGACTCCGGGAACAGCTGCGTAAACTGGTCCCGGCAAAGAGATGTATTATGGAAGGGACTAAACCGTTTCTCACCCCCATTTCCACCACTTCTGTTTGCCTTTCCTGGTCTCCGCTCCGCCCACTCACTCCACCCTCCTCTCCGCGCCGACCCCATCCCCCGCCTATTAAAACAAAAGTTTTCTTTCGACTCGTGGGGAATCCGTCGGCCGACTCCCTCTTAAATAAAGTTTCTTCCCCGCGAAATGGCACTCTGTTGCACCTGTTTCTGTTCCCCAAGTCTCCCAGCCTCCCACCCCCCGCTCTCTCTCTCCCATCCTCCCTCCTCTGGGGGATTTCCTACCTAATTTCCTCCTTCAAGGGGCCCGAGAATCTTTGGTCGATTTTTTGCGGGCATAATATTTCCGAGATGCGGATGGGAGAATGGAATAACAATTGACCTCGAGATATGAGATTTGTGGAAAAAAGGACGAGATGAGACATCATAGATGAGGAAAACATTTTCCACCTTCTTCCGAGAAGCAGCGAGACGAATAAAAGGTCCCTCTAATGTCATCTCTAATGGATAGGTGTCGTGTTTGCCACAATACCTTAGCGTGAAAACTTTAATGGTCGATAGCCACCCAAGAGACTCCAGGAGCGATATTGCAGATGGAGTAACTAATCTCAATCACGTTAACTGCCGTCATACGGCATAATGACCGTCATGGAGATATGCATTCCATGGGGAAACATCTAATTATTCCTGTTAGTTGCGATCTGGATTGTTAAACAGATCGTTGAGGGCTGGAATTAAACCGAGGAAATGGATGTCGCACTATAATTAAATGAAGACAATTTTCTGTCATGTCTTCAAAGTCTAAATTAATGGAGAACTTTACGATCGGGACTGATAATACAGTCTCCAGAAATAATCCATACCTATGGTATTTTTATATAAGTATTTAAGAATTCCCTTACTTCATACATATGGCGAACCCGGATTTACCAGATATTTCATGGTGCACGTTGCACTGCAAGCACAGTAAAGCGACTTTGCCTGCAAGGCGTCATTAAATGCATATGGCACATGTTTCATTCTGACTCAAAAGCTAATTAGGGTCTTATTATACCTCCTCATTTAATTGGTACATTAAAAAAATGGCGAAATTTCAATTCTGCGTCGAAAAGTAGTTAAATAGAATTAAAGGTCAATGAAGGTATCATAAGCGGAGGTCTCATTCCACTGTCTTTTGAGGTTCAAAGAAAATATCTTCCTAACATGTCACTGCGAAGACCTACGAGTATGCACATACCTACACATCATTCCCAAGTTTCTTTTCTAAAATAGCTGTTTACATGGTGTGGCCAAGCAATTATTCACACTCGCGAAATATCCCAACAGAGATTTGCCGCTATCGCATTGGGTCGTAACCGTTGAAAGCACACCATTCATTCAGAATCAATTGGGTAAGATGCGTTCGATCTAAGATAGTTCATGGCGACTTCCTATTCCTAAATAGCGGGGAAAGTTTTACAACTAAGTTACGCTAAACGAGTCGTCAAAGGGGACATGTGCCCGGAATACTATTGTTTATTATACAAATTCAGGCAGACAATGTGTACATAATAAGGACATGAGAATGCAATTAAGTTCCTTGTACATTGTCTCCAGTTCTTCGTAACTCTTGCCCGCTTTCATTTGGCCTATAAAAAGACTATTCTCTCTATCTTCCTCTACCCCACTTATCTAAAATTCTCCATTATACCACGTCCCTCAACATCCGAATGCCTTTCAATATTTCCTCCAGTAACTCTTTCTGCCACCTCTGAATTTCCAGTGCCAAATTCATACCTTCATCCACCACATTAAAAACTTTGTCGCTAGTCTTCCTCTCAGTCGAAGTTATTTTCTCCATTTCTCAAAAGCCTCTAAATCTCCTTTCTTAAAATACCGGTTTCAGATCCGCATGTCGCTACGTTTCAAATTTAGGCCTTTCCTGATATTTTTTTGCATCTTTCATTCGCGTGCCTGTCATCAAATTTTCCTCACAATATTTGGCTCAGCAGATTAGTCTAGAGCTCAAGTTGGGTTAATCCTTAATTAACGCTTCCGCCGACGAATCCCGTTGCAACTATTACTATATCTCTCCTTAGGCCTGCCTACCGGGGTAGTCGGAACTAATATATCCGGCGAACGCGGCGGGGGCGCGATTACCGGAATCTATCGCCCGAGCGCACAAAGGATGGCGCGGATTGGCGGGCAACGTAAGAAAAAAGTACTCCGGGGGAGGGAAAAATGGATGGTGATTCTGCTGCATGACTGCACGGAGTTCGCGCAGCATTCATACACTGCACTTGGGGGAAGAGGGGAGACGTTTTCAAGCGACCGACGTTAACACCACCGCATTGGGGAGTCCTTCGGCATAGTGGGGGAGGGATGGAGGGGATGTTGATCTATGGAGAGAGCGTTTTAGAGCGAGAGAGATGGGTTAATGAGGCGGGAGAGAGCTTGAATGTGGCTGAATATCTTCCCGTTCCCCGTCTCCCAATCTTCCCGCCCCCCTCCCTCCCCGCCCCCCTCTCTCTCTCTCTCACCTGTTCTGCTGAGCTCACGTGGTGTTTCACGAGGGGGGTGGAGAGTAGAGGAGTGTACGTTGGGGGTGACATTTTGTGAAGGGAGTGGGAGTCAGGAGGGGGTGGGAGGGCATGAAAGCCTCCAGCACGTTACGTTCGCTGAATTAATGGATGGGTGGGCAGATAAACGGCTTTATTGTCAGGACACAATTTAGGGCTTCTCGCGCGGGAGAGAAAACTTGAGGCATGGAAAACAAACAGCGAGATTTTAATTTAAAAACAACAAGTAACACGTAAAGTTAAGCAGAGGTAACATGGAGAGGAAGCACGGATGTTGGCCTCGCTGGTAGGATCCGGGAGAAAACAATGAAAACGGGCTCAGTCGAGGTTTTGGATGATCAATTTTCGGCATTAAGGAAGGCTGCAGATGAACGAAAGAATATTCAACAGACGAGAAGGAGTACGAAAATATAGGGCAAACGTGCGAAATGTTTGCGGATCATTGTTTGATTATGTCTAAATTGCCCTTTGAAAAACACCAAGACTGGCATTAGGCGATCAATCATTCGATTGAGACACAAAAAGAGAGACATACGACAGAGCTAGGACAGAATTGGCAACTACCAATATAGTATTCTATATCTCCTTGAAGAAAATCTTGCACGTGATGAGATAAACAAATATGACATTTGTTGAATGACATTAATAAATTGAGAAGAATTAAAAAAATAAGAAGGTGAAATAACGAACGACAGTCAAAAAATGAGTGTAATTAGATGGAAATATAAGTTCGCCAACTGAGTTAATATTTAAAATTTGGGAAGTGAAGTGAAAAAATTAGGTGGTAATTTTATCAATGACACTTTAAATTACGTAAATTCAATCATAAAACATATTGG
Organism: Hetaerina americana; assembly: GCF_022747635.1. Classification (NCBI taxonomy): domain Eukaryota; kingdom Metazoa; phylum Arthropoda; class Insecta; order Odonata; family Calopterygidae; genus Hetaerina; species Hetaerina americana. The sequence continues at coordinate 35,834,907 of NW_027286069.1, forward strand.
CATTCATAATGCGATATGCATAACTATATGTCTTTGCGCAAAAAATACTTAAGCAAACATAAGCAGACATTAAAATTTCACAAACTCAACAAAAAAGGTTTACTAAATAACACCCAGAGGCCCTGAAGCCCCTGATTAAATAACCAACACCAACTATTATTATATACTACTTCATCACCCCAATCAAAATTCCAACCTTACGATCCCACCTTTAAAGGAATGGTGGAGGAGGTAAATAAAGGCAAGCCGAACGGCGGTCTGAAACTATGAAGATAGATGATGGGATGTATCATACATATATATTTGCTGTTCATCTATAATTCAATTGAGAGTGAGCCTGCAGGTGCCTGGAACCAAATCTCGAACTAGGAGATTAGATTTCTACGTTTTCCCATGTTTTCTTGTGCATGGCAATGTCTTACTGTCTATTCTCAAGACATAGAATATCAATTTTTACCATAGGACACACTAATTTCACAATTTCATTCAGAGCCCTTGGTATGAAAAATTCATTTACGAGTAATATCCAGCTAATAATGAAAGTTATAAAAAGCACGTGATGTATCATATCAATTATTGATAAAGGAGCACTTGATATAAAAGAAATGAAGACAATTAAACGACAAATAAAACGCGTTAACATTTATGGAAAAATTGAGGAAATGTAGAATTTGTGCAAAAGATGAAACAACACAATATATCAGGATTGACCAAAATGAAATACTTCTGTCTTGCGGGAAACAAGGTGGACTACTGGGTGGGAATATGACCTTTATCTAGTTCCTCATTTACAAAGGGTCCTTACGGCAAACAAGGGTGTTTGCGTTAATTAAACCAATTGTTCTCTCCCTTTTCAAATCCTTCTATATCTGAAGTATTCCTATTACATTTTTCATTTTCCTTCTTTAAATTTTGCTTCTCAAGTTAATTTCGCTAGACAGTCAATTTAAGATGGCAATGTACTTCTTTTGGATTTACCGTAACTAACATTTATGCCAATTACGAGATGATCCAGCATTAGTCACAATTTCCGGACTGCAAATTTCCACTTCTACTCCAGGCATCTCACAAAAACTTCAACAGTCTACCAAAGGGCAATGCGAATAACGTTTTTCTAAGCAACACACCGTGAACACTTGCCTGTCGACCTGAATCATTTCCTTTCGTCATTTCCTAGCATTCATTTCAACTTGCTTATGCGGCCTCTCATTTCTTCTTCTTCCATCTAATCACTTTTGATCCCACTCTACCAGAACTCATGACTCAATTTTCGGATGCAGCGTCAGGACAGGGCTCTGAGTACTTTGAATCCTTCGCCCGGCTCCTAAACTGGGTGGAGGGGAAGGAAAAGAGGACGACGAGGAGGAGGGTGATTCAATCCAAGACCCATTTCGCACTTGGGATCTCCCACTGAGGATGGACTATCACCCATTGTGAATTCTTCTCGTGATTCGAAATTCGTGCGTTAATTTGCAGTTGAGAAGGACGTCAAAGAAACAGCAGCGACGCACCAGAGCGTGCACGCGCAGTTTTCCCCGCCCAAAGGGGTGGACTCGGATGCGGGGAGATGGGGGCGACGAGGAGACGAGCAAGAGATGCGATGGGATGCGCAAGGAATTCGCGGGCTGGTATTTCGGGGATGGCGGAAAAAAATACCACCAAACAACGGATGCTGAGTTCGGGGAGCGGACGGTGCGCGTGCTAGCGTGCACGCCGACACTCCTCGACGCTGACGTTTTTTATCGCCGGATAAAAACTACTGGGAGTTTTGTTATTGTGTTTGGTTTGAAGTTTCTCGGAAATGCCTGCCTAAGGGGTGGTGGGGCGCGGGCGAGGGAAGAATGCGGCGGTGGAGGGTGGAGAGGGAAGCGTGGCGCGAGGGTGGGTGCGGCCGGGAATGTTTAAATTTATCGCGATAGTGCGTGACTCTGGAATTTATAAATTCCGGACGTAGCGGGGAATCACGATGCCGGAAGGCCACATCATCGTGGTAGTTTTAGCCTCGGAATATTTGTCAATATTTTCTTTGCACTTTGCCGAACGTCTCAATTCCTATGCATAGATTATCACGTAGCTAGTACGAGAGGCAATGGGATGTAGAAGACAGTGGTGGTTGGAGGAATTTCGTGTAAGCGAGGTTGAGGGAGGAAAAGAATTCTGTTCGGAATGAAGGGAGGGAGAAAATATGTGGGGCTAATAAATGAAATATTGCAATATGGGGTTTCGGGGTATTTGCAGTCGTGCAAGTTGGGGCTTAGGAGTGTAATGGCATAGTTACCAGGGACATGGGAAACCTAAGCTTAACTACTGGTAGAATAAAGCTAATAAAAATCCTCCCCTTCGAGGAATGCATTAAACTTGGAAAGGTTTGATAAGATCTTTTACTAGGGTTTTGGACCGCTAAATTCTATTCAACTGTTTTACACCGAAAATAAAAATAATCCTACAACCATTATCACTCACTTCGGTTTTAAATTGAGATCTAAAATATAAGTTCAAGCAATGTATTTGGACATTGATATTGGTCCTTATGCTTTCGTGGCATTGATCAGTAGTATATGAACCTGAAAATGCTGGTTGGAACACCAGCGAAACTGCTTGCCACAATGTCAACGCACGTGGTGAAGATTTCAATAAATGGAGAGGAATTCTACTGGATATTTATGTGTACGCAAGGAGAGCATGCAAATAGCTGAACTTCAAACATCAGCATTTTATAAACGGAATCGCATAGAAAATAAAAATTTGCGAAATTAAGGATATTTGTTAAGTGTTGGAAATCAGTGGCACAATTTTTAATCTGAGGAACAACAAAGCGGAGATATGATTAGTTTTTTCGTGAAAGCAAGAGAGAATATTCTTGCTTTTTTGTACACAGTTCATGTACTCAAATAAATAAAGTTTTCACGTTTTAATCCTACGCAGAAACGTTGTCATTCCTGGACATACTTTGAGCAGTTTGTGTCCTTTCGTATTTCGGAACATACCATTTACGAATATCATTACATACGAGTATAGCCAATTTGGGATTATGAAGACATTGCAACAAGAACCGAGAGCAGGCAGGAAAAAGAGAGGAAGCAAGAAAAGTGATAATCAGGGTATATAATTGACACTTATCCATTGGAAATACGCACCTAGATGGCAAAATTATGCAAATATATTACGTGACGGAACCCGACACGTATCAAATTGACGTGAAAATCGCCGCTAAGTCTTCTCCTGGCCGCCCCTGTAAGACGCGACAACTTTCTTCTCGGAGGTGACCAACCGCCCGAGTAACCTTTAAGCACACCGACGCGAAAAGGGCCGCACGGTGAGAGGAGAGAGAGGGAGGCGGGAGAGGAAAGGGAAAAACTGATATAACACTCAACGCGATCATTGGAGGATGGTAGTGGGAAATGGAGCAAGGAATATTGATGGAAAGATTAGACGAACGTTAGCTCAGGAGCACTCGATTGGGGACCGAAAGGAGTAAGAGAACAGCCGCGTTCTCGTGCAAGCAAGTGGACGAAAGACAACTGAAAAGTGCGGGGAGGAGAGTTGGGGGTGAATTGAGAGGGAGAGAAAGGGAGTGGGCGGCGAGGGGGGTGGTTGAGGGAGGCGAGGTCCTAATAATAACGGTGATACCATGGGGAGGCCCATGTTAAGGGAGACGGAACGATTGAGACGGTACCCCACCTCAAAACTCCCTTAATGGACCCCCTCGGATGGCATTCATCGTCATGGCGAGCGAGAGTGGCTGGTCTCAGGAGGTGGTTGATTGTCCCCGTGCACTCCCCCACCGGGACGGCCTCCACCCGCTCCCACGACTCTCTCTGCCCCCTCTTCTCCCCCGGGTTTACTCCCTTATTCCATTCCACTACCCCTTTCCCGCCACCAGCCCTCGACCATGATGTACGGAATGGTAATGAGGTGCCTTGAAAGGGTTGAAGCGGGGTAAAGAAGGAGATGGAGGGAGAGAGAAACGCCAAGGGGATTGGATGGAGGAGGACGACGGGCAAAGAGAGGAAGGAGGCCGACGCAGTGCCTCGCGTTGGCCCGTTTCGGAAGGGGATGGGACAAAGAGGAAGAGCACTAAGAGGAAGAGGAGGAGAAAGGAGCGGGCCGAAAGGAAGGAGAAGTAGAGGTTTCGCAGAAAGGGAAATAATCAGTGCCGCGACGTGGGGGCCTCGGCGGGAGGTGGCGGGGGAGGAGGGAGGGCGGGGAGAGATTATGAGCGGGACCCGCTTGTGTGTTCGTGGGAAATGGAATCAAAATGATGTGCCGCGTTTGAAAGGGTGGATTTGCAAATTCTCAACTTCAATGTGCGCGTTATTTGTTGACATCGCCGTTATCAGACTTGGTGGTGGAAAGGAGTGTATATCTCGCGAAATCCATTCGAGGGCGGGTCTCGCCGGAAATTTGCATCACCTTCGCTATTGCCGGTCACAGGCGCTGACTCTACTCAGAATAGTTAACTATAAGTCGAACTAATGACTGAATTTTTCTACGTACTTCCCTTGATACAGATTTAAAACAAAACGAACGGTAACTTGGGTCAAAGTTTGTCATTATTAGCGGGATATTTTTCCAGCTTTAACTTTATTCTGCTAATATCTCTTTAGTATTGAGTAAGCAAACTCTTCTTTTGAAGTGCGTCGTCATTCAAGTTACCACATTATTTATCGATATGCTCTTACATTTGCAGTACATGAACGCTAGCAGTGGACGAAACTCATCGATTGCGAGAAGAACACTTTTAATAAAAAATATCTGCATCGAACTTACTTAAAGCAGAGATGTTTGGTAGATATCAAGGAGAAGTGCAGACTGAAATTGTACAGAATCGTATTTAGAGAAACGATGAAGCGCTGACTATATGCTGTTTATTCTATATCCTCAATCTTCAAATAAATATAAGTATTTCTGATAACTATCGCTTTCATAACAGTCTTATAAATGTGATACAGAAGCACCTGAAAAAAATAACACGTAAATAACGATCCACCGCGGGGAGATTTAAGAAGGGAACGAACGGCCGCTAACTATTAAATTTAGGCATTGGAGGTGAACAAAGAGGAAATCATTAGCGGAAAGACAAAGTGAATGAGACGATCCAGGGAAACACCCCGCTCCAAATTGTTCACCCTTTTAACCTCTCGAGGCGTAACTGGAGGGGGCGAGAGGGGGAGGAGGAGGGTGGAGGACGAGGCAGTAATTGAAAAAAACCCAGGAGAAAGCGAACACGGAGAAATCTTGCGAGGCGATGGGGTCGGTTGGCTGCGAAAAATATGAGGGGTCCTCAGAACCCAAGATAAAGAACACGCGGCTATTTTTGAGGGCGGGCATTGAAAAGTTTTAGCGAGAGTTACGCGCTGGGAGCACGAGGAGGGGGAGAGAGAGAGGGCGAGAGAGCGGAGGGTCGTGCTGAGGAGAGGAAATGATGTCGGTTGGGGAAGGGCAATGGCGGGAGAAATGTTTCAAAGGATAATGGCCCGACACGGAGAGAGGGAAAGGGGACACCGAGCGAAAAGAATTAATGGAAGACGGAAAGAGAGAGAGAGAAAGGATAAATGTGTGGAAATTCTTGGGCCAAGAACAAGGGGAGTTGAGTGCGTGTGTATGTATTCGTGTCTCTCATTGTGTGTATACACACACATACATACATGCTTATAAAAGTCACTCTATAAATGAAGGGTTGATCTTGGAAGACGGGAGCGGTTGCACAAAAGAAATGGAAAGATAGAAATGCTACGCAGAAAGTGTGCCGCTTGCTTTCATGTGCACCCTATCGCTGTTGTCTCTTCATATCGGCAATCACGTAGGTAATACGTATAGCACCACGTTTCTGCACTTATATATTCACGCAAAAATAATTACCAAACACAATGAACGCCGAAACACAGTATTTACATGGGTATTTCTTTTGCGTTCTTTTCTAAGTGAATATAAATGATGAAGTAACCATCAGGTTCTTTTTTGTCCTAGATGGTTCCCAGTGTCACAAAGCACTTCGACACGCGCAAAGCGAATAAGTTTGATCATGAGTGGTACTTCACAGGTTTAGTTTTATTCCTGAACATTAAGAGTCTGCCACCGTAAACCACACGTTCCCACTTTTATACCGATACTCTAATTTTATATTTTGCTTCTTCGCTCTCCGACGTTCCTAACGTGCGTAAGCAGACAAGGCCATATATGCGGGAGACATATTAAATATGAGGAGAAGGAAAGAGAGAGCTAGAGAGAGAGTGAGTTGCCGAGAACGGGGTGTGTGTGCTCGGCGAATACAGCGGAGAGCCGGAAAATGCTATAAGGGCCGAGTGGTCTGCAGAAACAAGCTAATCGCACCACCCACTCTTTCCAAAGTGTGGAAAAAAGAAGTATGCGATAACTGCGAAACTTTCGGGAGGAGTGGGCGGGGGAGGAGAAGACGGAAGTGGAGGGAGGGAAACGTATTCTTTTTGCGTTTTATAAAAACGAGTTCCTGAAACTTTTTCTCGAGGGCGGGAGAGGGTTTCATCGAAGAGAGGATAGGTAGGGAGAGATTGAAGGGGGGGGCTCTTCTCAGGGCTTAGGCCTCACTCTTTTTTCTTCCCCGTTTGGCTCGCGCCGCTTTGGTTTCAGGGACGGCGGTGATTTTGGCCGGGTAACCGGTAAAATTTGGACTAAGGCTTAAAGTTTCGAATAGCTGGCGTAATTAAATTGTCGCCTCGAACATAACCACCAGAAGAAAGTATCTACGTGAGGACACGGTAAGCATTTTGCTCGGATGTTTTCCCCACTGGTCTGGTAAATTACAGTTAAAATACAGCACCCAGCAGGGAAAGAAAGATTTCTTCGATTTAAGATCAATTTGAAAAATTGGCATATTTTATTGCCTTTTGAATTTGGAAGTAAACAGTAAAGTGTTACGGGTTGGCATGATACACATAAAGTTTAGCTGAGAACAAAAAATTTTCTTGTTGGAAAAATTATGCACGGGGAAAGTATAGCTTCATGCTAAATCGTAAAAATGACAATATGTCTTTTAAGACCAGCTATCGAATTATATTTACCAATTTCTAATCTAAGATATGTAAATCGCATACTTACTATTTATATAATAAATTTTTGACCTTTCCATTTACCATGAAAAAATCTTAAAGTATAATCACATTATTTTACAAATATATCTATTAAAAACATTTTGATGAATTACAATGTAATTATTAGAAAATGGAGAGAATGCGGCCCCGGAAAATGAATGTCATTTCACAAATGTCATGATGGACGAAGTGAAATTAGTAAGGGAATTAGTAAAAGGGACAAAACACTTGATAGTCATTTGGTCGATTTGAAGTATGTAATAACAATGAGAGCGTGGTAGCTGAATTAAATAAAAAGGATTTTATTGCCACTAAATTACTCTTTCATTAATTATAAATTAAAAGGATACAAACGATAATAAGAAATTTTTAAATGACAACATTACTCAGCTTAATAAAGAGTAGAAAAACGAGTGTCGGCAATTAATGCGTCTCCCATTACTACATGTTTGTTAAAATCTTGCAAAAAATTCCCATGAATTACAATGTTTCAAATAATTTGTGGGAATCATACAATAATGGTAATGAGAATGAAAAAAAGTATGCAGGAAAATAAAATACTTTTCGTGGCTTAAATATAGTCTTTTTATGAGTAAGATTCTATTAAATTAATATCCAACACCGATCCATTAAAATAATTACCATGGATGAAGAAGCCGCGGAAAGGCAAATTTTTAAGGCACTTCCACAAGAATGTCGTTTTAAATAGACTCATTTACTTTGTCGATCATAGGTCTGAATCAACTAGTTCGTTAGTAACTCCACAAAACTAACGTAAAAAAGTCAATCGTAGCGACAAAAAGTTTAATTAGACAAATAATAAATAATTAAATAAATAATTAATAAATGCATTCTAAAACGATGATATTCTGTGCTCACAAAATCAACCGTATTAAGAATAACTGTTGATCCACGACGGGGGTTATTCTCTCTCTATATTTGTCCTTCTAATACCAATTTTCAATAAAAAAGATCCTCTTTAATCAAGCATTTCTCTTTACATTAATTATGCATGTCCCTTTATATATGTACGTTTTCATAAATAAATAATGGTAAAAATGCCAAAGGATTGTCGCAGCGAGCGAAAACAGGGGACACATTTGAAAATGCGGTAAGTAATGCAAAGCTCTAGAACGCCTCATTCAATCAAATTAAACAGAACTGAATGAAATACGAAAAAGGATGATAAATGGACAAAAGTAAATGACCTTTGTGCTAATATTAAGAAAAAAATATGTTTACCCCTATTTACGTGTTCACTCATAAAGAGCTCGCGTACGCCAAATATTAGTTCTGCAGCTGTTTACAAGGTTTGATTTCACGCTCTCCACCCCGGATTTCATAAACAACGTACGAATCGGTACAACGCTCCGGAGTGGTGCGACGCGGTGATGTGATTTTAGATAAATGGCATATAGGTAAGGTATGTGCGTGGATGTGTACATATATATATATATATATATATATATATATATATATATATATATATATATAAATCACGATCGTGTAGGAGCACTCACGGGAGCAATATAACAATATAACATTTGGACGGCACAATAGAACACAAAATAAAATGGACAACACGAAAAAGGGAACTCACATTTTAGATCGTTTGAGCCTTCGACTTTCCCTTTTTCTTCAGGTCAGACCGGCCTTTTACGTGTTATCTATTTTATTTTTTTATCTATTGTGCGGTCCAAATTATATATTTGTTTCATATACAAATATATATATATATATATATATATATATATATATATATATATATATATATATATATATATATATATATATATATATATATATATATATATATATATATATGTGTGTGTGTGTGTGTGTGTGTGTGTGATTTCGTCGAAGTAACACGGAAGTGTTGAATAAAAAACTTGGGCAGCAACAACCAATATAAGATCATATAAAAAGAACATTCACACGTTACTTCTTGATAATTTCGACGGAAATTAGTTCCGTATTCATCGGAAGACGGAGCTAAATTCCGTCAATATCCGTCGAAATCACCAAGAAATAACATGTTAGAGTTCTTTTTATGTGCTCTTACATTGTTTGTTGCTGTCCAAGTTATATATATATATATATATATATATATATATATATGTATATATATATATATATATATACATAATTATATATATGTTTACATTTATACAGTGCATACACACACACATACATAACACATGAAAACCCCACCTTCTTCAGACGAACGAGTGGGAATATACCAGTTTGTGTGGCATAAATATGAAAAATATAATCTGAATACTGTTATGGAATTAATGACGATTTGAATGTCATTTTCCCCATATCTGACACGGAAAATAGAGACGCAGTACTTACGAAAGGCTTTGGATCTGCCACTCACACCGCCATGTCTCACATTTCCATAGACATCACTTTCTCTGATACTCCGCGCCAGGTCTCCAACACGAATAGCGGAGATTTTTTCTTAATCAGACGAACGCGCTTGAGGAAGAGCCGGCAGCGAAACGATCAAAACAACGGCTTGCTGGAGGGGCGGGAAAGAGGCGTGGAAAGTGCGTATTTCAACGGCGGGAACGCATAAAGAATGGGCATATGAATTATGCCACGGAGTGTTTTATTCCCCACCACCCACTCCTCTCCCCCACCCGTCCGCCACCCTTAGGCGAGCGTCAATGACCAAGCGGCGTGACTGATGTTACTCCACCACTAGCACGCAAAATGGGATTTATCCCCTCGAAACGTCCCGGGGTCCAAAATGTATTTCCCCACGCGCCACCTCTCGTTGAACGCCGCGTCGGCTCGACCCCGGAGGGATCCAATTGCAGACGCGATTCCGATGACTTTGGAGGAGGGGTCGATGAGGTGTGAGGGCTCAGATTGGATTTCGGACGCGGGGGAGGAGGACGTGAGGAAGGGTGAGTGGCGGCGGCGGGTGGTACGAGGGTGTTGACGTGATCGAGGGCTCCGGAGGAATGGGGGAGGGACGGTGGACCTCGCGGCACCTCCCTCCTTGTCGCGTCCACTCAGCTCTCTCCCTTCTTCCCCCGCTCCAATCGGCGGCCTCCGAACCTGCCCTCCGACGCCTCCGGGCAATTAAAGCTGCTCCAGTATATGAGCTCCTCGAGTGGAGAGGGTGGTGTCTTTCCCCCCGTCCAATTTCCGATCGGGCCGCCAAGGGCGCTGCAGCAACCCATGGGCAGGATATTACGCGTGGTGTCCTAGTGCTGCTTGGAGGGTCCACTTGGTGAGGAAGGGGAAGGGCACGACTTTATGGGCGGGGAAGGTAGAGCAGAACTCCCCTCCCTTCCTAACTTCGACGGTTTTTGGTGAGACAGAAAGGGACAGGTGAGCGGAGTGTTGTGCTATGGTCATGCGTATCGCAAATGCTTAAAACGATTTTTATGGTCATCATGTCTTGACTACACTACCAGAAGGAAATAATACAGGTCAGGAAAGAGTTTAAGTGGCGAGAAAGTACTCTAATGCCCACGAAAGTGTGTAATAGTGGTTGGGGATCGTCAAAAACCTCCGTATTGGTATAGACCGTTCACGAAACCTGAAGATACTCAGCAGCCTACTGAGGAAGTGTCTTCCGAAGATTCCGAAGATTAGGGAAATGGTAATTTGAGGAGAGACGTGCGCGAACAGCAGTTCTGAGGAGGAATTCAATCGAAGGGTAAAAAAGAGGAGGCTGGTTTCCTACAGTCCACTCAGTCCAACTTCTATATATCTGCTTATATGTGTCTGCGAAATACACTCCCCTCAATGGGTCTACTTCTAAACTTGGTCACACTCAAACCAAAATCAGTCACTGCACATGACGCGCACTAGTCGCGTACCACTCTAACTTACCCCCTCTCCTGGACTTATGTACTCATCATGCGTAACGGCAAAGCAAGTTCTTCCAACGCACCAAGATTGTAGTAGTCCATGGGTAGAGTTCCTATTCTTACGAATTTTTTAAATTTGCTAATTAAAAACATCTTGATAAACTCTTAGTGTCGATGCTAAAAGTTTGTGCTTCAATTTAGGCGAATAAGATCCAATCATCTTAAGTATTAACCGGTTATCTGTTTCTTAACGATAAACGCATAACTAAGCCTTTTAAAAGATCTTATAAACTTAAGATCAAACTTTTCAATTACAACAAATTGTAATACTGCAATAACTTTCGTGGCATGATTTACATTTAATTGCTCTATTCGACCCACAAGGAGGCTTGGTAATCCCGAATAATTATAGAAACATATGTGACTTGTACTTTAGGTTAGGAAACAGGAAATAAACTCGATTTTACTTAAAATCACTCCTAACTGCTCTCAGTAAATGAAATATTGTCGATTTATATTTAATGTTTCCGAGAAGATGAAATTATTGAGACACAGTCGATAAGCCGAGTAATATACCGTGCTCAGCAATACCATAATACTCTTATACATTTTCCGTGAACTGATATTTCTTGAAAAGTATTGAATGCATTGTTTTTTCACAAAACGTAGTTTCACCCATTAGGAACTAATATTATCAACGTAAAATTTGGTATACACTTGAAACCGGGTTAGATTTTCGAATGTCAATTCAATCGAGTAGAAATTCCACTGCGGAAAAGATGCGGCGCTTAGCCAGACGAGCTTTTGGCAGGCGTTTCCGTTGAAATTCTCAGGTTGAGCGGTAGATTAAATGGATCGAACCTGGGGTTAACTTTCCTAAAGCTCTCAAACCAGCTACGGATTGATTAAAATGGATTTTCATCTCACCCTTCCCTAAATACCTATCCAGCTGTTTGAGTTGTCTGTCCCGCGAATGGAAACACATAGAGTTAGACCCCACAGGCAGCAAATTAGTGAGCGTTTCTCCCCTTTATCGCCGAGATTTCCCGAAACCTCTCATCTACATTTAGATCTCAACCCTGAACCCGACAAATGGGTGCCTAAGAAATTAGCGAGTCTTAGAAATTAGACGTTGATAATTCATTCAAAGGGTGTTTTGAATTTACATAGTGTGTGCAAATGAGAATGCCAATAAACTGACATGGAATTATGTATCCCAAATGTTGAGACGCTTAATATTGATTTTGCTCTGATTATGAAAATTTGTAGGAGCGAGGACGAAAATTGAAGTACTCAGTGCCTGAGTTAGTACACGTTTTGTGTTTATTTTTGTGTTCTAACTCAGTGTATACATTACCTTTCATTTCATGTTTTTTTTCAACCTCACGCTAGGAAAAGATCACTTTGTCCAATCAAGGCAATTTTTTTATTCACTGATGCAAGTTTCAGCAGCTTAGCCATCTTGCACATCCAGCTGGCATTACTGGCTTACAGTCATTTTCAAGGTGACCTTGAAAATGACCTTAAGCCAGTGGTGCACAATCTTTGCCGATCGATGGGCTACGCAACAGATATTTTCGAAGCTCACGGGCGGCGGGCTCGCCGTGGCGTTAGGACATTAGCGGTAAATACAGAAATTCCTTTATAAATTACAATTAATTTATTGCATTATAAGGTACATACATTTCCCAAGAAAATTCCTTTTTAAATAAATTTTAAAGTAAGCGATTTAAAATATCGATTTAAAATAAAAAAAATTCAGGATGAATTGCCAACTGTCATATAATTTTTAGGAGTTTACATCAGCGGTCGCGGGCTCCATGAAAGGCAGTAGCAAGACGTGGTTTGTGCACTACTGGGGTAAGCTGTTAAAATCTGGGTCAATAAAATAAAAATAAACTCCATAATTTACAGTGTTTCTTTCCTGGTGCATAATTGCTGTTCCCATATAAGCGATGTAATGAGGTGATGAGGAAAAATGGAAGAAGGGCGTATTGATCGGCAGTGGGATGTTGAAGACTGTTATAGAGGGGAGAATGTTTGGCAAACGAGGAAAGGGCAGAAACAGGATAGGGGTGTTGGACGGGATGAAGGGAGGAAGAAAGTACTCGAGATGAAGAGGGGTCTGATGTAAAGTATGATACTGGATTGTGTTTTGTTAGGAGTCACAAAATATTTATTTGACTGTTGTGTTTATCCAAAAACCTGCTAGATTACCTTATAATAATAATGAGGCGATGATTACCTCGAAGCAAACTCAAATGAATTGGTAATAATTGTTATTTATCATACCTTGTTCTATTCGAGGCTGGATTCGCCACAATCCTGATTTCTCCATTTACCATGAAACCCTTAATTTTTATTGTAAAATTTTTTTACAATGCCAGTGGATATTCTTTGAAGTTTAACTACTTTCAATGAAATCATTGGTCCAGGAAATCTGAATTCACAACAAATCACATTTCGAATGCGGTCACGTTACCCACGTGAAGCAACGCCTATCATTTGCCTTTCCGTTTACTCATATCGTGACCAAAGGGACATGCTTCTTCAGGGCAAAGAAGCAAATTCTCGTCATGTGCATTCCCCATGGAAAGCCATGCGTAAGAGAAACCTACAAGTAAGTACCTCTCGCTCGCATAATTGTGTAACTCAACCCTTACTTTATGCATGAATCGATCTCTCGGAGTCCTGTATTTCGCGTGCTTCACAGTTATTTCTCTCGGGACTCGCAAAAATGTCTCGCAGCCGATCGATAGCCCCACCTCCTTCCACCTGCCACTCCTATGCTCCCTTTCTTTGCTTTGTTGTTACCGGCTCCCTCCGAAGTTTTAATGGTAATTAATGCCCCTTTATCTTTTTCTTTCTCTCTCAATCTCTCCCCTCCCCCGCAAGCCCATTAGCCTCGAAGGTAGCGCTCGCTTATGTTCAGCAACTGAGATTTTTCCCCACCTCCGGGGGAGTTATGCGGGGAACTTTTTTTTTCCAACACTGAACGGAGTGTTTTGACTTTGATGTGAAGAAACCGTTTTAACGCTTCAATATGAAGCAGCTATAATGATAGCCTCATCGCAAATGTTTTGTTTAAGACGTATTTTTTTGCGAAAATATATCACCCTATCTAAGAAAGCTCATGAGGTTCAATGAAAAGATTAAATAGTTCCTTGGTCGTTGAGGAAGATATTTCATTAGTCCCTCGTAATATCTCTCTCCTTTAAGCATTCAAATTGACAGCGATGAATAAACTGACGAACGAAAGTCAAAAATCTCGTGAAAGCCGTTTTACATTGAATATTTTTCAATACTTTAAAAAAGCAACGGTAAATTGCTTAAGGGCTATTACTTCTCGGAGTGGCCTCTTGAATTGTATCTACCTTGAGGTAATAAAGCTATTTGACGGTCAACAACGAGTTACGCCGAAATTAACATTCTTCTTTGCAAAAGGCATGCATTTACAACATCACCTGCTGTCAGTAAAATGTGACTGACGAAAGGGCACATTCTTGCATTTCGTTTTAGAAGAAATTCTAAACCACAGGAGTAATTCATTGAGGAATTGACTGTATTGAAAAGATTTGAAAAGACAGTAGCATTATATTTTGAATTTTAGATCATATAGATAAGTATAAATGAAAGATGTTTATTCCTAGAAATGAAACCTTGCCGAAAGGAACCTGCATCCCTGGATGAGCAGGTACATCTACTTCGTAACTTAAGATCACATTTAGGAAAATATCATAGGTAATATCAATTACCGTCCGCGAAAACCAATGTACAAATGAACTCATGCGAACATGCATGGATATGTAAATAGTAAATTTTTGCCAACTAATAGCAAAAAATCTATATTCATTAAAATTCAATTCTATTGAAAAACATTTATCTGAAATAAGTAGTGAGATATTTCATTTAATATAAGACTAATTACCTGAAATTCAACGCAAATTCCACTTTTCTTTTTAGGAAAGAGTAGCATTTGCTTGATTTGCTCGTAGAACATGGTTTTCAGGTTAACTATTGTTCCATCTCGATTGACAAACAAGAGAGAAAAACCCGGCAGAAACCTGAAAATCATAGTACCAATCGCACATCACTCTGAAAGCCTATGTACCAGTGCTTGCTTCTATCCAATGTAAAATAATACTTCAACATACGATTTAACTGAGTTCAGCTTAAGCCTAATTCACGTTGGAATTCTAGGTGCGTAAAAAAGCCTATCAATTACAATGCAACATTGATATTTACAATTCAGCTTAAGGACTCTTCATTTATTATTGACAACGCAAATATTCGTTTGAAAGTGATTTGTGTCCATTTATAATTTAACAATTAATAATTACTGCAATTTCAGAATGAATAAAATACGTATTCCTTTGTCCTTTAATTATTATTAATAGTTAAGAAGTTGAGCTGGGCGGAAGAGTGTCGAACAATGACAGTTAAATATTTTGATAGTAAATATTTTTTCTAATATCACTTCCAGCGTTAATCCGGGCGATCCCTTCAGTTATATAGGCCAACGTCCAAATTTCACCTGATACTGCAGTTCGAAATTGTTAAAAACTGCTGGGGTACTATTTACGAGGGCGATGGAAGATTTATTGCCGGGATAGTTTATGCCAACCGTAGAGCCCGGTGATCATACGTTACGGTTTCGGTGGCTTTACTTTACTTTCGCCCTAAGGTTCCCAATATCCGGCCTACGATTTAGCCCCCCCCCCCCTTCTCCTTTCCTCACGTGATGGAAACGCCATGTTCCTTCCGCACATCCCCCCAAAACCAATCGCCTCGACGAGAAGCCCCGCAATCAGAAGGGGAGGGAGTGGGAGGGATCGCATCCCCCGCGGACGGGAAGCAAATGGAAATTAATGCGAGCTCGATGGGAGATCCCGAGGCGTGGGAGAGCGGGAAGGGGTTCGGGGAGGGTCTAGGCGCGTGGACCGGAGCGTCAGATGCCGATTTCAACATTCTTAGCGGCCGGTGGAGACGGGATCTTGTGGTTGGTAGGTACGAGGCCTCGGGGGTCCAGATGTCATCAGAGAACCCCGCCGATAACATGAAGAACGGGCGTAACACGCGAGTAGTTCGAACGCTCGGCGGAAGAGCTGAGGCACGATCAATCTCCAAACCGTTCAACGACGGCACTGCGTCTACGTTTGTCCCCACGAGGCCGCCGGATTGGTGCGGTGGCTATCGCATTGACTTTCCATCCCCGAGGGCCCGGGTTCCATTCCCGGCAGTGGTACGACTTTACAGAGGGAACTCGATCCCAAATTTGGAGTGCTAAGAGGAATACGCTGCCCATATGAACGAATGTTAAATTGTGGACGCCTATTGTTTCCTTTAGTTAAGAGTGGGCTATTGTCGACCCCGGGTTTATCTCCACCTTTCTCCCTTCCCTGAACACCTTACCTCTACGAATTACCCTCCTATTCGTAATGGCACATATACCTTAGCTGTCGGTTTCTTCCCCTAATCAACGCTAACATCAAGGGAGCGCCCGGAAGTTTTAGGACACCATTAATCCAAGCAAATTGGTGATATGATCACGCATTTTAATGAGGACGGCTATGTTTTCGCTTCAGTACAAGATTTTCAGATGAGCTGCGGTGGAACAACGGTAGTGATCAATTAGTTTAATGTGGAATTTGCAGCGTTGCTCTTATCCATTCTTTCAGGACGCACAATGAGCATTCCACCTTGTAAGGCCTAACACGATTTCTCACGACCACCAAACTTGAACATGTAATAATTTGGTAAAGGATTAGTCTTAATAGTTGTGCTCAATGTTTTATACCTTTGTGGTTATGAATCGGGATTAAAAAAACAAACTCATTGCACGGTGTTGCTATCCGAGAAACTTAATTGGACGAGGTTGCTAAACCGGAAGATATCCCACACATGATGATCTGGGAACATATACATATATTTACTGCGGATTAGATTTATCGATTTCTGAAATAACGAGCCTGTAAGCTAAAATTTTCTATTGAATAGATGCATACGAATTTATTATTTCCGTTCCCAAGCAAGAATAAGTTACTTTATTTTTATCAAATATAATCGACAAATTTTGTGAATGCTCTAGTTTCAGGTAAAAAATTGTTTTTCAAATAGGGAGTTTATAATTATTTTAATGCATTGGATTTGGAAAACAATTCTTTCATAATGTTTGCAGGAGAGTGAAACTCAGCGCCTAATTAATCCCGAGAATGAAAAGGATCTAGAACTATTTTATTCAACGCGTGACCATTTATTTTATAATTCAAAAATACGAGTCTCGCACTTAGATAACTGGGTGGCACGGTGCTGGTGCCTTAGGATTAGAGGATTTGACCACTGATAATAATCTCATTCCTTAAAGAAATATGGTGCCATAAAAGCGTGCATGCCTTTTTTTAAATGCCTTAAGAACGATTACATATTCTATTCATGAGATGCAGATATGAATCAACGGGAAACATTTATGGAAGTTACATGTTCTGAAACTCAAAAAAGAGATTAGAGTTGAACCTTAAAGGACTCTTATCAAAAGCAACTGTTGCGGAAAATGTTACGTACAACATCCACCAAGGAAATGCAGTATAGGATAAAATGGAAAATTACTTTTATTTAAAAGCGTATACTAAATAAAGTATATATAAAAAATCCTGGTTTTAACACAAAAAGGATAACTAACAGGTAGTTAAAACATTAAACCATTATACAAATGTAATTACATGAGGGACCCTTCAAAACTTAGCTAAAATTAAATCGAATTGCCATCAAATAAATCTTAGAACTTCATAGGAATTATAATTATTATGATTAATACAGTGTTTAAGAAAAGTTTTTATCGAGTTAAGTAATCGAAAAAAAGCGGAATTAATTCCAAACAAGCTATTTACATTGGATAATTGAATAACTAGGGTTTTAGAGAAATACTTATATTATTTTGCAAGTAATCATGGGTCTAGATCAACTTCCTTGGAGTCTTAAACGCCCAATAACATCCGCCGGCGAAAAGTAAGCGCAAACCTGATAAACGGGAACACACTACTACGATATTTTCATGGAAAATTACTTATGACGGCCCCTGTTTATACGTATGCCTCATATAGCGAGAATATTGAAGATAACGCTCTTTACTATTTCTGCAAACGTCATCATCACCGACAGGAGAGTTCTGAAAAGTACTTATAAGTCCAATGGATAAATGGTGAATCAACCCGAAGACCAAGTATATTTGGAGTGGAAATAATTCTGCATGATTTGTCTCGTATTTCTAATAAAGCGCTTGAACTTAATATAGCTTAGTAATTTGACGAATGCATAGGGGGAAATTCATTTTAACTCGCAAAGGTAAGTTGAGAGATTGAACATAGGAAGAAAGATAGGGCAGAATAATAAAAATGAATATAAATAAATTATTCAAAATTGAGCTCCTCTTTTCCATGAAATAGGAAGAAAGTTTTCCTATGACAAATGGTCTTTTTCGAATAAGCAATGGATTTGACTTTTTTTACCAAATTTACCAATTTAGATCGATCTACTTATATTCTAGTGATACAAATAGAGGGGTGGAAAGCATATAGAAAAGAAGATGGAAGTGTTATATCTCCTGTACTAAAAGTTAAGAGGAAAGCAGTTTTAAAACATTTATTGTTATAATTGCAATAAAAATGTTACGTTTCTTCCGCTCAAATCAATATCCATTTCAAAGCTCGAAGACCATCTCGGGATTCATATTCAAAGTAGGCGTGGGCAAACAGTTGACGAAAGTCTCTGAACAATAATTTTCACCTATTTATGGATTTATTCACGGGTTGTGAATTGTGAGTATTCACGGGCTACTTACCAAAATGCCAAAATCTCCCGTTTACGTCACATCGTGATATACAAGCATTTGATTTCACTAACTAAAAATAATAGAGATAAATGCTATGATTGCCAATTGTCAGCCATTCCACGAGATTAGCTTCTTACGGAAGTATGCCAACGTATTTGGAATAGTTTCGTAGGAAGATCATTCAGTCACGGATGAAAAACTAACCCGCAAACAATTAATTAACGAGTTGGCCGATTAAAATTTTCAACGTCTCCAGGAGAAAATAATACCGGACAGGGTAAATGAAATCGAGAGAGGCAACTCGCAGATTTAAAATAATACCTGCCTCATGGTTACTTCACCTAAATCATAATAGCTTTACTATGGATAGAGGTACTTGCTTATGTTATTATATTTTGATTCAACCTAAAAGTCAGTTCACAATTCTCGTGGGTAAACAGAATATGAGATCAGGGAGACTGTCGATAGAAAAATAACCAAAAACATTATTACTCACAATTACTTACTTCCTTAATACCTTCAGTATTCCTGCGAGTGGAATTTTTGTGGAAAGTGGGTTACTAATAAGTGCACGTATTCAATTATTCGGATGAAATATTAATGAACCTTTAGAGAAAGAAAAATATGCGTTTCTCAAAACGATTTTTCTAGCTTTTCTCACTTTCCGTAATCAGAAACATAACTTTTAACATTTCTATTTAAGTTTGCTAATACACAAAACTAGAATTATCTTCCGTGAGCTAACATATTAATTAGCAGTAAATCGTGGCATAAGGGTAGAGTATCGATGAACCCGGGGAATATGCTCTAATATAATTTCCTAATACAAAATATGCCCATGGGTAAAATATTCATAGATCCTATACTACATACTCATATTGCAATAACCCTTTATTTATATTTGAATGCATTCAAGTTCCGAGATCACACCCAGAGAAATTATATTCATTCGAAAAATTAAACTGTGTACTCCATAAAACAACTGAAAATATTTTCCAAACTACGAAACCGGCATTTACCCCTAATATTTCAAGGACTTAACCGAATAGTAAATGTTTGCTAAGGCACTACGGCATCAAAGGGAACAACGCTTCTGTTAAGTTTAATAATGACAAACCACCTCGCGATTCCAAACTTAAAATGCCCTCCATAAAAAAGGGTCAAAGTTTTAAAGGGTTACACATGTCCTTACTTTTCCGCGGAAAGTCGAAACTAACGCTCCGTACTCCTCTCGAAGTCCATCCCGAATTCTTTTTTTTCTTTTTCACTTCTCTCTCTCGTACCACCGCGCATGTTCTGTCTTGTCTTTTTTTTTAAATGAGCCTTATTACAGGGCACGTGGACGACCAAATGAAAGAGAAAGTCTCCTTCCATACCCACCCTCCCGCTCTCGCACACCTCCATCCGAAAAACTCGCCGCACAACTTGGAATTGCCGGGAAGGGGGGAGGGAGGGTGGAAGAGAGACAAATCATCAAGCCAACTCACGGGAGAGAGAGAGAGAGAGAGAGAGAGAGAGAGAGAGAGAGAGAGAGAGAGAGAGAGAGAGAGAGAGAGAGGCGGAGGGGAGGGGTGGAATGGAGGGAAGAGAGACTACGGGAGATAACCCGCATTAGTCGCCTTTATTTCCTTCCTGACCGCCCCCCTCAAAATCCCCTCCCTCTCTTTCCCTCCCCTCATCCTCCTCCGTCTCAACTCTTAACTCCAGAGCAAGTCGGAAGAGAGGGCCGCGAGTGGAGTTGGGCAAAGGGGTTTTGAAAGGGGATTTGCGGGGAGAGGGGAGGACTTCCACACTCACCCTCCCTCGCTCTTCATCCCTCTCCCTCCAGCTCTCTCTCTCTCTCCGGCAGCTTCTGAAATAAGTGGCGGATTGTGGTGGGCCTTTTATGGTTCGGCGAGGGAGCGAGAGAGCACTCTTCTGGTACTCCGGTGGGCGGGCCAGGGAGATGGGCGTTACGAGGGCGGGGGTGAGGGGCGAGCGGAAGAAGAGAGAGAGAGAGAGACATCAAGATTATGCCGACCTCTTAAACTCTCTCTCCCTCGCTCTCTCCCTTTGGCCCGCACCTCCTCGCTATCAACCTCTCAACCTGTTCCTCTCTCTCTCTATCTATCCCTCCCTCCCTCTACCTCCATTCTCTGCCTCCTCCTGGTTCCCTAATTCTCGGTGCACGCCTCCGGGTTAATGGCCCGTTTTTTTTACCACCCCCTTCCATCCCTCCCCTCTCCCTGAGGAGCGGGGGGTTGTGGGGGGGGATGGAGGAGGTTGAGGAGGAGACTGGGAAGGAGGCGTGGAGGAGGGAGGGAAGAGTGGAGTTGGGGATGGAGCCAGATAAACGAGTGGAAGTGAGGGAGAGGGGTATACGAGGAGGGAAAGAGAGAGTGAGAAGGAAGGACTTGGGAATACACTGGAGTAGGAGTCGCCATGGCGGTGGGTAAACTTGAGGAAATAAAGGAAATGGCTCCGTCAAATTCACCACTGTATTCATATTAAAAAAAAAACCAGGCGTCGAGTAAAGCTCACGAATCGCCCGCAAAAACTTTATTATTTTTGTAAAAACACGTCGAGTTTTACAGAGCAGCATTCTTATTGTTCTTAAAATGCCTTGTATTTAAAAAAGTTATTTTTATACGCTTTTAAGAGGATTTGGAGTTCGCCATTGTACATAAATCTGAAGCGGATAACGCCTGCCCCCTAGTAATTTTAACTTAAAACCCAAATGTAAAGGTTTACCAGTGCACTCATGGTGTCAGTGTACGAGTGTTAATGTACAAGTGCATATTTATTTATAATAGGTCGGGACCTAACACCCCCTACCTCACCTGCCTTACTGCGAGGTAATCGTACACATAGACTTACTTTTGGTGCCCTCATTTGAAAAAAAGTTGAAGTAATATTTATTGATAAAAATCTAAAAGAATCAACACGCTATATTTTATTGATAAAGGTGAGTGTAATCAATTCCCCTAATTCCTAATGTATTGCTCTATCACCATGAAATCATTGTCTCTAAGTCAATAATACTATCTAATCCCGATATTAATTTCATTTGTTATTCAATAAAAGGAAGATAAAAGATAATTTACATAAAAAATAATACTTGGGAAACATGAAAAATTATCGATTGCGTTGAAGTTTACTAGGTAGATGGTGAGCAAATGTTCCACGTAGCAGTAATTAATTTTAGTCGTGGACTGTTGATATTGGGTAACTTGAGAAAAAACGCAATGGCGTAATTTTACCTGAATCGAATTTCTTCAAGTCATCACGAAAACTCACGCTATCTAGTTGAGAAACTAGAAAACCTATGATGCACAAAAAATACAGTGAAATAATCAACAAACGGGCCCACTGAAAAACAGTGGAGGTGATTAAATAAGGTAGCAAAACTATATTCTGAAAACTAAGTGAAAACATTGACTCTGCTAGTCATGGTGAAACCATTCACACTTTCTTTAAATTAGTAATAGTATTTTTTTCTATTGGGTTAAAAACCAGAAGCAATCAATTTGTTTCAAAGCTACGGAAATGTAATACTATGGTAGGACAATGAAGGTTGAATGGGCTGACCAAATTTTTAACAAAAACTGGTGAAAGGGAGACTTCAACAAAAACTCTGACACAAAAGGTTACAACCTTATTGGACACAATTTGAAATAGAATTACTTTAAGGAGATGATTTTGATAGGACATGACATGCTTGGAAAATTAGAGATAACAGAGAGACGAAAATTGGCTGAAATACGTGAAACTAATACCAGGTGTAATAGTGAAGAAATACTCGTATGGAGGTATGAAGAGACTCACCGACTGGATGCTTTAGCAAGGGAACTTCATCGATATGATCTTGTGATTGGCTACCCATGATGATCATTAACAAATTTAATAAGGACGATCATTAGCAAGAGCGAGAACCGAGATGTGTTTTAGGAGCATCCAAAAAGAGATAACATCAATTGAAGGAAACAAAATGAACTTAACACATTGAATGAAACGAAAAAATAAAATGTTCATGCATGTGTAAACCTAAACGTGTTTTATCCCTAAGATTGAAGCCCTGCATTAACTTGGTTTCGGGTGTTTTAGGCGTAAAATAATAATTCAGGAAAGCATCAATTACGTATGCTAAAAAATCCAAGCCCAAAGTGCGGTGCAATCCGCCAACATAAGTTTCATCGGTGAGTTTATTAACACACTTTCTGTTTAACTGCGCTGAGGGCCTAATTGAATTCTATAAAGAGTAAAATATAATGGTCATACTCTCGTGTTTTTGACTTGTTAACCAAGTCTCAGATGTTGCTTGAAAAAAGTTTTATGTAGAAAACCAGAGATTTGTTTCATGTTTTTCTTGGGACGGATCTAATATGCAAATAAGGAACGGTGGAAAACAGAATGTTTAAAAATTGCATTTTGCAATTATATTCCAATACATGAAATTGATTACGAAATCAAATTAAATGAAACTTCTTAAATTTTAGGAGTGTAACCTGGCAAAAAAACCAAAAAGTATTCTCATACAAGGGTGCCAATCAGTTGTTTGCATTTAAGTTTTTCTCTTCGTGGGGTACAATATGAGCAATATTACCACAAATAGAAATTCAAGTCATTACTCGTCATCTTAGAAATGATCTCGTCAAGGAGGTCTCAGTTATTCAAATGTTTATATCGATAGCCAATTCAATTTTAGAAAATGTATTCAGGAAAGTCATACATTACAATTCTTCAATTACTGGAGTGACATCATCGCGGTCGTTAGCAACGATATTGATACCAAGCAATCTGGAGACTGCTTTCATGCAACTCTCCACTCCGTCTCGGTAGATTACCTCTTCATAGCGTCCCTTCATTTATTCTGCGTCCATATTTCACATCTCCTCTCTGCTTCACATACTTCACTCAGGACTTCCTCTGTGGCTCTAATCATCCAACCATCCAATCTCCCCCCGCCTTCTACGATGAGTGTCTGACTCGAGCTGTATCACGTTTGTAATTACCAAATTAATAAATCTCGTCGTCTTATAATACTTGAGAGAGAGACCATTCCTTCAACTACCCATATAAGGTTTTCAATTTGATGACCAACACCGACAACTCGACCTTCATCATTTGCTGTGCTTCAAACACCTTTCACCTCTTACGCTGCTTCCGGATTTGCTGTGGCGTAGGAAAGCATCTTTCAATTTTTATTTCCAACAAACTTCGACGACAAAACCAAAAGAGGGAAACTCTGAACACATCCAATAAAATACTAAAACCCCTCTTCATCTCTTTTCTTAAGGATGATTTTTCAATATCTTACGCTTCGCGACCTTGCGGAGGCATGCGATGGGCGTTTCGCGAATCAACAAGGAGGTGACAACACTCAAACGGAATCCATGGTCACGGCGATGGCGGTCTGCACTGTTTGGATTGCTTCGGCTAGACCAGTAAGGATGCCACCACGAGTAAAGGAATCGTTGAGACGCTCCAGACCGCCTCGAAAACGAGGTGATGGCAGGGAGACGAAGGAAAGCGATGCAGTGTGCAAAGGGTGGGCGGGAACGAAGGTTGTCGGGGTTCAGTGAGCTGGGGTGTGGGGTGGAGAGGGAGGAGTGAGGGGGGAGCGTGGGGGGGGAGGGGGCGTGGCGGATGGGGGAGACTCCGAGCGGGGTGCCCGCCCCGGCGCCGCATATTCTCCTCACGCTCGCCCACTTGGCATGCACGCGAGGCCGCAGAGTCCCCAGACCACCCCTGCGGGCCGCATCCCCCCCGGGAGGTGGAGGGATGGGGATCGGGGGAGGAACGGAAGAAGGGTTGATGCCCCGCTCGATTTATGCCCCATTGGAACGGGACTCATGTTCCGGGGTTAGGGAGAAAGGGGTGGCAACGGTAGTGGAGGCGGTGGTGTTTGGGTGTGATTCAGGGGGGGGAGTGTCGGGACTGCACTGATCGAAAAGGCACACGGAAATCGATATCCAAGTAAGATACCGATTCGGGCCGGAAAATAAAGTTATCCGCCCGCCGTTACTTCAGGGGAGAGTGTGCGCATTTTCCCGCGGAGCACGGCAGTATCGGTCGGCTACTGGTGCAGACAGGTATCCAAAGCGAATATCTCTCGCTGCAGATGAAGATATCCCGCCCATTTCAATGGAATATAGTATAAATATGTTATTTACATTTTAATTGATAATAGATGGTAAATGAATTGAAATACAAACACGGCTACTTCGGGATTTTAAAAATATTATTAACTGTTCTTGTAAGGCGGAGTGCTGTTAATGGGTCTGACTGCGCAAATAATGTTCTACTAAATTTAATCGACCGAAAAATATAATTGAAATTCACTACATTCTATTACAAAATGTAGACCAACGTGTAATCTGGGAGTCGGCGCATCAAATGTAAATACTTCCGATTGGCTGAGTAAATAGCATCGGTTTCGAAAGTTGACCACGTTATCGGCCGTAGAAGTAACTGGTTATCGACTAGTTTCATCGTGTACCCGATGCCTGGGTATTCCTAAGGGATGGAGTCATTTTGTACTCAGGTACTTTAGACCTCTCAGATAGTGAGAGGAGGCGAAGAATGAAAGAGATGATGGGAGAGCTATGTAAACCAAAATTTCAGGGTTTTTAGGTTAATAGAATGATTTCAGGCGTCACTTTGTGGAAGCGATTCATTTCAGAAAATAAATGCCTGGTTATTCCACATATATTTTTCATTAAACACGACCCGGTTTTCGACTTACAAATTCATCATCAGGTAAAGTTATTTTACGTTAAAAAGCTCCTAGATAAAGCACTGTCTTTCTGTACTTTACCTGATGATCACTTTTTAAGTCGAAACCCGGGTCGTGTTTAATAAAAAATATATGTGGAATAACCAAGTATTTATTTTCTGAAAAGTTGTTAGGTTATATTTATTTCCTTCACACTCACTGAGACGCACTTGCCATGAACTGTTTTGGACCTCAAGTTTGGGCATAGAAGTTGCAAGAACCTCAGGAAATTTAAGTACATTACCGCATGGGTTTTAGCATATACTTCGGTTAAAAATATTGCACTTTGAACGACTTATAATTTTTCACCAAAAGTTTTCAGAAAATATTTTTTTATCTTACCAGTAAATAGTTACGGAATTTCAGAATTAAGACCTTCAGAGGTGTTAAGAGCCTCCTCGTTTCTCATCAGGTGAGAATCTCTCAGCAGTTGTTTAACTTTCCCTTTGTCTACTTTTAATACATCAGTGCTATAAGAGCAGAGTAATACATAATTGGAATACTTTTGGGATTGAAAAAGACGAAACAGTAAAATAACTTGAATTAAGTAACTTTGCAAATTTAATAAATTCAAAAAATAAGAAAATTAAAACCTGGAAATGTTAATTACCAACATAACGAAGGGTGCAAGTTGACAATTCGTAAATTTAATAGAATTGATATGCATTTCATTCTTTTACAAACTGTAGACAGCTGCGGGATCTACTTAAGAAGTATTTTCCTCAAGATTTTCTATACCCTAAATGAAGACGGTAATTACTACGGATTTGCGATAACTTTTATACGCTGGTGTATTACACTATAAATTCTATTTACGTATTATGTGTCGGTCATCTGTCATCATAATAACTTCTGCATTAAAAACGAGGCACGACGCATTTTTTTCCACACATTAATCAAGTTTAAAATTTAAAGTCTTCACGCGTCATTCTTGAACCAAATGGAAAACTTTGAGCATTTGAATACACGTTTTGTGCTTGCAAATAACGAACTAATAGCATTGCTGAGTATAGTGACAGACCGTTCAACTGCTGTCTACGTCAGCTATAATTTGATCAAGATAGAAAAGGCACCTGCCATGAATACGATTACTGAAATAGAATTAATGTCCATTATGAGTATACTCGGATTTATTTTTAGGGACATTAGGCAGTGGATGAGGCACCATTAAGATTTTCTTTGCCGCCATAACCGTTAGGGACCGCATTGTCCGAAATATTTCTTTTACGATATTCGGGAACCAGTTTTACTCGTCCGAATTCGCTGTTAAGAGTGGATTTTAAGGTGAGACTTGGGATAGACCGGCTGGTCTGGGCGGCAGGGAGAGGAGACGACGTGAAAGCGAAGAGTGCGAATGTCGGTGGGGAGCAACGCACTTTGCAAATCCTCCACCGCCCCCACCTAGACTCAAACCTTCATCTCTCTTAACGGCCGCCCTCACTGCTACGTGGCCGCCGAGGAGCCCGATCCCCTGCACCCACCCACTCTACCCGCTCCTCGCCCGTTGCCAACGCCCCAAAGGAGAAGTAGCAACAAACGATGGCTCAGGAAGGGAGTTAAATACGCGGGAGGGGTGTTTTTTTTTGGACGGAGTTCGAAGCGATAAATGTCGGGAAAGGGACGAAAGATACGGCAAGGAAAGGGGCGGGGAGTGAGCGTAAAGGAAAAAGGTGGATCTGGTGCATCGTTGGAGCAAATTGGCGATTAACTCCGTAACGTTGACTTAACCCTGCACTGAAACTCCTCGTGCTTGCCATGACACTGAAATCTACGCTGCGGCGTAAGAGCAGGGAGTGCTCCGTCAGGCCTTGCTTGGCTCTATGAATCCCTCCGTCGATATAAAGTGGAATAAGAAGCTATACAACTAAAGATAATGTATTTTACTCGGTTTATCGAATCATTTGTGCCAAATCTTTTGAGAATATGTTCTCGTATTATCCGAGAGGGAAGTTTACGCAATCATCTTAAAAATAACTTTTCGATTCAAGTGAAAAGAAACCATATGCAATTTGATGCATTGGTAGAGTATTTTACAATTATAAACTTAAATAATTACGAGATCCTAGTTAAAGGGCACTGCATGAGTGAATAAAAAACCGTTGGTATCAATTTAGAGCGGGATATCAGAGTTGGCATGCTTTTTACGAAACAATGTGATGTTATACTTGGAGCAGCAACGAAACAATAACTACCACCAAGCATTACAACGACCATCGGCATATGGGCTCCCGGCTAAACGTTATGGCTTCAACTTCTTTACAAATCATGCGTTATTTATATAGTGCCCGGTTTAGTGAATTTAATCGTCACACTGCAAACAAAACATACAGATAACTACGTCATTTGTGTCTACGATTCGACAAAAGAGCATGCCCTCTCACGGCAAGAGACACGAGACTCGGAAAGCAATCCAAATTGAGATCCTGAACCTGTGATGACTTCTCGAAAATGATCCACGCACGCGATGAAACAAGCACGAAACGAGATTTCCGAGAGAAGGAAGCAAATAGGTTATGGAGAGCAGGGGAACATCAGAGTGGACCCGGAGTCTCTCAGCGTGGAGCGGAATTAACATTTTTATGGGATTTGTCGCAGATTGGCATTATCACGTGGACCGGAAGGGCAGGGCGAGAGAATCTGCGGGAATGGATGGAAGTGGCGAGATAGGAGGGGCGGGTCGAATGGGTGTCGGCCGAGGAAGAGACGGATGGATTTGATGAAGGAAGATTCGATGGGTCGGGTCAAGCGACCCGGCAAGATCCCAATCAAGGATTGAGGCGGCTCAGTGATTTAATTCCATTTTGATATCTTATTCACCAGAGATTTCACGTCCCCAAGGCTACCGACCAGCTCTTTCCATGAAAACACTGAGAGTAACCGTCGGCTTGAGTTTCACATTTAATTATTCAATTAAACATAAAATAATTTTCTTTTAGGGATGGATAAGATTGAATTATTAAACGAAATAAAGTTTTAATAAAAGAGTATAATTAATATGATTCATGTCAGAATTTATTTTATAATGGAATACTAACCGTGCTATTATAGTTGGCTGCTTGCTCAAAACACCGGGTGTTAACGTACATTGAAATGTCCATCAAGTAAATCCCTCCTTATTGATAACTTTTGTTCTATTAGTTTTAATAACGAAATAATTATAAATATGCTGAAATGGGGGTCGGCAATGAGTAAAACTATGAACGTATTGCATCATTTAAGGGTGATTTATGATGATGCCGATTTTCAGTGCTCTGATCCATCTTCGAGTATGTCATCAACATAATCCGCCATCTTGTATCTTTATTTCAATGTGGATAATTTGGTTTTAATAATTCTATCATTATATTTGCGCAAAAGTTTCTTTAAGGAAATCTATTTCTGCGAACACGAGATGTCGTAAATTAGATTTAAATTCTCTTTTTTGTGCCTCATCGATCTATCCTCGGCGTTTTAGACAGACCATTATTTAAGAATCGACATTGATTTAGTCTCAACTAGAACCAAGGGCTTGATAAATGCCTTTTAAGGTCATTAATTGCTTTTGCACGGAAGCCTTTGTGAGAAAAAGGATTTTATGGTTTCATTAAAAGAATGAAATTCTTGCAATTTTAAGTTCACGATAATGGATGATCAGCTTGGAGCGAATTCGTATATCAGATGTTTTAAATTTGAAAAAATGTATTAATTCATTGCAATCGGTCACGCTTTATCAACAGTGGCACCGTGGAATAAGACTCATGGAATGAAGAGACGACGGAAAAAAATGAATAGTATTAAAATGTGATGAGTTTTTTATTGTTTGCTCATTCAAGTTTATTTACAGTATAAAAACGTCGTACACTTCTTTCTCATAAACTTCCTACATGCATTTCTTGGACGACCCGCGTTCGAACCAGAAATGTCTTTTTTTTGCGGTAAAACTAAAATGTGCTTGTGGTCATCACAGAAGATTGGCGTCACCCGTATATCATCCACAGATCTTGGAATGGAAGTATTTTCGAAGGATCGCCTCGAATTATTCCATTAATTTCACATTTCTTGCGTGGATCGTCTATGAATTCAACAAAACATATTATAAAATATGCTTATAAAATTTTTCCTGTCTAAGATTCTAGCCAGTTCCACTCAAGCTCTGAAATCCCAGGAAACTTGAAGATTCCAAGGGTTCCACTGCATCCCATGTCATTGTATACTATATATTCACCATTGCCGGGAGAGGGAAATATGGGATGAAAATCTCAAAGTTCACTACACACGCGAGAGGGGACGTGCCGCTTCCCGCAGATCCACCAATTAAGAGCCGCATCGTCGCGAGGGTATTAAGAGCTCGCGGAGACGGTTCCATTCGAAATGGCGATATCCCGCATTAGAGTTTCCACGTGGTCACGCCGAAGAGGTGTCTGTCCCCACGGCCTTCACCTCCTCGCAACCCTACACCCCGGCGAACGACTATGGGAGAAATGTGCGCTCATGGTTTTTGCCTCCTCACGTTTCGGGGAGGGAGCCTCCGAGTCGCCCTGGGCACAAAAGGGAGAGTAGAGATACGTGCAGCGGCGCGGTTTGGCGAAGCACGAACCTTTTGCGCTACTGCCCCTCTTCTCCCGCCTCACGGGGCCGAGCTGTCGGGCACGGAAGAACGGGTGTATCGCCCGGGGGCGCACATAGTGCATGTATACTATGTAGGTATATGCGAGCATAACTGTTGCTTGGAGATACCTTTACACATTATCGCGGGGCGAGTAGCGGCGCGACTGAACTCTTCCGCAGTGCTGTGTGAGGGATGGGGGCGGGAATTCCTCCATTGACGGGGCTGTGAGTGGGCAGGCCATTGAAAGGGGCCCTATGTCCGGGTAAAACGACCAGCTACAAGAGACGGGTAACGAGCTCGGCTATTGAATGGCGCTTATCTGGAAATATTGGGTAGCGCAATGGAGGATCCCGCTCCAAAGCGATTTGTACCCGAAATTCTCGCCGTGCCCATGCCGGGCTGCATTTGCATGGTTGGAACGATTGTGAGAGCGTTGGCTCGAGAGATTAAGTGCGGATTCAGGGAGATATCAAAATGAATAGTGACAACAGAATGAGCTATGAAGAAGATGGAGTCAATCACTTATTTCTGTGCCGTTAATATAGACGTATCCATATTTCATACTCTCATCATTGTGAAATAAATGAACGTCTCAGACTCTAGTCAGTCTGAGACCATTTTCTCAGTAAATAAATAAATAATTTTCGCAATTACGGGCACACATATTAGATATATCGTGCAACATATAGCTGTGTGGACAAGATAGTAAGTGCATTTTTCTTGGGAAAAAAATCGGAATATTAAATGCATAACAGACAAATAGTAATTTCAAATATTAGCAATAAAGTTTAATTTTTACATTTTCTCTGCGTAAAAAGTAACCATCAAAATTTTTAAATATTTCCATTTGTAAAAAGATATGAATCATTTGACGTAAATAAAATCATCAAAAAAACTCAGTTCTTTCGTTGTGTGTGCTTAGTAAAAAAACCGCTACTAAACTTACCGATACGTGATATACCGATGCTTATCGCTAAACTGTAATATTAAATTCTTTACGCTGAGAAGCATGTTTAATAGAGGATATTTTTATTTTAGCAAAATCCATTTAGCAGTTATGATTTAGCCACTACAAGGTTTAAAGGGCAGGGTAGCAAATCGCCTTCCAATTATTTCTTATCACCTACGTAGCCAGACTATGCTATTTAAAAGATGACATTGCCCAGTTTCCAATGAAGTACCTATTTCTCACTAATTCAGTGTGTGCCAAAAAACAATACGTGATGATTTTTCGATAGCGTTAAACACTATGAAAGGAAAAATTATATTCGCGACAAAAAAATATGAAAGGAAACATTACATTCGCGACATCAAAAATCCAAGTTTTTAGTCAAGAGACTTCTGTCGACTGATTCTCCGCCCAATTTTGTGCTCGAGAATTTTCTGTTTTCATAAGTAATCTATCACAGCATCCAGAAAAATAACGATTTATCGATTTATCTATAGTATTTTTGGCTGACAAATATAGCATTTAATAACTTTCGGTTACTGTTATGATGTACCGAAATTTGATCAAAAAAAGACACTGATACAAGTTTACGTCTTATGAAGGCCGCACGACAAGGACCGCACATGGGGCGAGGCTCCTTGAATAATTAATGCGAACGGCGGCATAAAAGAATCCTCCGGCACTAAGCCCAAGATCAATCGATCACGCTCGGAAACATTCGCACATTTCAAGGAAGAATTCGGTGTAGACGAGGAGCACGTGACAAGGTGCCCCGTTTTGATAGAATTTGACTCCAACGCTGGCAGGAGATTCACCACAAATCCTTTGACAGACAGGGAGAACTGTGGGAGTGGAGGCGGGAGGGCGAGGGTAGACCAAACAGAGGTGGAGGTGAAGGAAGAGAAGCGAACTTCGATGAATGGGACCGAATGGTTTTTGCGGAAGAGAGAGAGAGAGATAGTGTGCGTGGATGGGGGGTAGGAGAGGAGGGAAGACGAAGGGGAAGAAATAGGGAGAGATGGCGAGAAGAAGACGGGAGGTATCGCTGGGAACCAAGACGTTTCAATCATGCGGAAGGACCCAAATCCTTGTTCGATACGCTTCTTTTCCCGCCGGTTTGACGCTCTTGGGTCTCCCAAGTGGGCACATTATAATTGGAGCGCGGGGGGGGGGAGAGGACGAAATTGGGCGTTTCGGCAAGCGGGAGAGAGAGATAGAGGGGGGGGAGGGATTGGGAGAAGAGAAACATTAAGGGGCGGATTAGACGGCGGGAATGAATGGAGGGCAACGTCTCAAGCGCATGCCTTATATTTCTGGACCAAAAGGTCTTTGCCTCTTCTCACCCCTTCGGGGGGAGGATAAGGAGAGCGGGTGGGGGGGGGGACGAAAGAATTCCGAAAGTCGACGGTTGGCGCGATTCGGGAGCCATATTAATCCCGTGCATAAGATGAAGGGAGCTTATTCAGCGATGACGAGCGAATAAATTGCACGGTAATGAACGGGGGGGACGGAAAGGAAAGGGATCTTGTGAGGCAGGAGGCGATAGGAGCCAAGATCAGGGCAAGAAGGGTGAGTGACGGGAGAGAGATGGAGGGAAGGCGGGTGGGAGAGGCGAGGAGTGAGTCGGATGGGAACATGTTTATAAGCGGGCGGGAGTGAGAAAGGAAGGATGGGGGAATGACTGCCGTAAGTGATTTGATGAGAAGGGGACAAGGAGGTTGCGATTGAGGGGTAAAAGGGATACGGACGTACTGCGGAATGAGTGATCGATGAATCGGTAAACGAATCCGCTTTGCCCGGTCCGTGGAGTCCCCCTTCTCCCGCTTAACTCGCGCCATTGGGTGTGACGTGTATTAATGAGTTTCATTACGACGGAGAGAGGAGGACGTCAGTGCGAGGCAGAGGGTTGATAACAGATTAACGGGGCTATGTGCCTTCGGTAAAACTCGGTTGAGTAAAACGCGAGATCCTTTTCATTAAATGTATTTTCCGCCCAATAATTACATCGAGTATTGCCGTCGGAATCCCTGACGCAGTGACTAGTTCGAATATTTTTCCCGTTGAAATTCAGTTATCGTGCCGTGAGCCGAATTTCCGCAGGTAGCGAGTGAATTGATGACGGTAGAATGCGGGATTAAAGCTGATTTTTTTGTTTTCCTTTTTTAACGGAATTCTGTCATCAATTTCCTCTGCCAAATATTGCCGTCGAGTTATGTGACACGTTTTGCTTATAGCACAAGCTGTCAGGTGAAGATTGTTTCTCGTTGGAAAGGTATAAAAAATATGAGGTAGCCTCTAGGTTGGAAAGTTCTTGCATTGTCTATAATGCTTTAAATATTAATGCCGTATGCGTTCTCTGGATACGTCACTCCTATCATGGTGAGCAAAATTTCAAGTAATTCCCATTTACTGACCTGGATTTAAATGAGTGACAAGTATTCTCCTCGAAGGAAACGTTTCACAAATCTTTAATGGTCACTAAATAAAACCTCGAAAAAGAAGACGCCTTTTTTAATTCTATAAGTTTGTCGTGTTGTTACAACACGATCATACGTGCATACAAACAGTAATCTCAGAATGATCAGAGACTGTAAGAGGTAATAATCCTGAACATGAGAAAAATGTCCCCATCAGATCATTTCCGACACACAAATGAATTCGTGAAACTGAACCTAGAATATATTTCAACCTCTAATGAAGTTTCCTGGGCTCAAAAATATCGCCCAAAGTTAAGAAAATAAGCCCGTATTCAAGAGTTATTAAATTATTGGGAGCGCGAAGTAATTTTCGAACAATCTCAGGAGCGGAGCAGTGGATTTGACTTTTTGAGAAATATGCATGCCACCGATGCGCGCAATGTGACGTGCACCCACCACCACCAACACCACGTAGGCAGGTATATGAGCGCGGTTGGCGGACAGAAAACGCGGCCGTTCCATTTAACGCTCTGCGATAACCGATCGCCACAGCAGTCGGATCGCAAAAACGGCACGGATGGGACATAGGACGACAAGAGCAAGCACAGTTTTCGAGTACCCCATTTTCCCTCCCCAGCGTGACCCCCATAAATTTTTACTCCAAGTTTTGAGCATTAGCGTTGAAAATTCGTACCTCGCGACCCCGCCGAGCTCATAAGCGTAAACAGAGCGAGGGATTGAAAAATTCTCAGGAGTTTCACCACCTCGGGTAACATTTATTGTTGGGTGCCCGCCAGGTTTTCAGAGTCGATCCCGCTCCTAACTGCGTTCACCCTTCCTATTTACGCACCGGCGCGAAGAAAAAGTTTCCATAATTCAGTACAATCCTTGGTTCGATTATTATCCGCATGTATGCGAGTGGCAGATTACGACATCTTCGGGAATGCTGTCTCTATAGTTTGATTTGACTATGCTTCCAAGTTGAAAAAAATAAGCGGTCGTTCAGCAAGAAAACAACACATTAGAATATCGATTTTCCCCCAGTTCAATTGCTGTGATCGTGTGTGGATTTGGCGGCGGATCTAGAAATGGGCCTCGTATTTCATTCCCCTCACCTTTTTCTACATTGAAATATAAATGTCTCTAGAGATAATTATGCTAATATACTTTCAAGCAGATAATGATGGAGGATTGTAATGAAATAAGCACTTTTTTTCGCCGGAACTACACATTTTTACCATTATGTGTAGCTCTAGGGAATTCCTCCATTCAGAATCGGTTCAATGGGCTATAGAAAGAATATAGGATAACAGGGAGAGCTGCCATTTCCCTTTACTATAATTTAAGAACCTAATAGAGTACTCACAAACCATTTAGCGTAAAAAAATGAAGATTTTTTTCTTAACTTTCGGCCAAAATATTCGGTGCGCTATATGGACAAGAGGATATTTGCAATGCGCACATTTTGTGAACTTCTGGAATAAACACTACTCAAATAACGTAGCGTAACAGCCATGGGCGGTAAACTAAGCATACAAATTGTGATCATTTATATCGTATCGCCTTTTGATCTGCCTTTGGAGAACTCTACATAGATAATAATCTCAAATTTTTCGTAAATACCACGTTTTAAACAATCAGAATATTAAGTATACAGGTGTATATCGCTGTGTTCTCGTTAATTCCTGCGGGATGAATAGGACCTTCGGCGAATGTCAACGCTCTCCAATTACGGGAGACCAAAGTGATTCCAATTTTTACGCCCCGAATGTACGCACTAGGGTGCAAAATGGATTAATCCTGGACGCGTGAAAAACTGAGTTAATTGCAAAAATCCCCCCCCCCCTGCGTCCAACTTCGGAAATTTCGGAGAATGAACAATTGTGAGACATGATGAATGCGCTGGAATGGGTTCATCCTTAGGAACCTATCCTAGGGTCGGTCAACCTGTGAACTTGTCCATCCGAACAGGTTTTGATAAAAGGTCAACGACACGCGTGAAAATTTGCTCGCGAGCACAAAATCATCTTCTAAACGTGATGCGACCCTTAGGGACGAAAATAAGTAATTTCGAGTCGGCGGGGGATGGGATCGGGGCGCTTCCATCGTTAGCAACACCCGTCCATTTAAGATTCCATTTCCCGCAAAAATGTCTTTAATTACGGCCCTAATGTTGATCTCGATTCCCCGTAATTGAGAATGTCCCCTTTGATGGATTCCACTGGGATTTTAAGCGCTCAAAAACGACCCCTTCGTGGACTCGAGAAGAATTCCAAAAAAAATCCCATTTTTTCTCAACTCGTGAATTCGTTAAAGACGTCACGGCCCCAAAACCCACTTACCAACATGATAGATCTGCCAAGCGTTACGTCTGGTCATATTTTTCCGTACGCGTCCGCTCAATGCTCTAGGTTCCTGTATAAAGATGACTCGCACCAGCATCGCACTATCTCAAAAGCTACCAACATGACAGGAAAAACCTTTTCATCTCATCCGGAAACAACCTCTTTTCTCCTTGATGTGCACTTTGCTTTTCTTTCAATCGCAACTTCTTCCAACTTGGTAACTAATCACTTCAGGTCAATATCCTTGTGACTAGGGAGAAAATGAAGGCCGTAAGTGCAAAGAAAAATGTTAAACTGAAAATGAAGAACGACTCGAAATTATGATATTTGCTGCTCTTTAAAGTTTAGAAATGTTCTTTTATTGTAACTCGCGCATTTATGCATTCCGTTTTTAATTGAAATAAACAGCGTTTCTCGGATACCTTTTGAGAGATAAATAGTAACTGCTCACCATTTAAAAAAATGAAAATACGTCAAATTAGATGAACTTTTAGGGATAAATGCCGTTCAAACTTAAAAGATTTAAGTCCGCTATCACTTTTCAACAGAATTAATTTAAATGATACAATACATTTTACCAATACGTCATTTTGTCAGTACCAGATGATTGCTACATCACACAACAAAACTCCCTGCAGTACTAATTGATAATTCTGTGTATAAGTACTGTACGTATATGTACATATGTGAACACCTTAAGTCATTTAACTGGGAGTTAATTTTGAAGACTTAATACTCCCTTCATTAACGCCAATTCCATATCTTTATGACGATAGGATGGTTTTCCTAATCTTGTAAAAGACTGAATGCGCCCAGCAACTAGGACTACTGCCAACGAATCGTCTTAATCTGTATCAGCCCTTAATACGGATAAATAAGAGAGGTACTTCAAATGCACAAACTATTGAGCAACCCTGAATTTCCAAAACTTATCTAACTAATAGCAAGACCATTTGCAATTTAAGTCATAGTATCAATGATGTCCATTACCTTGTGGTTTACAAGTTAAAAGCTTCATTCCGCATACATCCGCAAGTGTTAAGGAAATTACTTTTAAATCTTATTAAGATACGTGATAAGAGAAAAACATGCCCTCGATCTCATGCTCGTAGTTTCAAAGGTATTAAGTTATGGGGAATCTGTTTCCGTTCTCACATCTCTCTCTCTCTCTCACAAGTTCCTACACCGACCATCATGAAAGGTCCAATACACACATTGGCAAGAATTGCTCATGACTTAATACACGTTTCCTATCCAAGTACGCGGCTTTTTCTAACAGATGAAACTGGAAACCCTTTTACTCCTTTGCCTTCTTTACTGAAGGTTATCTTCCTGTCACTGAAGCATGATTAAGACATTAGTACGTCAAAAAAGGAGAGACAGCAAGGTCAAACGAGATGATGGATAGAGGAAAAGGCTGGGCATACGGACGCCAACGTAGACCACAGAGCATCGTAGAGTGACTGATATGCACTGCCCACAGCCGGCGCCACATATACGATGACGCCGCGGGCTTGGTGTTGTTTGCGGAGCGGATGCTCACTGCTTGCGATATTAACTGTCCACCGACGACCTCCCAATTGCCACGTATCAAAAGGGTCCTAAGGCCAGCCTTTCAAGAAGCAAGCGGTTCGGCTACGTACCGATACGGGCTATCGGAATGGTTCCACGTATCAAAGACCCCCGACTGTCCCCGCTTCGTTCGCATTCTGGTTTTGGCCCTACAGAGCGATGCGGACAAGAGAGGGTAAAATTGCTCAGGTGCAATTCTCAAGTGAAAGCCGATCTGATACCTAATAATGGCGATATTTGCTCTTCTGATAATGTAAACCAATGGGTGGAAGTAATTGAAGCCAAGATTGTTCCGAAAAACCTTCATTAGACGCAGTGTCAAACTCGATACATAAAATTTTAGCTTTAAACAAAGCTTAAATTTATGGAATTCCACTATAAGCTAAGCAGATTCCACTGAGCATTTCTTACGTTGACATATGAAACATAGCAATTTGGTGAATAAATTACGACAAAAAAGGAGACAATATTGAACATCACTTCAAATATCATAACCAATTAGAGAAGATATCAATCAGATTTCGTTAAAATGACAAGGGACGTGTATGTAATTACGGAAACCGTTTTTTCTAACCTTTCACTTTGTGGCAAATGTATGTTAAAAGCGACAGGATATTATTGCCGAAAATGAAGCAATATGAACAATTTCACGCCAGGGGAACATTTAATCACATGACGGTTTTTTAAAGGGGTGGTATATTTCTACAGCGATAAAGTGTTATAAAACTAAATACATTTCAGAACGGATGCCTTTTATCATTAACATTTTTTTAGTATTCCTAATACATAAAAAGCCTTTTGAAAAAGCCAAATTTGAGCTGGTAATTAATTTGAGCCCTCAGCTGAATGTCGAAATCCCATTAATTAATTGAAATAGAAGATTTAGTTATTTCAGGAATTTGCGCGTCATTTTTCAATCTAATAACAAGAGTTAATTACATCATCGAATTGATCATGACAGAATCCATTGAATACGAAGCATGGAAAATGTTGAAAGGGTTACGTGGTTTCGTTAAAAAAATCACTCCCTAAAAACCTGAGAGAGGGCACATTCAAACACAATTCAAAATTCAGCGATAATTCCAATTGAATTGAGATCCAAAAAAAAAGACCTAGAAAAATTAGTTGTCTAAGCCCATGTTCATAAATAAATGTATTTCTTGACGACTGCTACTAAATGATGCTTACTTTTAAAGCCTAAACGAACATAAAATATTTTAGCAATAGGTTGCAGCTAACACAATTAATATGCATCAAATAGAAGTACCAATCATCCAATCAACGTACTCTCACAAGATTACGTCTGCATTGAATCTGTATGGAGAATAAACAAAGCCTGGAGCTATTACACGGGCATGATATTCCAAATCTGTACAAGCCGGCTGTTGAAAGAGTCTCCATCCAAGGCAGCAATCTTGCAATTATAGCCGATGGTCATATTAGTTAATCCTAATTATAGCAGAGGATTTACGAACGGAAAAATATGCGCATGACCTGCTAGTAATGAGGAGGATCTTCCCTAGTGTTTTTTTGTAATCAACCAACGGATGTGGGCCGAAGGATGAATTAATTATGAAACATAGCGGACAATTAAGCACCGAGCACTTTTTCAACTCGAATTACTCGGAAATGATATTTGCGTCGTGAAAACAACCGGGATTTGACAGAAATTCTCCCCTTCTCCTTCTCCCCCCTCCCTCCCATCCCCAACCCTGAATATCTCCCCTTGTCTTCCAACTCCCCCGCCTCTCACCCTCCCCGGAATAACTCCACCATCCTTCCCTCCAACTCACACACACACACACACACCCACATACAACCCCTCTTACGTTTCCTCACGTAACTAAGACGACTATCTCCACCGCCTCACCCCCCTCCCTCGCAAAAAAATCCTTTCCCCCCATTCCTCGCCCCGCTCCCTCGCACCCCTCTCTCCCGGCACCGCCAGAGCAAAGTTTGCCGCTGGATTTTCTTCTCCGTGAATGTATAAATCTCCGGGGGAAATTCATAACAAAGCCGTTGTCCCAACAATCCCGCGCCGGATTGGATTTTCGTACAACCTTTTCCGTTCCCTCCCTGCCCACCCTCGGGCGGGGGAGTGGGAGTGCAGGGTACGGAACGGTTGAACAAACCCCACCCCTCCGCCCCCACCTATCCGCTAACCTCACTTCCCTTCACTTTTCATCACGATACTACCCCTCCCCTTACCCGCCCCAGCAACCCCTGCCTTCCCCTTCTCTTCCCCTCCTCTTCTAGCAGACGCCCGATATCTTATTTTCAACTCCTCGACTTATTTCCCCGCACCTACCCTTCCCATCTTTCCCTTAAGCTCCTTCCACTTGCCGCTCAGCCCGATACCTTTGTATGCGTGTGTGTGTGTGTGTGTGTGTGCCGAATATTCGGAAAAAATAAATTTCCCCTTCATAGCTACTTTTCCTCCTCGCTCCATTTCCTCATCTCCTTAGTTCGCCTCCCCACACCACACCTTTTCCCCCTTCTCACATACCACTACTTTCTCTCTGCTCCAGTAACAAGCTTGCAACGGGCAGGTTCCAATGGGCTGAAATAAAGTTTAGCGTAGTGGGCAGGGATCATGAAGTATTTCAGTCGAAACTTTTCTAATTATTATTTCCTGCATTTATTTTACAAGCTACATTCATGCGTTCCAGAGAATTTGCATTCTCTAGGTCCGTGCAGGATAATATTTGCTTGAACATACTTAGAGAGGACTTTCAAGCGTAAAAAAATCAGTTAAAAAGTATTTTTCCATAATATTCATTGTTCAGAGTACATATATTTTCTATTGTTTCAGGATTCACTTCGTGGAAGTAATTGATATCCATTATTGAAATAGAAAGAAAGACTCGTACTTTTCCACAGATTTTATTATACGGCACGACGCGTTTCACCGACTTGCGGCATCATCAGGTACAAATTTGCAAAACAGACAGAGCAAGCATATATACCCTCAGGACAGAGTGGGGGCGGGGAGGGTTGGAAGGATTTGAGGGGGGTGGGGGCTCGCAGGTGCGTTGATGGATTGTTTTGACCATTTCCAGGCTAATTTCTCGGAGAGGAGTGGGGAGGGGTATGGGAATAATTGCTCATTACAAAGTGTCGTGTTGGGGTTCACCAAGTGCCTTCTAATCTCTAATTGATCGAGAGCGTCCATTTTAATCCTTTTGGGAGTGTGCGTAATATCTCTGGGACAAAGTCACTGCTGTGGTTGAATTCTAGTAAATGCTTGGCGAAGAGAGAGTTGTTATTCTGATTTTTGTGACACCTAGCGTGTTCCTTGACTCGTAACTTGATATTCCTGCCGGTCTGACCGACATAAACAGACATATACAGACATATACAGACCATATAATTATACACATATACAGACCATATAATTTCTAATGATTCCGCACACCACTTTTCTCACAAACACGCAGCCCTCCACTCCATGATCCACCGCCTCCTACACATCCCCCTTTCCCCCAAAAACTTCAAAATTGAACTCGTGAATATCACTAATATAGCTACCAACAATGGTTTCAACCCCAAACTAGTTGACACATTACTACGGAAAAAACAAAAAGCAATGGCCATAAAAAGCATTTTCGTATCTCAGCCCGCAGTATCTAAAGATTTTAAGTGGTGCTCGATCCCGCTTCTGGGAGATCTTTCATATAGGATTTCCAACTGCCTACCCACCTCACTCAAAGCAACCTTCTACTCACCCATAACCCTCTCCAAACTTCTAGCCAATGGAAAAGACACCCAGGATAGCCTTCTCAAATCAGGCATTTATAAACTGAAATGCGAGGATTGCAACAGCGTTTATGTCGGTCAGACCGGCAGGAATATCAAGTTACGAGTCAAGGAACACGCTAGGTGTCACAAAAATCAGAATAACAACTCTCTCTTCGCCAAGCATTTACTAGAATTCAACCACAGCAGTGACTTTGTCCCAGAGATATTACGCACACTCCCAAAAGGATTAAAATGGACGCTCTCGATCAATTAGAGATTAGAAGGCACTTGGTGAACCCCAACACGACACTTTGTAATGAGCAATTATTCCCATACCCCTCCCCACTCCTCTCCGAGAAATTAGCCTGGAAATGGTCAAAACAATCCATCAACGCACCTGCGAGCCCCCACCCCCCTCAAATCCTTCCAACCCTCCCCGCCCCCACTCTGTCCTGAGGGTATATATGCTTGCTCTGTCTGTTTTGCAAATTTGTACCTGATGATGCCGCAAGTCGGTGAAA
This sequence comes from Hetaerina americana, assembly GCF_022747635.1. Classification (NCBI taxonomy): domain Eukaryota; kingdom Metazoa; phylum Arthropoda; class Insecta; order Odonata; family Calopterygidae; genus Hetaerina; species Hetaerina americana. The sequence continues at coordinate 35,876,519 of NW_027286069.1, forward strand.
CGCGTCGTGCCGTATAATAAAATCTATGGAAAAGTACGAGTCTTTCTTTCTATTTCAATAATACATATATTTTCCCTGCGAAATTTTCTTTGCCTCGCTACCCAACGTATTTTCATAGGTTATATCGGTTATCAATGACTTAGTGACTCAGTCTGTACCTCGCCATTTTTTTCTTGAATGTCTTAATTAGTAATTCAATTCTATTTCGTGTTATTCACATGTATATCTGTTGCATGTGACAAATGTATTTGTCCTATTTATCATGGCCCATGGTGACCACGAGAACATTAGACCCCGGTGTAAATGAATTGCCCTTTTTTCGACTCCTATTACCCCTCGCCATTCCTCCCTCTCCCTCCCGCAACGACCCCCACGCCATCAACGGCACTTCGCGTCGTCCTCTAAATCCCCTGGAAAAAAACTCTCCCCTTTCACAGCTTTCTCCTTTTCATACAGCTTCCTCTCCGGCCGCTTCCAAAACCTCCCGCGGTATAAACGGACTTCATTACGGAATTCCAGCTAATTATGCGCTTTTCCGGCCCTGTGTCCCCCTTTCCATCCAGTTCCTCATCCCTCCACAGTTCCAATGCCGCGTTCCTCCACCTCTTCTACGGCAGTATTTACATCCGGGCTGTATTCCGCCGGAAAGAGGGGAGAAAAGTCAATGAGCGTGCGGTCGTGAAAGACGGATCCTCCCATTTCAATTTCCTCTCTCTTTCCTTTCAACACCCTTCCTCATCCCCATGCCCCTCCCCCAAATGTTTGACTCTCGTGAATACTTCTTTTCAAGACCTATTTCGCAAAAAAACAGCCACAGGAAATGTGAATCGAACCTTTCGGTTTCGGGACGAATACCCTGAACCCCTAGGTGAATAGGATTTTTGATTATATGGTAATCTTAGCGGGGCTTATATATTCGGAAAAATGATTTTTCTGGTGAAGTTAGGTGTTAATTGGTCGGATTTGGGCTCATTATTGGCCCACCACCTTAGGCAGAACATCTTTGTCCTCATGAGCTCCGTTTGGAATAAAGTAAATTGTCTGAGAAAAAAGTCGCCTGGATATGTTCACAGTTACTTGTAATTCGCCTGGAACGATAAAGGCCAAGGGTTGTTTTCCTGATAAAGGTATTATTATTGTGGGACAGGAAATCTTAATCTTTCGAGTGAAGTGCAGAATATTGTCCATTCTTCGTAAATACTTCTCTAACACCTAAAGTACATTGAAGTTCATCCTAGAAGTTTAGTCGATTCCCGCAAGTATTTACATCTTGCAGGAAGGATGCTAAATAGTCGCTAAAGATTTTTATCGCAGAGGATACTGTGGAACATTCAACTTTATATTATTACTTTTTCTTAATATGCAATGCATGCGTGGAGCAAATTGTATTAGTTCGTAATAACTAATTTTGCTTTTGCAGGCAAGAACAAAAGTTCAACGCAGAGTCGCATGCTACCTCCACCTTTGCCGTAGGCAAACTGAACGTTTCTATGTTTCAACGGCCACCGCTGGCCCAATACTAAAGTGAAATCAATTACACTTGTACCACTTACAAATTACGCATCAAGCTATTAATATAATAGAAAATTAATTTTTTCAATATGAATTATTGGAAAAATATATTATCATTACTCTTTATTTGAACAGAGCACGCATTTAAAAAAATATAAATTACCGACTAATGCATTGAAAAACGAATTTATTCTGCGTTTAGCCATAAAAATGCAGAAAATGGTATTTGATCATTAGAATTTGGGTCAATTAGAGTAAATTTTGAATAAATCCCCATATCAAACGTTATAAATCCACTGTTTGAGGAGGGACTTGGGTACGGCAGGACTAATTTATCTTGTTGGATTATCATCTGCACATCGTTCAATCCCTAACTACAAAACGCTATGCATATCGTTGTTGAGCCGCGCCCGGTGATAGCTCATGCTGAGATAGGTATTGCAAACCTTAATGTCTTGAAATCTTCATCTTTATTTATTTTATTAATGTTTCGTCCAGGCATAGGGATACAAATGTTCTCTGTAATAAAGTGCTTACGACGAAAATCAATGACGTTCCATCGGATTGTGTACACCGCAGGTGGCATATTTTTGGAACGCATACCGATTCTGAGGTGTGTCAAGCTAGATACTAGAATAGTGATTGCGTATCACGTACGCTCGATAGGAATGAAAGGCGCCGCTAAACTAGAGTAAATATGGTCACGACCATCATGGAACACATTCGAAAGTAAAAATATGACTTAAAAATATAACTTTGAATTCCAATCAACTCTTTATTCAATCGCAGCCACATCAAATTTCTGTCACTGCCACGAGCAAAATACGCTCCGCTTTAATTTACCTCAATGCTTGACGTCAGAGGACGCCAAGACTCACGTATCTCTCACATGGACCGAAGCGAGCTAAAAAATATTTTGGTGCGAGCGAGGTGTATTTTTATCTCTCTTGCTCTCCCATTCTGATCCCCGCAGTCACTTTTCCCACCCCCACTCAATCTCCCAACACTCATTCAGGATCCAGCTTTTCTCCGCAGTCACCACCCCCTCCACCCGCTCTCCTCCGAATATGTTTTCCATCCCATTTCCGCTCCTTCTCCACAAAATACATATCCCTCATCTCCTACCTCGAACTTCCCCCCAGCCAATCCCGAAGAACGTCTTTCCGAAATTTTCCCTCATTAAAAGAAATGTTTCGCGACGAGATGCGACCGTCATCTCAACGGGGGAGGGTGGGGGGCTCGCACGCACGGAAGGGAAGATTAGCATCCCCCGACGGCACCCTCGGACGGAATACATTAAGGATTTCCCTCACGCTGCCCGCGAGGAAATTGGACTCGAACGCCTTTTTCTGGGTGCGGGGCCCGGGCGAGGAGACGGGACCGAAGAGGTGTCAATATCCCATGATCGATCAAAGGCGCAAATGTATACTTGTTTAATATATTCCGCGCGATACCTCAGGGTCGTTTAACGCGTTTGATTCCTCTGATTGAGTGTCAATGACGTTTTCGAGTCCAATCTCGTGGGCTGTCAGAAAAATTAATGGGTCATTCGCCGGCCCCTTGAAATGTCAATGACGAGGGATGCTGAAGAGTGGAGATAAATGCATTATTAACGTTTTGATGGCCAAGGTTAAAATTATATTGGCCCGAGCGGAATCCCAGGAGTACGTTATTGCGAACTGACATTTTAATTGCAGAGTTATTTGCAATTTTCAGGGGATTTTGCAGCTTAGGGAATTATCTAGTGAAGTATTCCACAAAGTTTGAATACTTGAAAAAATGAAATTAAAATGATAGGTATAAAGCTTGCAACAACGTTCTTAGTCGGTACCCACATCTTCAATTTTGCGAAAGAAGGATACTCGTATACTTGCAATTTGGATAATTAAGACGAGCCTCTTAAAAATTTACCAATTGTTCATTTTAGATTGACTGCCTTAGTTTTTATTATTCCATATCAACTTATATTTTATTCTTTTTTTGCCAGAGATTTAATGAGAACTCAAACATTTCCGAAAGAAATATATGCAAAACTTTTTAATAAGCATTTTTAATTTATTCTACATTACATTAGAAATTAATATAATATTTAAAAAAAAGTTAAACAACATATTAAGTCAAGAGAAACCTTATACGTATCCCTTGACTTACAAAAATAAAAAACAAGGTATCCTATGAATAGGTACACTTGTAATCTAGCATTGTTTATAAAATGCATAAAAATTTTAAGGCATATAATTTATGAGTCATACATTTAAGTTTATACTGCAAAGATTAAACATTATTCGAAAGGTTAACGGTGGAGGGTTTACTGCCAATATGTTGTCGGCAGAATTGTGGACAGGTCTAGCGTATCCCATCAAGACAAATGCAATATCGATTTAATACTACCCCAAACCGAGTTAGACATAGATAAACTTAAATATAAAATTCACAATTTTGATGAGATATTGGAACTGATTCGTCATGTTTTGTTACAAAAATAATATCAGCATTGACCTGAATTCTCTTACGGGTATTTTTTCTCTGGGTTTTCTACGGGTTTGTTCTCTGGGTATTACAAATAATTGGAATTGATACGAGCTCCTTAAGGTTTAAAATGGACTCATCGTTGGACGAGTTGAAACACGGGTGGAAAAAAATAGAGGAATCAAACAAGGGGAGGCAGGTAGGCTTCTCCTACTCACCGATAGGAGAACCACGAGCGAACCGTTCACCTGGAAGGCCTTTCTGACAATTTGAGCTCCGTGCGTCTCATTACGAACGCGCTTCGGGTATGTGATCCAGATTCGCTATATAACGGGCGATGCAGTGCGGGGAGCCAAGAGGGAAGGGAAGGGAAGTCAAGGAATCGAGGAGGGAGAAGAAATTGTGAAAGGGAAGGAGTGAGAATGAGAGAGAGAGTAAGATTGAGAGGGGGGTGGGAAAGGGAGAGGGGGTGACAGAGAGAGAGAGAGATACAGAACAATTAAAAGACTGTCGTGGGGGAGCGGAAGGAAGATGGATGGTGGGAAAGCCATCTCAAATGCGAGTGGCTGAGCAAGGGAAGGGGGTGAGTGGGAGAGAAGGTGGAATTTTAAGACCTTTCCAGGGTTTTCTTTCGACAGAACGTCTTTATTTTCTACCTCCCGCACAGAGTATGGAAGCGCTGCTCCTCGGAAATAAAAAGAAGTTGAAATACTCCTTTTTGACAGCGGGGGAAGGGCGTTTCTTTCAGAATGAGCCTCCGTGGTATATCTAGGTGGAAAGGAGATCGTGGGGAAATCAGAACCATTCTCGAGCGGGAAATAAATCGCTTGAAGTACCGGAGTGAAATTCGATCTGAAAAGCCTTGACGGACGCTGCGCAATTTAATCTGACAATTGAAGAGCTTGGGAAATAGCTGGAGAGGCCCATAAGTGGGTGAGTGCGGGAGGATCAATGAAAGGCATGGGAGTTACTAACGGGGATATGAGCATTCCAAACGAGCATTTAAGCTGAGAAGCCATGATGCAAACCTGTAGGAATCCCGAACGATCGCCTCAAGGAATATGACCTTGGTGCAAGTGGCGTGCCCGGTGGGGTGGGTGGGCTTCGATCGAATAATTGCGTCACTTGGAAAAAAAAGGTTTGAATGAAGAAAAAGCGGGAGTGTAAAGGAGTCGTGGCAATATTTACTGCTCATTGTCCACCATTCTCCATTTGTGTGCGGCGGAAAATAACATACAGGAGAGGTGTTAGGTGCGAGGTGCATTTCTCAACGTGAACAGCTATAGACGCAGCCAGCCCAAAGCAATCAAGATGGCGTAAATTACAGAGCCTGAACCGTCATGAAAACGCCTAAGCACCGACCATGAAACCATTCTCTCCGTCAATCAAACAACCTCGTTCACATGGAGTAATATTTTCTGAAACACAGGAGATGAATTTACGGACGAAAATCGATCAGTGGTAGATTCTGACCATAGGCGTCTATCGAGAAAAATAAAACTAAGACTGAACATTGGAGTTAAGTTATTAAAATATATTAATATATCTTAGGATTAACAAAATATATCAATAATTTAAACGGAAGAATTTACCCGTAATATTCAACTCTTTGAGTGGAAACGTTACGGTGCGGTTTTTCGTTCAGAGGGTAGACTATCTTTTCCGAGGGCCGCTAAATCGGGGCATCCAAGTGAGTATAGCAAGAAAATTTTCCTTTCCTAGCTTATATTTACAATAATTCTCTGAATTTTTATTTATATGCTCTAGTGGTTATGCTATGAGAATAAGATGCCGACGATATTTATGATTTACCGCGCTAAATTAAATACACAGATTTTTTACGAGTACTTATAAGCGATTAAACCTCTCTCCTCATTGCCTTCCCTCACTCTATCTTTCAGTTTTCATGATAAGTATTTGCGTTAATTATAATGAAAACTTAATCAAAATGCACGCCAAATTAAGATTAGAAAATGAATGGTACCACCAAGTAATAATTTTAAAATGACATTCCGTTAACTAGGCCATGCTCTTTTCAATTTCCTTTTTATTCGATGTTTTGAGACAGATTTTTACTAGCAAAAAAATCCACTCATCAAAACTGTGAAACACACAATCTCAAGGCAAGAATCGAATGCTTTGTTTCAATCAGAGTCACTAGTATCAGAACCTAAAGTATATACTCCTAATTCAATAATGGAAAATCAGCTGGTTTAAAGATATTCGTAATGCATAAAATCAGTGAAATCCCCATGCAAATGAAGGACAAAGGGCTTAGGAGCTCTATTTTCTGTTCCTCAAAGTTGAGCAGACATGGTTCGGCCAAATCTATAGCACTGCAAGAGGGACAAGAGAGAAGTACTTTGGGATTGGGGAATCAAGGAAAAAGGAGAATTGAGGAGCTGCTCTCTGGGCGCAGGCAGTCACATGACCCACATCGGCTAATGATCGCCCTTCCCTGCACCCACCCGTCTCGATTCTGTACATGGGATTTGCAGTCGAACTTACCAATTCTTTCCTGTCATCCCTATGCCACACACCTGATTTTCAGCGGCACAACTTTTTTCCCGTTTGAGACGTTACGCGGCCGAAGGAGGTGGGCGGATGATTAAAGATTCCTGCCATCCCCTCACCAGAATCTTCCCTCATACTTGTCTCGTAAATCGACAGAGGACCTGTGTAACCGTGGCAGCTGACACAAGGCTGGGGTTGGAAGGACAAAATGAGAATCGCAAAGAATCTGACCGACCCGAATATGAGATTTATTCCAGTAGCTTGTAGCTAGCTCCCTTACCAATTTTTTCTTAATTTGAACACATTTCCTGCGAAGGTTCCATGCTAATTCCGGGAATCACCGTCACGTAGGTTCAACAAGCCAACCTACAGCAAAGATACAGAAGCCTTGAGATTATGCATGTTCCGTGTTCCAAGCATGGGGCGACACGCGCTACACCTAAGGTGAGAAAAGGATTGTTTAAAAAACGTACTGTATCTGATTAAATTCGCATTTTAACCATTCAATTTTAATAAGCTCGTGTCGTTCTCTTGGTTATGCAATTAATCATTTTGAAACATCAATCCTACAAATACTACCAATCGCTCTCATATAGACGAATTCGCCGACGTATCGACTCCTTTTTTTCAACGTGGAAAACAAATAGGGAACGAACTACTTCATGCGTAAAGATTATTTTCATCGATTGAAACTTCGAATGTCGAGGGTAAAACATTAGGGAGACATATAAAAGATAAGTAAATACTTAAGTGAAGTGTGTAGCGTTGTGCTGATCAAAGAGTAAGCTACCGAGGAAAGATGATAAATATTCATTTGGAACATTTGCGATTATGGATTGGCATTGGGCTGAAAAAGAGTTACACAGAAAAGAACAAACAACGTAGTGCTATATATCGTGGGAAGGGGAGAATTTTTTCGAAAAAAATTGGAAAAGGATGAAAAAACTGGATGGGGAACAATAGATGGGGATAGAACGGTGAATATCATGAAAAAACAGAGAATGTTAGGTAAGCGGTAATAGTGGACAAAAGGAATGTATTTTTGGCCGTCATGAGAGGAGGTAGAAATGATGATTCCCCGCCATCATGGTGAAAATGTTATATTTTTTTCCTAAATGTTTCATGTGTGTACTGAGATGCGACATACAAATTTAAGAAGAGGGAAAGAGCTAAAGCCCATATAATGAAGTAACTCCAAAGTAGCACATGTTTCATCCCAGGCCCTTCTTTAGAAATTTAATGGACACCTCACGGTATTTTGCATTAATGCGAATAGAAATGGTGACCACCACTACGGTGGAAAAAAGTGTTCAAACCGACGGACGTTGATAACAAAAAGAATAATTACAAACGGTTGGCGGATCTCCCATCACCACTTCTGCCCGCGACGGTTTTTATTATCGATGGATAAAAATATCACCCGCCAGCTCTTTACCTCCCTTGTGCGACCGCTTCTCGCCCACGATCAGTTTCATATTTTAAAATAATCACGTGGAAATCCTTCGAACCCTGTCGCCACAAGGTGGCGGGGGCGAACGGGGTCTCGGATGGACCTCGGGGGGAGGGGGCGGCATAGTCCGCTCCTCGCCCTATTTCTCCTCCCTCCAATCTGCGGGGGACGAGGACGGGAGGCCCAGCGGACGAAACCCCACTCTCATCCCACGCTCCCATCCCCCCTTAATAATAAATATACATATTTCGCGTCCCCGCGGTGATGTAAAAAAAGGTGTGGGGGAGGATCGGGAGTTAGTGTGCGGATTGCGGAATAGTTGGTGGGAGAGTGATACCTGGGCGCACGTGCTGTGTCGAGGAGGGAGCAGAGAGAGAGAGAGGGGGGGGAGAGAGGGAGGGAGAGTTTTCATTTCCAGCTGCATGTGTTATTTATATCTCTGCCGGCACACAATGGAGACCCACAATCCCCACCTCTCCCCACACGAACCTTACGGTTGTGCATTCGTAGTCGCTGGGAGTTGTCAACGACTCCCTTGACCGCTGTTGCCACGGGTGCCGGCGAACGGGGTGGGGAGACGGGGGAGCGAGAGGGAAAGTGAGAAGGTGGGAAGGAAGGGTGGGGAGAGAGGGATGGGGGAAAAGAGAGATAGAAAGATAGACAAAGAAGAGAGGGAGAGAGGACGAGGTCGGGGGTAGAGTAGAGTGGTGACGGTGTGGGTAGTGAGGAAGAGGGAAAGAGAGTTGGGAGAAAGGGTAAACTTATGGAGAAAGTGAGATTTCGAAAGAGAGGGAGAGAGATAGGAATACACATACATGTATACTTCGTGGACAACCTCCTTGACAATTTTTATTAAAGTATAATATATCAATTGCTATAATTTAATTTTATAAGTTAAACCTAATATATAAACGTATGGATAGTACCTCACTCTTCACACCGGGCAACCACCACAGTGATATAGATACTTAGATGGTTATTCCCCATAACCTGATCTGATCTGACGATACATTTTCAACAAGCCTGGTCACAATCAATCAATTGAGATTATGCAGCTTCTCTTTTTCCTTCACTTTAACCAGCACAAATTATTTTTTTGAAGCAAATTAGAATAAATATAGGATATATTTTCAACATCGTTAACGCATACGTATTACGTAATTAGACAAGGAGAGGAAAAGAGGGGTGGGAAGAGAGATATGGAGAGAATGAGAAAATTAGCAGTAAACCGGATAGGGGGAACTGGATAATACTTGACACCCACGCAACCCTTTCACATCCCACGTCACTTTCCACCATCTCTCCCTGTTCCCCAGTTATTTTTATGTCGCCGCATACCTCCAGCCTCACTTTCCCCGCTTACTCCTTCACTCCCCACGCACGTCATTCTCCCATCCATCCTATCCCCACTCGTCAACCAACCTTATAATCGTCCTTTCCCCCCATTCGCAAAATTCCAGTCTCGTTTCATTTGCGAAGTTCAAGTGCATTTGAACGGCCTCACTCTTCTCTCTCAACCTCTCCCTCTTTTTATTTCTCTCTCTCAATTCCCCACTCAGGAAATGGGTCATTCGTTCCACTGGAGAAGTCGTGCATTCATTCGCGTGTTTGCGTAGGAATGCGCGGTGTGGAAAGAGAGGGTAGGTTTACGTACCGAGCGACCCCTGACGTTTCTTCGCTCGCTCCCTGCCGCTCATGTATTTTATCACCCTTCCGCCATCGGCTCTACATTTAGGTTTTACTCAACTTATTAGCTTGTTCTTAGGACACAGTGGCATTGGGTACTTACTCTTATCTCTCTTTCCATCAGCTTCTCCTTTGGCCGATCTAGTTAATCCGGTGAGAATCGCGCTCGTCCGCAGATATGAATTTCGCAAGTTCCGATCACTGTAGGGTTGTGCAAAATGTTTTAATATAAAGCATGGAAAACTCTTTACTAATGATTAATTCTTCATTTTTTATTCAATCTATATGGACCACAATGAGAAACTTAATCGTGATATAAATATATTTCATTCTTATTGAGCTGTGTTCTATTTTCTGTTGCTATAGGTTGCGTCAATTTCCGCTTCTAAAAATAATGTTGCTCACGTTCCAAAGGATGAAAGATCCTTGCCCAACTGCTGCGTATTATTTTAAAATATAGCAAATATGTGCATTTTTCAGTTTTTGGTTTAGCTAACAGTACATACTAATAAAATACGCTTGTGAAATAATTTTAAAAGTATAACTTTCGGATCACATGACGGTTACAAAATTTAAGGGACTTTTCAATAGCTCACAGTTATATTTGTTGTTGGAATATGTTCTTTTGTCTTAAATACTTGATTTGATAGGAATGTTTGCGATCGATAGCATTTCGTAAAGAGTTATCACAGTGTGGATATATATCCTCCAAATGTTTGAAGCAAGAAAGAAAATAAAGATTGTGGTGTGAGTTACAGACCAAGATGGCAATATCACAATCGCCATTTCATTCTGGTGACCTGGACCTGAGAAGTGATTTCCAAGTTCCCGAAAAACAATGCTGACAAGTCGAGGCAAGCCCTGCTTGTCCCCTGTTGATTTTTTGGACAAATAATTCATTCCGAGAGAGGAAGATGTCCTAGTCACCTGCCTTAATTCCGTGATTAATACTTCGTCAGGACATTTTACTTCGGTGGGAGGAGAGACTGAGGAAAGTGGAGATAAACCATTTATCCACCAAACGACTTTCTTGAAATGAAGTACCATTCATTTTCCATCCTTTATAATAGTGTGTGTATGTATGTATATATATATTGGGAAAAGAAAAAGTGCTAAATAGATGGGACGTCGACGCGTTTGTTTTCCATTTTGCCTCCTTTAATGCTGCTAAAGTGAACTGAATGGATTAATAATGGTGTTTCAGTGGGAGTTGAGGTTGTCTTGTAGAGTTTTCAAGAGATATTAACTACGACTTTCGAGATGGAAATGAGGTTTTTATGAAAGTTTCCATGTATATTAAAGAGCCTTGGAAGTTGGATTTGAAATTGCGTCGCAGATATCTGCTGTGAAGCAATGAGAACTAGGAACTTTGATAATAATGAGTTAATGATAACGTAAAAGATATTTTCTCACCGCAGAGCTAAAAAATTCAGTAAATGCTATATTCATATTAGGACACATGTAAATGAAGAAATGTTCCAGTGCATGGTTCCACTTAACCTCAAATAACCTAAGTTCCAACAGGTGACGGCGTTTGAAATTATTTTAAACCAACCACTACGTCTGACATGGATGACTAAAATATCTTCTTCCACCAACAATTACAAATTATTTAGTTACTCTTTTATATTAATAATTACTTGATCATACTTCGCCAGAGAAGGTTAGTTAAATCTTTCATGTTTTCCGTCAAAAATGAAAAATCCAAATTAACCGGTTCACATGATTTTTAACTCGTAAAACGTCTATCGTTAGCATATCAATGTAAAGGTAACGTGATTACATCATCTACAAAGGCTGCTACACTTAGGTCTGGTTGAAAATTAATTCTGCATGAAATGAATCCATTGTTATTTATAGTACGATTTTCAAAAACAGAAAAGTAAAGGCAAAGAAAATATCTCCATAGGATTCACAGGCAACCAACTCTTCAGAAAAAAGATTTATTTTCGACTTCGACCGACCTCCTGAGCCGTTTCATACATTTGCTACCCAGTTGGACATCAGATATCCCCTGAATGCGAACGTATGCGAGCCCCACAAGTTTAAATTTCAGTGAACACATTCCATAAATCATGCTCGCGTAAATAAATGCTTGATACTCCTCGAGCCCATCAGTCAAGTACTTTAAAGGGCCTAAGTCAATCGCTGGGCCTCGAGCCGGTTTAGAGGCCGAAAACTTGAACCCTTGGGCTACATAGGCGCAAGTTCGCGATTACAAATTGCACCCTTTCCCCGCACAGCGAGGGCGTGGGGGAGAAGGGAAGAATTCGGGAAAATGGCTCTGGGGGGAGTGGAGAATAGGGCGTTTTTTAAGAACGAGGAAATGGATGATCCACTCTCCCTCTTCAGTTATAAAGCGTTATTGCATCACGTATTTCAATTCGAAATCACCATCGCCCCTCTCACACTCACACCACTCCTTCTCCACCCGGCTCTCCCCAGACGGTTGGCGGAGGGGATGGGATGCGAAAGGGGCGGTGTGGGGAGGAGCATAAAGAGTGCTTTTTGTTCGCGTTCACCCCCACGCACCACCCACCCCACCCCTGCATTGCTCCCTCCGACGTCTCTGCTTTGACGGCGATGCTGCTATAAATAGCTTATTTGTATTCACGGGAGGCGAAAACATTTTTCCATCGCTCACGAGTGGATGGCGTATGTGTGAGTCTGTGTCCGTATGCGTGTGCGCGCGAGCGTGAGGAGTGGATGTTTTCGCGGCGGAATGGGGGGAAGAGAGTGGGAGGTGTGGATGGAGGGTAAATTTGGAGTCGGGGATGGATTCGGGGTAGGGTGAGAATGACATAATGCCTTGTCTTCCATGGGAAGCACGTCGGGATCTCGGCGATTCCTGCCGTCTACGGATTTCCTCCCGACTGATGCAAAGAAATTTCGGGGAGAGGTGTCGGGGGGAGGAAGGGGGAGGTTTAGGGTGGGAGAATCCGCGAGAGAGGAATGCGCTCCAGTGTAATTTTTCCTTTTATATTTTCGGCCTTCCGCCCTTGGAGGCTGCGGGGCAATATGCGAGGGGCATATGCCCCAGAGCTCTCTCTCCTTTGCCGAGGGGGAGCGGGAGAAGATCCGGCGTTCAGGGAGACAGGGAGCGGAGCGGGAAGTGAGCGGAGGGAGGAGAAGAGAAAAATGGGGAAGAGAGAGAGAGAGCGAATGAAGAGCAGATGGAGGGGTATTCCGTCCGGACAGACGACGTGGGTTCGCGGGCGCACACCCTCACCAGCCGGGCGTTCATCACGGAGGCCCGCTGCCGTACCCCTTTGAATAAAGTGCCGGAGCGATTACCCACCTCTCTGGAGAGAAGCAATTTCGGGGAACTTGATGGGGGCGCGCGCGCTCTCCGCCGAACGCGGTAAGCCCTCATCCCTTTGTCCCGGAGAATGGCCCAACGCCCCTCTCTCCCCACGCCCCTTCGGGAGGAATTAGGAATTCCCCGCCGCCTGACACGGATTCGGGTCCCCGCGACCTCCTCCTTCCCACCCCGAAAAACACGTCATCCACGCACGACCACCGCCCGCAAGAATGTTTGCTTGTTGTCTATTTACTAAAGGTATGTCCCATTGTAGACCGAGCACGCATTCACGTACGGTAGACTTGAAAGTGGTAGTCTGTTAAATCTCCCAGGGACACTTTTATAAATTTTTGGCAATATCGTTTTTGCGACTAGCTTACACATCTTTCGTCCCGGATGCCTCAAAATAAGTTCTGGAGACCTGGTGGTGGAAAAAGTGATATGAAATGTCTATTGAAACTATTTTCTTGGACAGCACTATGCGCAGGAAAGATATTTATTGATGCCGTAGTCGCATTTATCTCACGGGATGAGCTACGTATGGATGAGTCACAAACTAGAATTACCACCGACCACCCTTAAAATAAAAATTAATTACCAAATAGAGATTTAAATGTTAATACGCCAAATTTAAAGATATCCTTTTCTTCTGGGGGTTTCCTTTATGGTCAACAACCTCTTGAGAAATCAAAGGTTTTGTTATGACTATGGCATCTCGTTGCACATCTCCTCAAATAAACCAAGACAAAATACATGCATTAAGTTCTGTCAAGTGCTCTAGACATATTCTGACGATAATTGCATGGACCTATTTCTTGTTGACTCGCATATCATAAAACATGATAGAGCTTACGTTACCAAGATAAAAGAGTCGAAGTAATATATTTTAACTATAAGCAGCTTTGGTGGCGAAGTCGCTGGTGTTTGCGGGCTTCACAGGTATTGTAACAGAAAGCATTTTCCGTAGTAGTAAAAACATTATGCCTCAATAACATTGAATAAAAGTATTTGTACTTTTAAGTTTGTCAGAGAAAATTTTGTTGGAAAGGTTTATGCTTTTAATTTCAGATGCATCACACATGATGACCAATTTTACATCAATCCAAATGTTAATAATATATAATTTATGCATATCACGTTGGTCCCACTGCTTTTGAAACGGATCCAAAAACGACCAGGAAAGTCCTGTATGATATGCATCTACTCAACCCTGTAACCGTACGCTTCAAGATCACAAATATGGACCTTCAAAACGCACATAGCCCCACTGTTTCCCGCCATAAAAGAAAATGGCCCCCTGTAAGGCCTCGTGCGAGGCGAGGGATTTTCATATTTTACGACTTGCTTCAAACATACCGAATGGCACGGGGTGAAAATAGCCGAAATCTTCTCATTTTTAAAGCGTTCTCTTCCGATCCCCTACCCCACTTCCATTCCTCTTCCCCATGGCTCGCGCGCGATATTCTAACAAAATGGAAGGCACTACCCTTAGAGTTTTTTATTTTTAATTTTTTTTTCACTCTCGGAAAACAATAATGTTAACGGAATAAAATATGCACACGCAAACATTAATGCTGAGAGTGGCAGGGAAAGAGTGAGAAAGAAAGGGACGTCGACCAAGTAGAATGCGGAGTGATGAGTAAATGGGAGAGTATGAGACGCCCATGAGTGAGTACCCATGTCCAGTGGTAAGGAAGTTCGGTCTGCTTGGACTCTCTGGGCTACGCTGATTCTATGAGAAATGAGTGACTTTACGAGTAGATCCGTAACGAGGGGAGAGATAATGTCCAGAATGATAAAGAGAGAGGCCGCCTATTCGTGACTTAACTCAAGGCGCTATTAAACCAAATCAACAACTGTCAATCTCCTCCTCGCATAAACTGATCCTCAAAAACGTGTTACTTTTTTACAGATCAAAATTGGATGCGGCAGGAGGTTACGACGTTTATGCCCAATATGCGCAGTTTTTTTCTTGAGAACACAACGGCATATACGCACGCGACAGAAATCGAGCAAATTTCAATAACCAAATTATAGCATCATTATAACTCGAGCGCGAGAATATCCTCTGAGTTGCTGTTGTCTACGGATGGAGAATCCAAGTCAAATGACGAAAACCGTCAGCGAGAGAAGAATGAAAACTGGGAATAGTTTGAGGCCTGATGGAAAAATAGTATAAAATACGACGGTTGCGAAGTGCGTGCTTGTGCCCACAAAGTGGGAGCAAAGGTCAGCTACTGTACAGAAGTGTCCGATCACCCGCCCGCCTCCGCGCTACACACATTCGATCGGAAGCCCCTTAAATGGTGATTGGCAGGGGATGCTGGGGTACCAGTCATCCAAGAACAACGCTAAATGCATGCATAGACTTGGAAATATACAGACACGCACTTTTGCACGTGTACACAATCGCACACACAGCCAGACACAAAAATACCTACCCACCTCACTCAACAATTCAACAGCCTGAGGAAACTTTGGTTTTTCAATCGAAATTTCATGGCTTGGCCTTGCCTTGGCTGTGAATCGTGTGAAGGTAGAACGAGCACTTGAATACATTTTTCCTTGATATTGTCCATCTCCCCGACTCCGTCCTGGTAGACTAGCTAATGCCCTCTGGAGCTACGTGACAAACATTGGGAGGGGTGGGGGTTGGGTGGATTAGAACATCCATCCTTAGCGTGGCGAGGTGTGATGAAGTATGAAACGGTCAAAAACTGACGTCCTATTATTGCACGGATGTCACCAAAAATATTAACTGCCATAACTCGCGAAGGGCGCAGGTGGATGGGAGCGAGGTTCGGGGAACGACCGCGGATTTCTCGGGATGGTCCATCGAATGGGTGGAAGGTGACGCGTTGGTATGGGAGCAGGAGGAGCGAAGGGTAAGGGAGCGAAGCCTACTCATTGGAAGGACGAGGCGGAGGGTGGCGAAATATCGGGGGTGGGTTGAGTGGAGGGAGAGAGGAAAGCGGCTCTGGAGTCGTTCGGACCGTGGAAACTGCAAAAAACGGTGCGGCGTTATCGAAAACTTTTATTTCGAGGAGGAGAGTAAAAAGAGGGGCTGGAGGGGGTGGATTTATGGCGAGAGAGGCGCCGGGGTTATGGCCGCCTCTCGAGGTCGCGGTTTTTTTCTCTCTTCAGGTCGCGACGAAATGCGCACTGCTTCGCGCCAGGGACGTACTTTCTCCCTTTTGCTGACGAATTTTTGCCCCAGAAGCTTGAGGAATTTCGATCCGAGGGCGGCAGGTTTGCCTAGTGGATATAGCGTTTGGCTAACGCCCGGAAGATTCAGAGTTCAAATCCGGGGGGTCCCTCCTGGGCGATCCCCAAGCTGTGCGGGATTTTTCGGAGCTTCATAAAAGATGCGGGCCTCAATGGGGCGCACATTTTCCCCATTTCTCCCATTGATTTTGTAAATATCACCCTTTGTAAGACGTCTCATTAACAGGTTAGTTCTAACATTGAATTTACGCTTCGGTTGAAGACGACAGTTTGAATGGACCTCGCATCATTATTCAAAGTCTATGGCTTTGAAGATGAAATAATGACTCGATTATGAATCTCTATGCTTCCAAATTTGGCCGAAGGTAAATAAACTAATGCAAATAGCCAACTCAAATATTACCAATGAACAATTTTAATCCAATGGCGTGATTTATCACCGCAAAGAAAATTCTACGCCCGAGGAATTATCGTGCAGAAAATGAAAGCCATTCGTTTTAAAAACATTGATGACAATAATTGAAGAATCGCCGAATGTGATCCGAATCAGCCAGGACAAAAGAAATGAATAAATAAACTTCAGCACTGCATGAAAGAACCCTCGCCTCTTTGCCCCGGTGATTAAGCTTCGGCCGCGGATCCGAGTTCCGGCGGGACCTTCTGAATAAATGCTTCCCCGAGTTCAAGCGACGGCGTCATCCCTCCCCCGGCAACCCCCCTTCACTCCCACCGCCATTCTGAAAAAGTGTCCCCACGTTCGGAGGAAATGGCTCGCTGAAAAATGAAATAGGATGACCGAGATTCCAAATGCGCTGGAATCTATCCTGGAGTCAAGATTGAACGTCGAATAAAAATTCTCCGCTCCACGGGGTTCAATGAGATTTGGGGGCGGGGGGGGGGATGAGGAAAAGAGGGAATCGGCGGGAAGCAAACGGGAAAAATTCATCCTTTAAAAAAAGTCCTTGTCCTTCCTCCGCGAGACATTTTTCAGGCCGCGGGGACTGCCGACTCTCTCTCTCTATCTCTCTCTCTCACACACACACAAACACACACATAGTAGGCCCCACCAAAGAGGTACAGAGCCAGCCAGCCATCTTGTCGGATTTCTCGCGTCCCTCCTTCCCCCCTCCGCGCCCCTCTTTCGCTGCTTCTCGGACAAAAAATACATAATAAATATATCCCTTGATTCTATTCAACCCCCAGAACTTATAAATCAATTCTATTTCCTACTGTACCAAAGGAAGAATTTTTAATCATTCGAAAAAAAATTTTCCGAATCAAAGGGGTTTGATTTCTAGGGTCGGGCTACGGAATCCGCTGCCTAAATCATAATAAGGGATCAATGAATATCAAGTTTGAGAAATAGAAACTTAAGTCGATATATTTCATAGTGCAAGTTCTTGAATCAGTCGGCTTCGAACTTTATTCCTCCAGTAAATATGATCATTCATTGCAACTAGCTCTCATCCCTGCACATGCGCGGTGCATGTCTGTTCCATGAGTTGTCTGACTGCGTTCCCTTCACGTCACACTCTTCTCTGCAAAACTACACAAAACCTTGCACCCGTTCCACATTTTTACATTCATATTCAACTTTGTCCCTTCGAGTCCAAAGGTAGCAGGCTCGGGTGACTGTTCTTGGGCCTTGTTTAAACAGGGTGGTCATTAAAATGCAATCACAAAATACCCCAACTTTCCAAGTTTGCCCGGAAAACTCCCCGACTACAGAAACCGTAACGATATCCTCGCAAATACTTTCGCGGTCTCTTTACGTTATGTATCGAAGTAGGAACTAAAAGTAAATTTTCTGTATGTATGATGGGAATTAAATGCCTTCAGGCCCTTCTTTTGTAGTTTTTCACGACACCGACACGTCTCGCTCGAAGGTTCTCCGGTAGGGATTTATCAGATATAATAAACAAACGTAGGGATCTCTGAAAATTTAATTTCCTAAAATAATCTGGCCTTGCACACTACTCAAACAAAGACAAAAAGCATTAAAATGAATGCTAGGAAAAATAAAAATAGAATTTCAATGAAAATAAGCGATTAAAATATTTCCACCATCTTAATTGCAATACGCTATAACATAAACAAGCCGCGTCTGAATATTATTCGTAAAAATGTTTGCCTTTTTCGTTGGCTACTCTGGCTCAAAATAAAGAAAAATTACTTTAAATACATTTTTGAGTGCTTTTTTATAACTTTGACTACGAAGTTCCCTGAATGGTTCCTGATTACTCCTTGTCTAGGAGATTTTCCGGATATTTACGACCTGTAATGTCGGTAGGAGGCTAATCAGCTTATATTTAGCGGAAACTGACAACCAAAAGCGAAGGTGGGACAGTAGGAAAAACAAAATGAGGTAACACCTATTTACTTGACAAAATGGTCTTGATTGACGCACATATCTCGGTAAAACTCGAAACGGTCAATGGAGTCTAATTCTCATCTTGAGAATGAGCCATCCCTCCATCCGCCTCCCAATTTTTTTCCTCCAATATCCCTCCCCCCTCTCGCCATCCTGCGACACCACTTCCCTCCCCACGCCCAACCTGACCTCCACTTTCGCCCTTTCGCACGGTCGAATCATAACTCTTTTCCCTCCCTCCCACTCTCTCTCCCTCCTCACTTTCCGCGTTGTTCCAGTTTATGGCCGCCCCACCTCCCCATGTGCGAGTGCTTTCGCCCCCCTTAC
The DNA here is from genome assembly GCF_022747635.1 of Hetaerina americana. Classification (NCBI taxonomy): domain Eukaryota; kingdom Metazoa; phylum Arthropoda; class Insecta; order Odonata; family Calopterygidae; genus Hetaerina; species Hetaerina americana. Next base: position 35,895,374 of record NW_027286069.1, read on the forward strand.
GAGTCAGTTTCTCTCCTCCGTTTATCTCCCCATTATTCCGCCCCTCCCGTTTCCCTCTCTCCCCTCGAACTGCGGCAACCGTCTTTTCACGGCTCCGTTTCACTTTGTATCCCTCCTCCTGCGAATTAATCTCCGCTCTCGTTCCCACCGCCAGCTGTGCGGACATGTTATGTAAAATACTCGCTTCTTTGATCCTTTCCTTCATCTCGCTGCTAGATACTACCACTACCACTCACTTTCTCTCCGGCGCAGCATCGGAGACGGCCCCAGCACGTTGCTCTTCCCTGCTCCACCTCCAACAACGCTCGCGGCCGCAAAGGCCACGTTTCATTCCGGGAAAACTAGAGCCGTGTTGTGCTTGAAACGCGATCCGCTGCACGTCATTAAATATTCTCGTCTGCCTAATTAACATGGATTTCAAGAGTGAGAGCGTGCACTCTCCCTCCGCCATGGGTTTTTGAAAATTTCTCATCCCGCAATAGCACGCTAGATAGATAGATCTACTATTTAATGGGAAATGGGACGAGCATACGTCGTGTTTTGATAGATGTTCAAAGACTCGCACGAGGGATAGAAACGCGTACCTGTGGAATACTCCTCGCATGTCTCAAGTAGCCATATGCAAATTCAAGTGCTTGCATTTCCTTGTCTGATGTTGATGAAATTGCATAACAAAGCATCTAAGGGAAATGGTGTCGACACCGCTAGGTTCTGAATTTTCCATTCTGAATCCGATAAACGTGTATTTCTCACGTGGGCATAATAAACGCGCATAAATCATTTGCCTTTTGGGAATGAAAATATCTTTTGCCAATTGGGAAACAAATTTATTGAGGAACAATGTTACACCTAGTGGATGTTTTTTCTGAAGTAATATGCTTAACCCACCCTTTGCGCTCCCAGCTGAGAGAGGTGCTAATAGTGACATAACTGGAATACATTACTGACTTGCATGTAAAATTTTATGCTGCTCTTAGAAATATGTAATTTTGATCTTGATATTATTTATATTAATTTTTATTACAATTAGATTATTATATTAATTTGAGGAAGGAACGCATTCGGAGGCGAATATTTCAACGATATAGGTCGCACGTGATGGCTAATTGTCAAGGTATAAGGTATAGTAGATAATAGGGCTATTAACATAAACACAAAAACCTCCTACATGCATGACCTTAATTTTACAGACCTCCGCAGCAAATTAGTCAATCCACACATCAGAACATTAAAACGGTGTAGTATCTTACAGCATCATGTCTACTGCAACGCAGCTTACAAATACTCCTCGTGTAAAGCATTTAGTCGCTGATTTAACTAAATACTTCATTGAACGATTCATTAGTGTCTTATGCATAGAGTACCATTCAAAATGTATTAGTGATAAGTAACTCTTACTATTAAAGCCAAACCGAAATTTGTCAGCTTTTGCCGAAGGGGGTGACGTTTCACAATGTCACTAACTTCTTACTTGACAACTTCTAAACCCACCTACTGAAGACCGAGCACTCTAAAGGTCCTGCGAACCTCATGATTACAGACTGTATCAGTGAGACCACTTACAGTTAATTTGCTAAATATATCTGGTGGAAAAACGAGTTAGAGAGAATGCCACGATTTGGGAGGGGGTGATAGAATTCCTGGAATGGTTCCCTCGTTCCTGGAGACTACAGGAGGCGGCTGGGGAACTCTACTCAGAACACTCCCTACGTTACCCCGTTCTCCTTCGCATCGCACCCTCCTTCCTTCTTCCTCCATTTTCGACCCCTTAACTCTTCCCTTCCCGGCCCCACCCCTCGCCTTCCCGCCGGTCACATATCTCTCCCGCAAGCGAGAGGTCTTTCTTCCCCGCCTTTCAACTCCTTCCCTCCCCAGCCACCCCGCCCTTTCATCCGCTCGCATAAAGAAAAACCCTTTCAGCCTCCTCTTCCTCCGCGCCACACCTTTCTCTTCACTTGCTCACACACAAACACACACAAGTGCGTATGTGCTCATGGCCCATCCCGTCTCCTCCTCCACGGCCCTCGACACACTCGTCCACGCCTCCCTTCCCCCCTTCCGGGCTTCTTCCCGGGGAAGATTTATTCAGCCCTGAACCTCGTCGCTTATGGTGGACTCCTCTCACTAAACCACCGTCTCATTCTACCTCGGGGATTTTTTTTGTTCCTTCCCTCACGCAATTTCCAGCCGTCCATTCTCTTCTCCCGAGTGGAAAAAAATACACGTGAAAGGTTATGGTTTCAAAATTAGATCGACTACATCAAAGAGCAAATAGATTTATATAATATGACTTTGCGTTGAAGTTATTCCTGCAGCTGGATTCATGGGAGAATCAGTGTGTACGTTGCTCACGTAAGAAATGCTACTACACAATGCTTTTATTTTTAGGAAGAACCCTTGTCTGAACTCCTTACTAACATTTAACAGCCCATCACATTTCGGTTGAAACCTAAGCATGAGGTAATGGAGAGAAATCGGTGCAATTGACGTATATATCACAGGAAAATTTATCCCTACGATGTGATGGCAAAACTCACTGCGGCGAATATTTCCAATAATATGACTTTTGGCACAACTATAAGAAGTAAATGCACTCTTATTTTGTAAACACTGTATTATATCCGTAAGTTTTATACCTTTAAATGAATGTTACTCTTTGGGGACTGAAATGTATGGCCGGACATTTCATGACCGGCATGGGAGCAGCACACTTCTCTCCATTCGCGCCAAATCAGCCTTAAATTATATTCACATCGAATCATCCTTACTCTCATTTACTACTAGAGTAATCTACGAAGGATAGGAATATTTGAGAGGTTTTAATCGCCAAAGCTGCATCTGTCAATAGTCCCTCAGCATCCATCCACCCTAGATAGAGAGAGAGCGAGAGAAAGATAGACAGACAGATAGATAGATAAACGTCTTTATTCGACCGAAATTGAGACCGTAAGGTCCCTTCTTCGGGAGAGAGATAGAAATAAAGAGACGATGGAATTCGGCAAGGAAACAGAAATGATGCACGGCGCTTAAGTCCGTCGATTGACGACGAATTCAAGAAGAGGGAGGCCGAGGAAGTCGAACACCGGGGGTCCGTGGTCGCTTATCCGTTGACAGAGAGAGAGGATCCAGCACTCTTTCCCCTCACCCCGGTAGCGTAAAGACCGAATGTGGGCCATCGAATACTCCGGTCGGAGGAGCGAATTGGAGGTGAGATGGCGAAAACCCTTTCTTGCAACCATCCATCCAGCCACCGAGGAATGGAGGAAAGCCCTCCTCTCTCCTTTCCCACTCATCCGAGGCCCATTCAAGGAGAGGTCTCCCTCCCTCCCACTCAGGTATCGGAGGAAGAATGCCCCCGGGGAACGCTGGTCTGGGGAGGGAAAGGCCCGTTTCTCTCCCACAGTCGGGGTCGGGATGGAAGAAAGAGAGAGAGAGCGATGTGCGGGGACGGAAGGCAAGTAAATCCATTGGGGGGTGTATGCAGGAAGGCGTGAATATGCCTACGGGAGCGCATTGAGGGAGGACAGAGATAATGGAGACTTGAGAACTGGGTCAGAAAAACGAAAGGTCTGGTGGGTTTGAAAATACGGAAAAGAGGATGAGCTGTATCTTTCTGGACAGAAAAGAAACGAAAACACATTGAAAGAAGGAGATATCATATATTGTTAACTGTTCATATAATTTATGCCATATCATTTTGGTGTATTTTTATACGTTCAGAATAGTATTTCCATTTTTTAAATTTCTTCCGACTTTTATGACACTGATTTGCTTTCCGAAATTCTCATTTCATTATCAACACTGTTTTAATAGAACCTGGAACGACAATTTCACAAAATATTTCTGCCTTATGAAGATTTACAAAATTTTTCTACTCATTTACTCTTTCTTAAATCTAGACTATTTTCTCACCTAAAGGATTTAATTCGATGGACTGTTGAAGCTCAATAATTGTTGGCTAATATAATCAGCTGCTCCACGCGTAGATATATTACAAATGACCGTTAACAACAAAGTTCTTACAGTACTATTTATTTGCATGGAATAGAGATTATTTGGTTCATAAATTTTGAAAGGGTTGTTAACGCTTTATTCATAGCATACCTGTAATAATATTAAAAAAACATAAGTTACTTTTCAACTGTCAGCCCTAACGGTAGTTTTATTCTAGTTCGCAACTTGAATATTCTGTTTCAATTATAATATATGATAGTCGCCAGGACACACTGATGTTCAAATATTACTGAATTTTAGCGTCAAGATTCCGTAAATATATATTTGGTCTCGTAGAGTGTTCAGTCAAAAGTTATTTCATCATAAATAATATTAGGTTCATTCCTTCCAGCACAATATTTCTTGAGAAAACTTAATAGCGGAACCAAAATAATTCTATGAGATCCCATAAGACTACGCAGCACCAGATGAAAGTTTGAAGTCCCCTACCAGACCACGGAGGCATGAAACCGGAGCAAGGAACATGTGAGGTATCCAATTCAAAACCGCAACGTTCAAAGGTAGGTCGAAGTAGCAAATCCCGGGTTAGCCAGCAAGACCAACCCCAATGCCCTTCCTCAAACCCCAGTCCTCTTTCTTTTTTGGAAAATTCTCTAATTAGGCGGCGTGGACTGACAAACGGTAGCGTCTTCAGACAGAGGAAGGGGGATAATAAGGAAGCGTGGGTAATAGCGTCCTAGGGAGACATATACGGGCGAATGAACCATGCACAAGGGTCGTTAATTAAGGAAAATAGGCCACTGCGAGACAGGAAAGGGGAAAACGGCAACCGAGGACGGGAAGGCAAGCAGAAATAACGAAGAGGAAGAGACGGAGAGTCGGAAAGGACGCAACGGACGAGGGGGTGGATAAGGGAAGGGACCGCGTGGGTCGCTACCAAAGAGGAAACAAATGCGGAGAGGAGGTCGATTTCCCGATCCTTTTATTCCGGCAGTGTTATTTTTGGTTTGCGACTCCAACGAACTAAAAGGAATCGTAAAAACGAATCCACCTTCTCCCCCTAGGGTTCCATCCCCCCCCCCCAAGGGAAACATCCTCGAACGCAACTCGACTACGGTTTATCCTTATCGGACCGCAAACGGTATCGGAGAAGGGAAAGTGGGTAGGTAGGAATAATTTGAGCGGAAAACCACTCCCGTTTCACGGATGACAGATTGAAGCTTGGAGTGGAAGGATGGGAAGGACGCTGCCTCAAAAAGGACGTACTAAGACTACGCGTTCACTCATGCATTTGTACACGCTTGCATTATGCAGTCGACACCAAATTATTTATGTACACTCTCGGAGAAGCACGTCTGTTGGCTTTGCCGTCCCACCGACTCCACCTTTCCCCGTCCCCGAGCACCTTCCGGAGGTTCTGCCCAAGAGATGGAGAAGGAGTCGCAAACATCGCGAAAGAGAATAGAAGAGGGAAAATCGGTTGGGGAAAGACGGGAACGAGATGGTAATGGATAAAGGGAAAGGGGGAAATCCATCTCCACGAGCATGCTAACGCAAACACGCATATCCAGCAGCTACCACCCCATTTGAGCGTTGTTGACAGAGGCCACGTTCTTCCGGGGATGGAGAAGAGGGAACGATCCACGAGCGTCCAGACCTTCGTGCAATAATTATCGGAGGTCGCAATTAGCAAGACAAAGTCTAAGGACAAATTTTAAAGAGGTGGAGTATTGTGAAAAGATGATTAAGAACTCAGCCTAACATGTAGGAATATAACATTGCAAATTTTGAGTACAATATTTCATGTTGGAATCATTGTAAATAAATAACTGAACGTTTATCTAACAAACCATGGCTATTGATGATGCTATCGCATGTAAATTATAGTCAAATTACAACAAATAACACGAGGTAAATAATAGTCATACACCTAATATTTTCAAATAGTCAGAAATCATCACGTCGTGCGATGAAATAAGACAATCGATATGCTTAAGTGAAAACCGAAATATATAGGCAAAATAAAATCTGTAAGCCATATCGGATTATACAAAAAATATTTTTGCGTATTCATCAATTAGTCTTAATGGTTCCCATGTCCTCGCTGTTAGGCAGCTAATTCAAACATAGATAAACAAATAAAGTCCATGCAAACGACAGCTATATGGGACATTCTGCGGAGAGTGGAAAAGTTAAAACTCTGAACTTTTTCAATACCTCACCAGTGGCTCCGGCAGACCCATCTGGGTCTCTTTCAGCAGGCCATTACAACGAACTACTTCTCTTTTACTGTGACGAGCTGTTTTTTTTATATCGCTATTGTGACAGTTGATGAAACTTAACGACCTACTTTTACAGACACGGATACGATCCGTAATCGCCTAAGACCAAACCCGGGGAAAATTTTTCCATGTCAGCGGCAAATCCTCGACAAACTCGCATTTTATCGAGGGGGCTGCCGTATGCCTTTTCAATCCACTTTCGGCCGAGAGAGTTTGAAATGTCTTCGAAATCGATTGGTTCTCCCAATTTCCACTATATGACCGGCAAAAATATTGGAATCAACGCTGCCGGGGTTGATGAAGACGCGGATTTGGAATACGCGACTTCCGTCCCAAAAACGTGATCCCGCCGCTTTGATGGCCACGCGCTTGAACTCAACCGGACCATAGGAGTCACTTTTCACAACTGCGTGAGGATCATCCAGCGGCAAAAAGCATCGACGATTCGGCTTCCTCTGAGAGGCGGATAATGAGTGGCGCGCGCAACTAGGCTCCCGATTTAATGTCACATCGAATGTGACGCTCGCACGGTGGAGCGCGTGGTAACTGCCGGCGGAACGCCTCACGGAGATGGGAATGAGGCGTTTTATCGCTCAATCAACCGGGTTTGAATTACAGCCACAATTCGGCCGCACCCTCGTGTCCCTCTCCTCGCGTTATTTTCTCCGACATGCCTGGTATCTTACCACTAGGCACGGAACGCACTCGAGCTGACATATAAAGGTTGCAATAAAATGGGAGGTTTTCGAGGAGAAAAGGCGTAAAGAAAAACGTTAAAATGGGGTAGGGGAGGAATTAGAGCAGGTGGAATAGTTAATTTTATCTTGGAAATGTTTTGGATCAAAATAATCAAAGTAGTACGGACATTAGAAAAGAGATGAGTAAGCCAAGGAACTTTCACAAAGAGGAAGTTGATGACAGTGACGTTGAATGAGGACGTTAAGAAATGACTAGAGAAAACTTAGATATGGGGCGTGATTTTGTACGGAGAGGAAACACGGTTGCTGATTCAAGATGATAAGCGTAGACTGGAGTTTCTTTAAATGTGAGTGTGTAGAAAGACTGAAAAGGTAGAATGGTCGGAAAGTAAAACATACGAAGAGCTAAGTTGGGTGAAGAAGAATAGAGGGGTTTAGCGAGGCCCTAAAGTGGCAGAAAAAATGAGTAAAGGGGCTACGAAACGCTCAAGATTATTATAGAGCGGAGGATGTTAGGTAAGCGAGGTAGGATTAGGAAAACGATAGAGATGTTGGAGACTACTAAGAGAGAGAGAAAGTAATAGGATTTGAAGAACAGTTTAAGAACAGTTTTTCAGTTTAACAGTGCAGACTTTCGGGTGTTCCTCCGCATCAGGGAACGCCCGAAAACCTTAACCATCGTGAATAAACGCCGAGAAAACTTAAGATTCAATTTGTTCTTATTTCACGAAAAGTGTAGCGATGATCAGCCGGAGTATATGTAAAACATAGCTTAAACGGCAGGCAACCGATAATAGTAATAAACGGGAAAGAAAAAGCAGGGCATAAAATGGCCAAGCAACGAAAATAAGAGCCGCTTTGACGGTGGCATAAAAATGATTTATTCATTACGATATTCATGCGAAGGGAAGGCAAGGTAAGGAATAATATTGGCAACAAAGAAATAATTTTGGTGCAGATGAAATTCAATTTCTCTTTCTCGCGTGGTCGTGTTTGCGTTCGTCGGCGGCAGATCGTCTGACCTTCGTGTTGATTTGATGAGATGAATGTCACTGGATGCGGAGGTGGTAAATTAGATTCCAAAATCCCGCAAAGCATGAATCTGAATCTCTGTGTCAACAGCTTGGATATTCATTACTTCAAAATTGTTGCCCAATCGGGCTTAATTTGTTGCATCACAGAGAATCGACTGAATATGATTCGCATGCATACATATGTGGTCGTTCGTTCAAAGATAAGTTATCCTCGCAATTAAATGACAGCCTCTGTTAGATACCGCGTTTCATGTCGGAATATTGGGATCTCGCTCTTAATTCCCACCGTACTAATTTATATCAGTATTTTTTAATGTACGCAGAGGGAATGGCAAGAAAGTAATGGGAGGGGGGTGGAGGAAGGTATAAAAGTTGATTTGGAACTAATAAATTCATATCAGCCATTGAACAAGCACAAGTTAACCAGTCATGCTAAAGATAATCAGTTAACCAGTCATTGTTAAACACATTAAGTAATAAGAGTGATAGTTATGGAACAAGAATCAATATAAACAAAATGAAAGTTTAAAAGGATGGTTCTGGGAACCGAAACGCGTGGTACGTTACCTATAAACTTGTGTGTGAAGTTCAAGTTTGCTTTTCTCACAAAGACGAACTTCCACTACATTTAGCCTGAATTTGTTGAGCGTGAAAGAAATGTAATGAGGTTTTATAGAAAGAGAGGAGTATATTCAAATGTTAAAATTGGAAGACGTAAAATATTGTATGATGGGTAATTTACATACCTATGAAGTATTTTGAACGAAAATGTTGAAAAAGCAATAGGGAACAATAAGAAGATATACAATAGTCTCGCTTGCAAATGCATAGAAACACGTACTAAGAGGCCGAAGTTCATGATTGAAACTTGAGTCAGGTATTAAAGAAAAGATTGGTGAAAACTTTTACATGGGGTGTAGTATTTTACGGCACGGCGACTTAGTTGCTGAGGTAAGAGGATAAGGGGTGACTAGATAATTGTGAGATGTAGGTTTGGAGGGAACTGGAAAAATAGAAATTAATGGAAATCGAACGAGAAGTACACTAGGTATGGTGAAGGAAGAGAAAATGTTTGTGGAAGATATTCGAAGAAGGCAAGAAGTATGGGAACCTGGCGAGAGTGGGTATGGACTGTTGAAGAGGACAAGAAAGGGAAGAGAGAAGGAAGAATCTTGGGTAAAAAAGTAGTAAAAGAAAAAGAATGGGTTTTGAAAAATAATAAAGGAGGACAAACGTTATTTTGAGCTATAAAAATGGTTACCTGCAATGGAGGTTTTGAAGTACCACTTTAGTTACGTATTATCGAACGTGAAATTCAAACGATAGAAGTATTTATCATATATACCTACTGTTAAGGAAATAAAATGTGCTCTACAGAGTGCGTTAAAAAGTAATGCAATTACATTTCCCGCGCCACTCCTATTGATTGAAGTGGGATCAAATCACTTGGAGTAGGCGAGAGGAATGCTAAGCTTTGCCGCGTAATCAGTCTCGGTGCTCTCCAGGCTGTAGAAATGGCAGAACGTCAGTCATTTTAAACCTTTGTGCGCTCACCGTGTCACGAAAGACCAACCGAGCGGAAATTTCGAGTGAAATTTTGCAACGCATTGAAAATGAACCTGAGTTTTTGAACAACGTCATCACTGGTGATGAAACCAGGATTTTTGAATACGACCCTGAAACAAAACACCATAGCTCCGAGTGGCACACTGACTAGTCCCCCAAACCCAAAAAGGCAAGAATGAGCAAATCAAAAGTGAAAACAATGCTCATTGTATTTTTCGACGGTAAAGGAGTGGTCCACAAGGAGTTTGTTCCTCAAAGACAGACAGTTAACGCTGTTTAATACGTGGATGTGCTGGAAATACTCCGAAAAATGGTCATGAGGACGAGAAAAGACATCTCCGCTGCTTGACAACTCCATGTATCTGTACCTTTGGGATTACAATTGAAACCAAGAAAAAATGCGCAGCGGGAGCTACATTTCTCAGTGATTCATACGAGTTTCCATTAAATGCGGCAATCATATATACCTTGACTGGAGGTTATGGTTGTTTTAATCAAGAATTGAAATGGACCTCGCGCGATATTTTGTTGGGGGTACTCGGATTATTTCGGATGTGTACTCCAAACCGGAACACAATCATCGACCCCCGAAATTTTTCGTTCCACCTCTCGACGCTCGTTGAGCACGCCGAGGAAAACGCACGACGCGACCAGCCTACTTGTACTCCTTCGTAAACACCCAATCGCCAATCCCGGTGCATCTACAAAAAACGCTTTCGGAGATAAGTAACTGCGGAGAAGACGAGGGGCTGGTGACCGCGATGAGTCGCACAAAGGACAACGTTCTGCCACGGAGAGTGCTGCTGCCGATAAGCGACCGCAAGAAATTCTCTGGACGATGTCGTCCACTGGTAAAAGCATGGAAATAATGCTTCATGAAGGGAAATATAAAATGAATGAATTTAAGAAAACATTCTAGAACAGTTCAAACTCTCTTTTTGCCTGTGTGATTGCAAATAAAAAGGTCATTTTCATATACGGATCTAAATTCATTCCAACAAGAAAAGCTAACTTTAATTAAGTCAATCACGAAAGCGTTGAAATTACGATTATGCTCCATGCGCATGCATAAAGGGTTCCTTTTTTTAGAATGTGCATTATTCGCCTACGTGTGCAAATGATGCCATTTTTGAGGTTGTGCAATCACATTTTGATTCCACCAAATACACTAAATTAATGCAAAACAATTAGGAAATCATTAATAGGTACTCTTTTAGGAAATTTTCGCCCGATCAAGAACTTCATTTCTCCCATAAGTGAACAGCTCAATCCGCTTGGTCTGAGGAAGAATTCGCTCGGTAAATACACCGGGAAATCCCCAAAGCTCTCGTTGAATCAGGAATATTCCCGCAGCCGTTCGAGAACTGAAGAAATGGAAAATATCCCGGCTCATTATAATAATAAAAGCACGGCCAATTTTTTAACGATTCAACTTTCAAAAAGCACCATTTTTAGACCTAAATATGAGAATCTTGCGAGGAAAAATCAACATGCAAGCCTACATCGGGGACTCCCTCCGCGCCTCATTACTCCGGCATCCCCTCTTGCGGGTGGGAGGGAATATTGGCACAAGAAACTCATCTCCTCGCGGCGGCAATCTGCTCCTTTTGCGGCCGCAGTCCGGACCGAAATGGATAACGTGCGTCTCTGCCGATGTGCGTCATTGTGCCCGCGCGCACACACCCACATTTATGTATACATATGTATATATATATACACACACACACACATACGCCCGTCGGACCGAGTGGAGGGAGGCGGAAAATTAAAAAAATAAGATGACGCGGAGGAGCGCTGGGAATTAAAAGGCGAATTGCTTCTGCTCATCTTTATTTCCTTCTCGTGCGTATGGCGGGAGATTACTTTTCTCCCCGAGTCCACACCACTCAACCCACCATCTTCCTCCTCCAACCTCCCACCCTCCTCAATGAGCGCCCGGTCATTTCCACCTACTTATTTTTTTTCTCTCCGTCACAAAAACGCACACACATGCTCTTACACATTGCTCTCCCAAGGGAATGGAAAAGATTAAAAGCATCGCAGAGATTGGAGGTATATACACTGTGTATGTGTAGTTTCTATATCGATGATATAGAAACACTCATACGAGCAGTATAAAATTTGGACGGCACACAAAAAAAATAGATAACACTTAAAAGGACACTCACATTGTAGATTGTTTAAGGTTTCGGCCTTCTCCGAGACACTCTTCAAGTAAGACTGAAAATTTCCGGAGAGAAGTTAGCAGTCTGGGGGGGGGAGGAGGATTAGGGGGGAATGCTGGGAGGGGAATTAAAGATAGCGGTTAAGGGTGGGAATTTTAAAAGATCGGGAAGCTAGTATAAATGCGGATTCACGAGTTCTCATCTCAATATTGGTCACTTAATCGGGTAGGGATTTTGGGATGTTAGGGGGAGAAACACTGGTCGAATGAAAGGTAGTGGGCATTAGCGAGTGAAGGGATATGAAGAAAAGAGAGTGAGGCAGAATTGCAGGAGTAGCGGTGATTATTCATTCCAATGGATAAGGGGGTAATACATTCGCCTATGTAAAATGAAGTGCACTCTTTATGTGCGATTCATTTTACTTTTTATTGTAATTGTATATGTAAATATATATATATATATATATATAAACCATAAACACATTAATCAACCCAAAGGTCGGTTTGGTAGGTGAAGGTAGAGTTCACCCAGTACTAAGCACGTCGGCGTGTGAAATTCACACATCAGGGTAGGGGGGGCAGTTCCTTTCCCTGTGCCGGTTATGGTTTCCCAGGAAGACCTGGTACCCGAAAATCACATAGCTGGGGTGGAGTTGCAGATGCCCACAGTGCCTTGCCCGGGAATCGAACCCGGGACCATCCGGTCAGCATAAATATATATATATATATATATATATATATATATATATATATATATATATATATATATATACATACATGTAAGAAAATATATATATGTGCACACATATATATAGATTCATATACACAGGCATATATGAGAACCTGTTTGTGGTGTTCTAGGCATGTGGCACCGGGCTTTGACGTTATGCACCGCTTTCCATCTTCCAAGGAACGGTTGCGGAAGGAGGTTATCTTTCAAGTGTGTGTCCTCGAGCGCTTCGGGAGATTCGCCCGATAACAAGGAGCCCCCGTCTCCTTTAGCAAGTGACGCCCACCTCTGCCAGCCGCTGACGGCCCCGGGAGTCGGCAGAGAGTATATGCTCCGCGGGGAAATTTTTGCTGGCCGATACGCATTCCGCGGGGACTGGCTCCGCCGATAAGGGACCGCGAGGAGCGCTCTGAACGATGCGGTCCGGGTCAATTTCGCGCGAACGCATCCGCCATGTACATCTTGATTGCAGATCCTCCAGCCTTTTAAAGGGCATGCGTTTCTCAGAATCTCCGACTGCAGTAGTTGCTGGTTTATACTTGGATATGACATCAGTGGACTTTGGCGGAAATCGTGTTTCTCAACAGAGAACCACAGTTCAGCGAGTGAATTGAAAGTCGGTTTGATAGTAGGTGAACGGGTTTTTGAGATCACCTCGTCCTAAGCTCAATGAAGGTTATGATATTCACATGTTCTGGACGAGGGGGAGAGTTTCTTTCCCTATGATTCCTGGGATTTATTTGATGGGTCAACAAGTCGGGAGACCTCAGAAGCTAAACACTAATAGATGTTGTATTTGATGGTCTAAATAAAGAAAAAAAATTCTTTCTGGATTCTCCGCACATAGTTTCGAGGGTAAAAACTAATTGATTTTCTTTTTTCTGATTATTTTCATACATAACATGAAGTATCCGGTTTTTCTTTTTCATTTCTTACAATAAGGTGTCCCGGGGTAACCTTTGGAATAATCCAAAAAGTAAAAAAATGTCCCTGATAATAGATTTTATAGGTGCACAAATATGCAGTGCAGTGAAGTATACCTGTGAGGAGGGAGGAAAATTAAAGCGAATCACGGAAATAATGGAGGAGAGATGGATGATTCAGCAACAGAAATACATGAAGAAATCATCCATCGTGAACACTAACTCATACACCACTGATATTAGGGGACGCCAATTGTTTAATGTTGTGAATTATAACATGAATATGGGTTAATCCACAGCAGAAGAAAGTGTTAGCCGAAGGTTGATTTAACCACAGGAATGTATGTATAAATCATTACGTACCCTGATATAGGCGCCAATAATTACAGGGAAGGGCAATTGAATAATGTTTGGAATGATAGCATGAATCAGATGTACTTCATTGCAGGAGAAACAGGAAATCTCTAGTCGAAATAGCTGTAAGAACTAGGTTACGTCCCACTCTACCCTCTAGACAGTCAGCACAACTTTATTAAGTCAAACAAATAAGTAATTTTTCTATACTTGCCGCCTTTCGCAAAATCATTTCCTGAGGAATTTATCTGCTGTGATGGTTAAATTGCAGGACTTACCTGAAATGAAAAAAAAAAAGAAATTGTAAAACACACATGACATGGTAAACGATCGAATTAATCTAACTGTTTCTTTTACAAGGCTGAAGCATTGTACAAAAATAAAAGTGAAACCTAAATATGAAACTAATCAGTACAGCCATATGTAAAATGTTTTTTACCGAATCGATTTGGGGCATTTAATTAATAATACATACGCATGATCTTGCTCTGAAAGTTGCCTTTCGTCGGGCAAAAAATCTTCTCAAATTGAAAGATATCATCTCGGCATCGTTCATACCCGAAACAGTGTTTATCAAGTTTATTGTAAGATGAACTAATTAGGTTCATAAAGTTATTCCTTTTATTGTTCCCAAGTTAGTAGATGTGAGCTATTAACACTGTAATGCCAGTCAAATTATTTTTTCACACTTATAGCCATTGTGTTTCTAAAATTTATTTCAGCTATCACTTAGCCACAGATTGTAACCTCAAATAAGTACTGTTTTTAATTTTATAAACGAAGAAACAGTAGTGAATCAACAGTTTCCAAATGCATCAGGCTGTCCAGATGTTCCGTATGTGAGAGCTTCGTAAGAAGAAACAAAACTCTTTCTTCTTATTGTATTCGTAAATCCCTCTAGATAATTTCCTCTTCATAATGATGGCCAAGAAAATGAAAAATATTTCAAATCTTGAAAAAGACTTGAATTATCCCTCCTAATTTAAGAATACATTTTGATTCACTTAGAGTCTTCGAAGGTATAAAAATAAATACAAGCCTGTGTTTACTTTATTGGTGAATGCAGAAGGAAATTCTTTACTCGCTACTTATCATATAATTTTTTTGGTAAAATAGTCGTAAATTGACGTATGTAAAAAAATAATATTCCCTTTCGAAAGGTTTATCACAATGCAATTTGATTTGATGACTCTTGCCCAAACGAGTAAATGATAAGCCATACTCCGGTTTCGACCGAATTAGTGTTTTGTATAGCATAGTCATGGTCAAGGGGCCAGCAACTAACGTTAAATGGCCTAATAAACGTAAAATACTTAAATTAAAGAAAAACCTATACCTTATAAACCGAACCTGTTCATGACAGTTTAATTGGTAGTCTGAAACCATTCTAAGGAGACGGATGCTTTTCAAGAGGGGAAGAATCCGTTGACGTAGATGTAGTGCTGTTTGAATAGAATCCTTTCTCACCAAGGAAACTTGCAGGCTATTCGTTTTCTCAGAAGAGAAGAAAGCCACTGCATCGGAATCACTCTTCTGCTCCGAGTCAGCTGAAATTGTTGCGCCGCATAAACGCGATTTTGGACGATCGGCATAAAGTCGCAAGGTCATCAACAAACAAGGAACCCATTACTGGTGTTAGGATACACTCCTATACATCACTGATTGCTATGGTGACAAAAGTTGCACTAAAAAGGAGCCCTACGGAACTTCGTTTTCCTGGTTATAAAGATAAGCGCTAGCCTCTCTTGATCTTAAAAAAGCAGTGAGTCAAAATGCCTGAATAAAAGTAGGTAAAATTGCCCTTAAAGCCTTAAGCTCCGCAAGAGAAAAGCTTCCTATAGGTAACCTACCTGTGGGGAACAAATGAGCGATGGCCGATCTACAACGTCGAAAACCACATGTAACGTGAAAAAGGTTTCACCCCTCCAAGCACCAAATGAGCCGGCGGTTCACCATTCTCTCCGAAAGTTTACTGAAGCGACTAGTCATGGTTGTGGGACGGCAGAGCCCGACTTCCTACTTTTTTCCTTCCCTGGCTTTGGGATTGGTATCAAGATAGATTCCCGTCACTGAGCCGGAATCCCTCCTCCTTTCCGCAGTCGGTTAAAGGTGGCTAAAACGTCGTGGAGAGATGACTCACGGATATTTTTCAATAAACCTTCAAGCGCACGGTCGGCACCAAGGCATGCAGATCGCAAATACCACAGCGTAAACGGTTCATAGTGGGGATATTCAGAACACCCTTTCCGAAAATCAAGCTGCTGACTCTCGGCACGCCTCTAGCTATCGCAAAGCGTGGACGTTGATTCGAGCTACTGCTGACGGTAGTACACAACTGCCCGAAGGCTTCACTAATATCAGAGGGTGACATTACGCAAGAGTTGACATCAATATCGAAGATGCAAGATGAGTGGCGCATACCCATTATTTTGTTGATTTAGGCGCAAACCTCTGCAGCTCTTGCTCAGTGGTTAAGGGTAGAAATGTACTTCGTCAACGTCGTCCACTTGGCTGGTCTCTTTCACAACTGGGCTTGCCCGGAGTCTTCGAAAAGCATGCAAATTAAAACGAGATGGATATTTGTTTAAAATTGCGTAGCGCACGTTTAATTTTCCAAATGGAGTTCGCACATTCCTAGGTTCACCATGGAACAGGAGGTCGCCGGGCATTGTCTGATGCTGTGGCGAAATTATCGCTGGCTGTGCGATTAGTCGTCTGGGTCAGAAATTAAAAATTACATGAGCAACCACGCTCCTAATTGTGGTGGAAGTTAAAATTTCTTTCAAAACCTTGCCAATTGCCATTCGGTAAAATCCATGTGTCCAGATGAGTCAAACGTGAACTGAAGTATCCACGGCTAGTTGAAATCATAGGGAGGTGATCACTATCGACCAATTCCGAATCCACAGTCATCTTGAATGTATGAGCGAGTCTAGATGGGTATATGACTACATTGGCGGAGGATAAGTTGCAGTTAAACAATTAAACTATGCCTTCTCCCCATTATTTATCAAGTTAAAATCAAAATCGTTTGAAACATGTGCGAACATCCACCCATTTTGATCGCTTATGAACTTCTCCCCATAGGAAGTTGTGAGCGTTAAAATCACCAAAGAGCGCGAATGGTTACGGGAGTTGTCGGGTAATAATACCCTTTAAGACTTTTAAACTATTTGGTGGATCATCTGGAAGATATTAATTAAGAATTGTAAGCAGTTTTGGTTCCACGAAGGTGCTAGCAAGAGCTTATGACGGTGCCATAAGAAAAACTTTGGGAGTTAACAGTTTTCCGAAACGCTAGTGCATTATTGGCATTTTAATATTGCTATATGCCTGAAGACGTTATCGCGAATAATTTGGACCCTTGCTCCTAATCTTTTTTCCCGTTTTTATAACGTTCTTAACGAAATCTGGCTGGTTAAAAAGATCTTCTCCACTGATATGAAGTGCAGAAGATACGAGCATAAAGCGCTCGTTAAGCAATAACGCTGAGAATAATAAATTTAAATAATAATTAAAGGTCGATATTTTTCATCACTTAAGATAAATATATTAAATATATATTGGGTTATATAATATCTGCATTAAGCTTAGGAGCAAGCAGTAAATATATTTAAATAAATATAAAACCTATTTTAACATGCACTATTTGGTTTAAGAACATTTTGTTTTAGATTGCTAAGGGCCCACGAGTACATAAACGTGTAGTGCAAGCATCCTTAAAAAATCCTACTCTAAATTATAAATACTTATTTATAAAATAATTACAGTATATAAGACTGTGTAAACCTGGATAACATCTAAAATATTTTTTCGACTGAAAGACTCTCGAGGTTAGGACATATAGTATAGGGAAACAAGATTTCAAATTTTCTTATTCACGTCGACAAAGAAATTACCAGCCATCGATCTGACGCTTACCGCGCAAGTTCTCTATTTACACGCGTGCCCCGTCCAACAGACACGCACACGCACTGTCGACGCACACACTGCACACGTATGCAAGCGGGTGAGTACGCGACTGCCTATCTCATTCGGAATCTAATTTCAAAAAACTTTTCCCGGGTCAGAAGTGAAAGGGCAATCTTTCGACGGAGCCTCACCGTGGAAAAAAAAGAAATCCTCATTTCCTTAGTTCTTTTCTCGAGGAAGAGAAAAAGAAAGAAGACTACCCCCACTCTCCCACCGGCCATTTCTCTTCATCCCATCCCCCCTCCCTCATTCACGCTGACTCCGACTATCCCTCATCTCCCCCGTTCGTGCCCCGCCCGCCCCGACTACCCTCCGACTCCCCCTCACCGCTCTCTCTCCACTCATTTCCTATTTGCACTCTTCCCTATCTCCCCTCTCTTCCCCCTTCCCACCTAAATCCACCCCCTCGACCTCCGCTTCTCCCACGCTGCCCCCGCCGCCGCTTTCAATCAATCAAGTGCCGCAGCGGGCCGGTGGAGAAAGGGAGAAGGAGAAAAAGAGAGAGAGACGGAGGGAATGAGCGAGAGCTCTGACCTCATACCCAGAAGACATCTCCGGGATCTCGTTTCCTTTGCAGTTTCACTCAGCTTCGGTGAATCGCCATGTTTTTTTCTCTTCCCCACCCGGATTCGCGCTTTTTCCCTCGATTCGCGCACCGCATTTATTTTTTTTCTCCTTCCCGCCACGCGAGGTGCACCAGCAGCTGCCGTCATCTGTGCCGCCTGGGCCCCTCGGGAGTACAAGTACCCATCTCGCTGGCGTGACCGTCACGGAGCGTGCTTGTTTGCATTCGTGACCGCAATGGGCTCTCCACAACCAACGCAGTTATCATCGTAGGAATCTCCACCGGGGATTTTCGCGAATTCACCATGCTAAGTCAGAAGATATAGTTAGTTAATTTAAGTTATTTGTAGTTTCTTCTACACTATGAAGTCCTTGCGGATAATTTAAACTGCACGTAAACGCTTCAAGCCTTTTTATCTTAAAAAAAGACGTGTTGCTCGTTGATACTTTTGATTAAAATTTTGGGCATGATACCCCTACACGTTTTTAAAATATACGAGGATGGATGTCAGTAATAATTTAACTTTAGGGTTAGCATTTCCACCCCCAGAAAATACGCTTTTCCAATACTTACAGGAAATGGACTGGGTTAGAGAGTTGAACTTGGAAAAGTAGGAACGGCCTTTCATACCGCACCGATTAAAACAAGGACTTACATGGAAGTCATAATTCTGCAAATGCAAGTGTTTATATATTCAAGAAAGAAATCAAACGTTTGAGTAATGCTCCCGTGTGTACGTTATAAGCTCCATTCAAAGGGCGGGCGCACAACGCGAGTACACATTATTGTTGTGATTACGCAATAGGCAGTACCAATTCAGGCAAATCCCGTCTTTGAAGTACTTGGGGGTTGAGCGTATCGCCATCGACAACCGAAAGAAGAGGCACTCCGAGCTAATTAAACTGGCCCCAATACCAACTCCCCATATCCTCGAATCTACTTCCACTCGTCCCCTCTCTCATTTCTCTACGACCTCGAGGAGGGCTCCCTGCCCCACACTTAATATTTCTGTCCAATCCCTTGGGAGTTTTCTTTTGGGCCCTTCACCACTCGCTGCACTAGAGGACTATTTCTCCACCGTTTTCTTTTTTTTTTCAGAAAAAATTTTTTCATTTATTATACTATAAGCTTCCCTCTCCCCTCTCCTCCATCTCTATCCTCTTTTTTTCTTCGTTATGCTTCGCTGCGGAGTCCTGCGGTGTTCCCCACCCCTGCCATTTTTCCCAAGTTGGCATTATTTCTCCCATACGCTCACCCGACCGACATATTCCTCTTCCGGATTTTCTCATTCGCTCCGCAAATTTATTCCATTCGCTCCTCTAATCTCCACCACATCCCAGGGAACGCGAAAAAAGTACCTGCATGCTCCCCGGACCACTTGCTCTCTCGCGTCTCTAGACCTATTATGTTCTTGAAGAAAAATTATCTTTAAGGATATTGTATAGAGTTTTCATATTTTGTGTTCACATTGCCGCCTTCAACGTTGAAAATGTAGGGCTTCTTCAGTTTACGATTTTATTATACGTGTGTTACACGTTTTTCTGGTTTTAACTAGAATGGAGAATTACTTCGCTAATACAGATACTGTAAAAACAACTGTGTGCACCACTTGATGTGGCCAATGTGTTTTGAAAACAGAAAAAAATAAAAAAACATAAAAATAAAATTTAGTGGTAACATTTTTTACATACCTCCTAGGTAAACAAGTAATGGAACCAAAACGTAGAAGACGATGGAGACTGCTGATCAAAATAAGATTAGCAGTGACTCCACCAAATTGGGGGATTTTTTCCGAATTTTTTCCCACAAAACAGATTATATTCAAAACAAATGTTGGGAAATATTTTGGTAGTATATTTTTTACTTTTCAAACCCAAATACCTATTCACTACAATCGCCTTTAAATAGATGTTCCCGAAGCATAACGTAGGAATTTAAATATTAGGAACATGAATGAGGATTCAGCGGACATTTTTGTGGGAAAATTGAAATTCAAAGAGCAATTTACAATACCAATCGGAAAGAAATAATAGATCGCATATATTTATGACAGGGGACATGTCAGCAGGTGTGTCCTTATCTCAGCGAAAAGTGAAAATTCAACCTGCTTGTCTTTAAATAAGCATTTATCGCAACTCAAAACATTATAATTAAAATAAATTTTTTAAAACTTCTCACAACTGTAGTTGCACATTGTTTGTGGTTTCAAACGGTCTAGAATTATCCTCGCAATATTTTCAGAGGACTTTGTAAATTAAATTGTATCTTTGAGCTGGAAAGTAAACATGTTAGTAATTTAATATATGAAATTGGGTAAATAACATGTGAAAGACTAATGCTGTCATTAATTCTCTAACTTTCATTATAAAATTGATTTCATTTGATAAAATGAATTATTTCTGTTTTGCCATAGCTTTTGCTCTCCTAATTGTAACGATTAGCGTAAAATCTTGGTACTAGCAAGTTTATTTAGGGGTTACATTTAGTAATTAAGATTTCTAAAAACATGATGACCACGATTTGTTAATCATTTGCATGTTTCCATTACTTTTCGGAATCCGCCGTGGAAGCAGAGACCGTCAACGGTCGCCGTTGATTTGCCGCCAGCCAGCCAGCCATTACCATCCTACCTGCGGTTTGCTACCTCAAAAGCCTCCTCATTTAAATAGCACGCCAAACATGAAAATGGCGAGGCAATTACCGATACCCTTTAACTGAGGCCCACGTAATTTTATGCGACGACCACCTGCTCTTGGGCGTGAGGGAAAACGAATTTTCGGTCCAACGTGAGAACGGGGGGTTCCTGCCACTTGGCTACTTTCGTATCGCAACCGTTAAATTCGGGCAATTTGGTGATACCCCTTGCAGATTTTCCCGCCCGCCTAACCACGCGCCATGAGGTTCCATCGCATACCGTCATTTCTTCTTGCTTTCCCCACTCTGCCCCTGAAGTTAGAGCTCCCAAGCTGCAGTTTCCCTTCCGATATGCTCGCCTCGCGACCGGGAGTAACGATTGACGCTCCGAAACATTCCGGTCCAGTCCAGTGGCGTCACTTCATTTTGCGAGGGCATTCCCCTTCTCTTTCATCTCTTTCGCGATTTTCCTCTTTCGTGCCTCCCACTCCACCCAAATTCTACTCCCGATTTCCCTCCGGATTTCCTTTGACCGCACCGGCTTTGATCCGGCGCCGCACCGCATCCTCTTTTCAGGGAAGGCCCATCGTGGCGCACGAAAATACCAAGCGGCCCGGTGCTTATTCCGTCGAGGACGCTGTTCAGGTGGGGATGATCACTGCCATCGGAAATGGATTGGAAAACGATGGAAAATATTTTTCTGCCTAATGAGAATCATTTTAAGTGAAAATAATTACGTTAATGTGTTATCCATTCAAAATAATGTAGGTGAATTCTATGGTTTTCGGCTCAAATTGATGGGACTTCATGATGAAAAGTGAATATTAATAAATTTGTAAGATCCCCTGATTTTTATTTTAAGAAATGACCGGTTTCGTCTTTCATTCAGATTTCACCTGATGATGTCGACTATTTGACGAAACCGGTCGTTTTTAAAATAAATATTAGAGGAACTTACAAAGTTATTATTATTTACTTTTCAAGAATGAGGGTCTCTATGACATGATCTTAAGCCATAGGCCTAAAAAAACCTCCAAGGAAAATACGCCTTCGCGAAGTGAAAACTAAGCACAGCTTATGGTATTACCTAAGGCATGGAAAAGATTTCATTTTATTTGCAATTTAGGACTGCTTAGATTGGCACCTAGAAGTTAAAAGATTTTAAGTTGAAAAATCTTTTTACAGAATTCCACTGAGTGATTGAGGAACATTTTTTGTAGTGTCTGACATAGATTTAGCTTTTAAGGCGAAGCAGGAGTTGATTAGGGAAACCTTAGGTAAATATGTAAATAAAATGCTCGTTAAAAATTAAATACGGAGAGCAGTTTTCCAGGGATTGTAAACTCGCTCATTGAAGCAAGAGGATTAGCTAGTATTGGATTTCCATAAAATGTGGGTTGGAAAAACTAGAAAAATAGAATGGACAGGAAGGAAAAAGGGATGATAATGTAAAAAAAGAAATGAAACGATTAATGGGAGAAAGTAAAAGAAGGCAGGAAAAGTGGAGGCAGAAGATACCTAGGGGAAATGGAATTCTATAGACGGTAATAGGGGGACGGAATTTGGGACCACGATGTAGAGGGAGGTAATGATAGGCATTTTGAATGGAATCAAGTGGATTAGAAAGAATGCAGACCTAATTAATGAGCTATTGTAATATGTTACTTTGTAACAAGGAGTTGAAGAATACATGCTGTTATCCTAGTCATGGCCTAGAACAGTAGAGTCTAGTAGTCACAACATGTATCCATTGAATATCTACCCTAACCCGATAGTATAACCTACCTTATTTCTCAACATACTATTATGAGTCTTTCATTTATCATATAATTGGATCATTCGTAAGCGTATGAACGAATAATAATTGAAAAATAAATAAATTGATAAGAGTATATATAACATTTTCAATGATAGTTGTAGTTACTTGCATTTCTCAAATATATTACGGCAACATCCTCCGCTACATATGTTGGTATCTTAGAAGATAAAGATCGTTCTGACACTAGATGTCGGGTTATGAACAGTCACATGATGAAAATTTACCATTTAAAAAAGATGATCAAGTAAATACTGAGTGAGTGAACAAAAAGCCTCAGAAAGAAATAAACGATAACAATACGCCAGCCTCTATTATTTTTAGAGGGTAGCATCTGACGAGGGCTATAAATTTCAACTCTAAAAAGCATGAATATTTTTTATGCGCATTGTTTAATATTACTGTCCAGAGTTATCCAAAACTTCCTAACACCAGCGGGAAAAATGACAGCTATTTGTTCTGAGATCCACCACAGACAATTAATTCATATTTAAAAGGATATCAAAGGCCTGAACTAGAAACTAAGATATTTACATGAGGATAACATTGAAGTCTTTGCAGTCGTGTAGGACCTTGAAAAGAGGTTATGAAAGCATTTTACTCCAATTATAAGGTTAATAATACTGGCTTAGAGCTCCTAATTTTACTCTTTATGGTTTTTGATAAGATTTCACTAGAAAAACCCAAGAGATTATCTTAAGTTTTCTCATTTTTATCCAGTTATTTTATATATTTTTTATTTTCAGCAACGAACAACAGGGCGAGACTTCTCTCACTCATATCACAAGAAAACGCACTGGAATATTAATATTGATTTTTTCTAATTCTTGATTAAATTATCTAGCACTTGACATCTGCCATTAATCATAAACATATTAATTTCCTCTTATTACAAGAATACGCCCATCAATCATTCCAATATCCTCTCCTCCAACACTCTTCTCTCGACTTGAAATGACTCGAAACACGTGTTGGATTTTTTTTCTTACCGCTTGGTATCACTTAAAGTGTGCCCTTCGGGAAATAAAATGGAGATTCCCTTTAGCAGAAAATTATACTGACAGTAAAACTGTATCTCGTATGGTGAATCCCCGCCTGGGGAATCTACTTTTGGAAAAAGTTCCAATGCGTAAGCCAGAAAAATAATTTAATTCATCAATGTAGCAATTTTTATTTTAATAATACTTTTAACTGAACCATATTTACGCTTTACTGAGTACTCCTAGTGACTCTATAGTTCCTTCGGGCCAAATCAGAAATGCAGACTCCTAATTGAAACAATATACCTATGTACTCCTGTCGGAATTTATTCTCCAGCCATGACCGCTTCTACTCCACTGACATTAAATCCTCAAAAAAAAAGATTAAGCCCTAAAACACGAGAGGTTTAGTTATAAAATTCGGAATTCCGTAGCACACTTTGGCACTAGGGTGCAAACCTTAAAGATCTACGGACCGGAGTGTTTAAATCCTGTTTGAAAGCTTATCGCTCCTTCCGTTCAGTACGAAGCGTATCCTGACGAAGGAGAAAGGAAATGGAGAAGCTGTACCTTAAAGGGGAAGGAATTGACTCTCCTTACACATTTTAATAGAAACGTTTTCTGAAAAATTCATGTGATTCATGTGATTCATTGCAAGACGCTTTCACCAGACCCACCTTGAAAAAAGTTTGGTGAATGAAAACTACTTGCTCATTCCACCTCTGAATTGTGTCCAGTAATATTTTATGCTGAGAGAGAGAGATATGAAAGAAAAAATTAAAATCAGGGTCATCATTGACTCGTGGAACGGAGTCTTTTATTTTTGCGCCTCTCAAACTTTCAGCCTCTAAAATATTTAGACACTCCTTCAACCAGAAAGAGTTAAGGTATTTTACACGACTTATAGCAGCCGAGGCAAACTTAATATACTTTTATCATTAATATGAACTCCACATAATGGTGGAACTTTAATTAGTATTAAGTAGTGGCTAACTAACACGTGAATGGTGACTTTTCGGGTATTCATTAAGACATCCATTACGCGGTGGATGGGGGCCATCGTGGCAAAATCCGGCCGGACGCTCGGGCGGCCGCCTGGCGACGGGGATCCGATCCTCCCGGCGATGGAGGGTGGGGACGAAGAGGAGGGGGGCACGTGTAAGGAAGGATGGAAGGAGGGAGTAGTATCCAGATGCAGAAATGCGAGTGGGAACGACAGAGTAATGGAAGACGGTGGGTGGAAGAGATACCGAGATGGAGATTTGAGGAAAGATTAGAGGGAGTCGGGCTGGATCTGTGATCCAAACGATCTTCTACCCATTTCCTCTCTCATCCTCTCCCCTAATCGCCCTCCCAGCCGCGACTTCCGTGCAATCTTAAAGTCTCCCCCTCCTCTCTCCCTCCCTTTCCCGGCCACCTATATCCCCGTCCGCCGCCTTTGTATTTGTATTCCGACGGGTGCATCCCGATGTTTAAGAGTGGGCGTGACGCCGGACTAGCCGACGCCGACCCGGGTGAGCGGGGTGGGGAGCGAGAGGGGAGAAGTGATAGAGATATCCAGTGTGGGCGGGATGAGTGAGGAAATTGCGCGATTCGAAAAAGAGCCGAAAGATCGAAAAAACCTCAACAGATTTTACGAAGTTTTTATCACTACGGAGGACGTGTGGTAGAGCGCTTGGCTACTGAGTATAAGTGGCTGCTTCGACTTCAGGCGACGCCTCTAAGCACCCTCAGTTTTAATGGAGGAGTGCAATTTTTTGCTTACCAGATCTTCCTGGGAAACCAAAGACGGCAGAGAGAAAGGAAATGCCCTCCTACCCTTATATCCGTGTTTCGCATGCCGTTGGACTTCATATTACGTCAGATATACCATCATAGTTAAAAGCAAACCTCGGGATAATTACTGTATTTCATCACTTTTGTACAAGCTGTTCCTTCGCATTCGGCGACTTCTTCGCGTAATTGTTTTCTACAAAACATTGGAGAGAGATTTACGCTCAGATCTCATTGGTAATTACCTTCCTTGTATTTCAAACAACTACATGTTACACAAATTATTTAAGTGAGAAGAGCATATTACCATCATGCTCTTCTCACTTGATCCACGCGATGACTTTTTCAAACTCCTTATCCTGAAAGCATTAGCATGCCACATAGAAGTTTCACTGATCGTGGAAAAAAGGGATTAGGTAATGTTCTAATTCACGTTCACATTTAGTTGAACCATAAACATCAACTTTTCTCATGCCATTGGCAGTTCACATGTAGATTCCACAAAAAGACGTGGAAGTGAGTGAGGGGAGGTTTCTTGAAATGGATGCGAAATCTCGTGCGGGGTGACCCGGTAGTAGAGGGAGTGGGAGAAGGGGTATGGGGAGGAAATGGGTGCCGGCGGAGGAGGAAACTCTCGGTCCTACTCCAGGGTCTAGATGGACGGCTGCGTCCGAGAGAGACAAACACAGGCAGGTTGGGATCGAGAGGAAATGCATTCGGATTCAGAGCCAATTAGCAGCGGATGTGGAATAGAAATGGAGGCACTCACGGGTGGGGCGGGAGTAGAGGGTGCCAAGTGGCCGAGGTATCCCCGGCCGCTCCCTCTCTTCCCTCCACTCGGGGGGGGGGGGGCGAGAGGAGAGGCGGGCCTACGCAAAGGGTGTCCCACCCGACGGACGAGAGATCGATGGGAGTGACGACAATTTCCACCCTATATACTCACAGAGTAATCTGTTCAAATACTCATATGCGGGCGTCATTTAAGAGTACAATGTTTTAGCCAGACATGTGATTAGTTAACAAAATCAACAGTACTCGGAATTCGTTGGAGAAGATATTTTTTCCCTCAACACAATGAATTTTCCGACGCTCCAATTATTTTTGGTATTCTACCGTTTAACGTAGATTTTGAATGGAAACAGATTGAACGAAGATGAATGTCTTTGCCTCTTCTTACAAAACAGAACCTGATACACGACACTGTAATAAACCATTCTAAAATTTCGAATAAGTTCTCCCTTCATTTCGTCCAAAATGGCTACACTTTTCTCAATTATAGGCTGCTTGTCAAAAGTTATCCCCTGTACCACATTCCTCAACATCCTATCGCCAAATGTACTACTCTGCATAAACTTTTCCTAACCCCTTTGGATTTCTGCGAACAATCCCCTCTACTCCATTACAATGCCTAGCACCTCCTCGTTTCCTTTCTATTCATTCCTTATTGTCCACCCTTCTCCACATCCACTTTTCAAAAGTCTTCAATGTACGCCTATCGTCTTGCTTCAACGACTTTGTTCCCACGCCATACAAAACCATGCCCATTTCAGGTATGGAACGAGTCATTTTTAACATCCTTATGTAAGTTCCCTACCCTCCTCCTTGCGAAAGCTTCTTCGTATAATGCATTCTTATGTCCCGACTACCTGGATCAATTTGGTCCTAAATAACTGAACTGCATTAAGTTCTACAAGGCAACGTGGGTGCAGATAGTAAAATTCATGACTGCGGTTTTACAGATCTACATTGATTCTCCTTCAGTCAAAATAAAATGTGAAGGAGTTTATTAGTGCATTCTCTAGCCCAAATAATTTATTATTCACATTTAATGACTCTAACAACATATTTCTCACTTAGAAAAAGATGAGTTTCAATAGTCTAGTGCTATTTTTGGAAATGCGACACACCTCTACTAATTTTAATGGGCATTATACTTGCACTTTGAAACATTAATGACGTTTTCAAGAATTTATTCTGGAAAATATAAAACATTGCCAACTGAAACGAAGGAATTACAAGCAATTTAAACCAGGGCATATACAAGTAAAAATATTAAAAACCCTGAAAATTATGCTCATCTTGAAATTGTTAAAATGATAGATTTTTCACGTTAAAAATAACTAACTCGATTAAAATAATGTGCTGACATAATATTTTCGCGGAATTGGCATCAGGCTTTTCCGCTCATTTATACGAAAACACAAGGCCATTGCCACAATTTACGAAATAAAATACTATAATACATGAAAATAGCTTTTGGGGATTAAGGGAAGAACTTTTTCATCGTAATTATACATTTAAAAAAACAGAAAAATAATGCCTGAAGACACACGAACGGTATTTTAAGCGCACTCCCTGATCGAAGTTTATCGGCGAATAACTGAACTACGAAGCTAATGAAGTAGGCACATACATGTATACAGGAACGGCAACTATCTGTCAAAGAAGTTCATACCCAGTTCTCCGACAAACTTTGCTGTGGGCGTCGTAATCAGTCTCCGGGAAGCAAACATTTGCACTCACCTGCAGTTAATCAAATCAAAATCCTCTCGAGTCTCGGCAAAGAGTATTTCCATCATTCCAAAACTATTTTTAAAGAGCTTGATTTCAAAGAGACGCCGATGTGATGCGAGGAGCTTTGACTGCAAATTATATTTTATCATTGATCCATGATGGAGGAAAATAAAGAAACAAACTGAGTTCGGAAGAACTAACCTTTAATTTCGGAAGACTTAATGAGATGGTAATCAAAAGAGTACATGATCTGTTGGTTAGTGATAGGTTATAATGAAGAGAAAATATCCAACGTCATTCCGTCATTTTAGCCATATCATAATGTTAATATTGGTTACGTAAAGAAATTTTGCACATTTAACCAAAGAATAATTGATACTCTCAGCATGTGGAGCGTGATTTAGATATTAGAGATGACACATAAGTTACAAATTATTGTGTCACTAGAATTACACTAGAATTAAGGTGACATAAAATTACATCAAAATTATTTATCTGAGGTACGAAAGAATATGGTGCAAAAGGTGCGTTAGTATTATTTTTCCGATGTTTTAGGTAAAACCAGCGAGTTCATAAATAATTAGAGGGTAGTACAGAGAAAACAAAATTCGCTAAACGACCAGAGACATGTTGAATTCTTTTATGCAATGGGAATCTAATAAGGACAATAATCATAAAGAAACAACTCTCAAGGCAAACAATGCACACATTAACCCACTTCCACCGATTTACGAATGAAGTCGAAAAACATCAATGGATAATCACCAGGTAAATACATACGAGTACACAAAATAAATGCTCTCGCATAAATGTTTTCAACTATGCCTGGTTTTTTTTTAATTATTAAAATTTATACAATAGCTCTGAATAAATGACAATAGATTAAAACATGTTTCCCGTAGACGGAAGGAGCCGTGGATGACGAGCGTCTACTTAATCAACTGCTATCATGTTTTCACTATTACTGCATTCTCCAGCATAAATTCACCGCCTAGTGTCATTCCAGAGCTCCGCTTTTGAGGATGACGATTAAATTCGCCTGAGAGGAAACCCTCCGACTCACTTTACTCGTTCCATCTCCCACCCAGTTTTTACTGAAATCAGTACTCTCAGTCGCGCTAGTGAGAGAGAGCTCACCCATTTTGGACGTTGGGGGTGATTCATTACGACGCTGAACTACATGGACGCAGATACGGGAAATTCAACCTTCGATCGCATATACGAGAGGAAGAGAGCCACACCACCGCCCGATGCTGATTGCAATAACATAAACTACGCGATTTGTGTGCTGTTTCTGACTTAAGGCAATACGAAACGCACCTGAACCTAGACGTGAGCCCGGGTTTTAGGGGCAAGCAAACAGAGTGTAAATCCCGCTACAGGTTTCAGGGGTGCTCCGGGAGGGACGAAAAAGAAATAAAAATATGCGCATCCGTTCGGTTTACCTAGAGAATGGGCGAGGGCTGTGAAACTCACGTGCCATAGTGGTAAGTTGTTTCACTGTTTAAGTGCATTAGATCGTCCTAATGGCGCCCCCACGGCTGAAAAGAAAGAGAATGGGGTAGGCAGCGTTTCGAATTCGAAAGGATGGTTTATTAACCTTATTTACTTGTAAATAGAACCACATACAGCATAGCTTGCCAATTTAAATTGGAGCATGTGACAGCATTAGAATAAGTACCTATACACACAACAAATCAAAAGATATTAATTATAAACAACAGGATTAGCAATAAGTGGTCACTATATTATCTAATTATGGAGAGAGCGGAAAGAGCTAGGTCAGTATGTGTATTGGAGGAAAGCAAAAAAGGATCATAGGTTCTGAGACTGAGAGAAAGGAGACTGAGTTCACTAAAGAAGATGAGGCGGAAGAAAAGAGAGCGTTTAATTAGACATTATCTGGGAGTGGGCGCAAAGAGTAATTAGTATGTGTGGGTAGGTCGTGGAGGTACTCTGAAGTTGATGAGGGTAGGCAGTTCGGGGCGGCCAGTGAGAGAGTAGATAGTGCTGGAAATGAACTTTAACACTGATTTAACCTCTGGTTGGGAAGGTTAGAGGTGGAAAGTGAAGACAGAAGTACGCATTTGGACGCATAATGGAGATCATGGACCCGGTATTTTACTATTTCAGTGAAGGAATTAGTAACGCTGTTGAGTGCAGCAAATTCAGTAGCATATTTATCGACCAGATGGGGAAGCAATATGTTAGGAACAGACGAACAACCGTGGAAAAATATAAGTGCAATGCTCGTGGGTCACTTTTCCGTGAAGCGGTAGAGGCCTAATAGAGACCTAGCCTTCTTTCTGACTGTTTGAATATGCCCACCGTAATTAAGTTCAGAATCTATTTTAGTTCACAGATCCTTAACTGATGACATTCGATTGAGGGGTACGGAGTTAATGGTATATTGGAAATTAACAGAGCATTTTTTTAACGAAACTGACATAATGCTGCATTTACTTGGATTTAAGTTTTCACATATTACACCATTAAAAAGTTTTCCTAAAGGCATCTTGTAGATTGTGACAGTCTGAAACATTAAGTATTTTCTTAAATACTTAAACATCGGCGGCATAAAGAAGGGTGTGGACTACATGATGGGACTATGAGGGAGTCAAGCTCATCGATAAAAATAAAAAAAAGGTATGCATATGTATTTTTTTATTTAGCAGTAGTTAACTGGCTTAGGGTAGATTATGGTGGACCTTGGAAAAAATCAATACCACATCTTTAACCTCCAACATAATATGACAAAAAATGCCCTTAACCCCCTTCCTACATTTAACCATAACTCACTCATTATGCTTCGCACACTTTTAACACACTTCATTTAATCCAAAATGCCTATTCGTTTTCTTCCAACAGCCACTTGTATCCACTTGTCCTGCCTTATTTAAATTCCTCCCGACAACCATTTCTCTTGCCATGCCTAAATTTCATCGTTTTTTTCTTTGCTCGTATTTCATAATTTCATTCTCTAATATACATTATGTGTGTACGTGCACACTACCTATGTCTATATATATATATATATATATATATATATATATATATATATATATATATATATATATATAGACATAGGTAGTGTAGTACACACACATAAAATTCATACGCACTTGGCTTTATTATGTTACAAAGAAATCGGTTCGCAAATTTAAACTGTACGCTGCATTTTTGAGCAACAGAAAAAATCTATTTCAGGAAAAAATAAAGCGAATCGTGAATAAAACGTCATCACATTATTTCCTAAATGAACGAGCAAAGGGATGATTGTTTGAAGTATTTGTGTCTTCGGAGAATATATTCTTCGTTTGAGTCAGCCACATTTTAGTTAAGAAAAATTCAATGATAAATTTCAATTATTAAATAATTATCGAGCCTAATATTTTATTAATTAGAAAAAGAGGGTTCTACCAATAGCGATTAATCTAATTCTAAGTCTAAAATTTTCACGTATTCGAAATGCTATCCCCATATTTTCCATTAATATTAACGCTTATAAGTAATACTGAAGGTAACATCAATGCTACGAGCGAATGCGTTAATACCCGATTACATATTTTGCCTTGAATAAACACGTCAGAGACGAAAAATAAACAAGGAAATCTACACGGGGAAAGCTATGGCGGATGATTTGCAAACTATTGTTGTTGTTATCTGACCTCCATTATTAGTAAATTGAAAAAAAACTTTAGGGGGAGTGGAAGGAGAGAATAAAGGGATTCATGGGGTGATTCAAAAATATTCAAACTAATATGATAATGAAACAAGAGAGCTACCGGACATCAGTTCTCTGTAGAGGACTTGGAAATTATATCGTAAAACTATGCGTTATATTTTTTTAAAGGAGAAAAATTCGTCCAAAAACATTAAATTAAGACCATAAATCGGTTCACCACATATTAGGCGGGTAGGAAAAGGGAGAAATTTAACCCTTTGGTGCACAGGCTGTTGATGACGGAGAAAGTGAAAGAGGGGAAGAGGATATGGGCGTTAAAGCGGGAAGGTGCTTTGAGACCCAACTCCGAAATGAGCGCGTGAATGGGAGCGGAGGTTTAGGAGATTGGCCTCTGCACACCACCAGGAGCAAGCCATGCTACCGCCATTTCGGAAACCACGAAAAACTGAAAGTGATTCCAGGAACAGCGGCGAAAATGGACAAGAAATAGAGGGGTGAGGAGAAACATTATGCAAGCCACTGGAAAGCCTTTCCCCCAATATTCTGTGAACTTGATAGCTAGAATGCCTCTTCGTATATTCGCTTTATCTTTTCTGGATTTTTCTTAAACTTTCACGTGACAAAATTTGCAGCCCCTTTAATAATCGCCACTCTATGGGTATGACATGATTAACTGACTTTCGATTCAATTCAGCCAAATGATCCTTGGATATGGTCCTTGAATAAACGGTTTGATTCAGTTATTCAAGATTCATTAAAAGTATCTGTCTCTTTTTGCATAGTTAATGTCGCAATATTTTTAAATATAATAAGCCGTAAATTTCAAAGATAGAATGAGGAACATCTTATTTGTGCTAAAATTCAGGCAGGCATTTTGAACAAAAGTCAAGGAATGTGCTAAACTCTGAGGATTGGTTATTTCAATAATGCACCTCACACCATTTATCTTTTGAGACAAACTTTGGTATAGCGGAAAACAAATGCTCCTCTAGATTGGAATCTATCGTACCCATCTTTTGAAATTCCGGTGCTTTCCTCGTGGCTTATCGAGACCCCTCCCATGCCACACGTCACGTATTGTTACACTTATTTCGACAGATTCCCTTCTATAGTATAACGAAAATATGGACTATGAACACACTCTTTAACGCCAACAGGAGAGAAAACGTCAAAAATCTGATAGGCACTTGTAATTCATAGATTCTTGTTATTCTTCGACATGTAGACGGACGGAATTTTCTTCACTATGGTACCCACATTCTGATGGCAGAGGAAATTACCCAATTAAAAAAGTAAATTTTTATGAATATAGAAGGCAGGCAAGAGATAATTAGATAAGAATATAACCTTACGAGCCAAAGAGATTTGTTTGGTAAAATAATATCTATAGAGAAAATAAATTCGTCTGCATTATTCAAACAATATGAAAAAATAAACGAAAGAGTAAGATGCCATTAACAAACGATACCCTAAAGAAATAACTGGACACGGGGATTTATGAGTTTACATTGCGTTTTTGGTAAAAGAAAATCTTTAAACAATCGATGCAATCTTTTCGCCTCACTGAATAGCCTAACAAGAAAAAGCACACTTCCAAATAACGTTTACTCTGTTTTTACTATGTTTGGGTGTGGTGTTATTGGGATTATTGGAGCTCCTGTTGATAATTCCCGCAATTCATAAAAAATGGTACAAAAATAAACATGCAAATGAAGACTGAAAATGGACATAGATTGTCACAGAAACGTTACAGGGACACTGTGCTGATAAAACAAAAATATGCATTTTATGGTAATTTAATGCACAATAGAGGACACAAATACACCTATTTAATGGATAAACATACTTGGTATTTACAATAAGCTGTGCAAACAAGGTCTGAACCTCGGCAGAGTAGGACGCGAGTGATAGAGGAGGAAATGGGCGTCAAATACGACTCCTACTGCGCTGCGAACAGCGTACAGTTATGCGATTACCAAAATACCAAGCCCCGATTTATTTGAGCGTTCCGTGGAATTCTGCATTACAGTAGTTAAACCCTATTTCCAAGCGTCGAGGACGAAGTGGATGCTTCCCGGCTTCGATGGTGCAAACGTGTAAGAGGCATCAAAATGGTAACCAAAAAGAAACATTTGAGGCATAACTACGCTTTCATCTACGGAGAATACTCAAGAGCCTCGTCCTACTAATGGATGCCATCCACGAGACTTGGTTCGGAATTTCGGGACATTATTTTCTGCATAACTGAGTCAATTATACTTCCGCTGTGACAAACCGAATCTCTCATTTCATTACCTCACGAAAAATTTTCCTCGTATTTATTTTCACGGTTTCTAAGCATTGAAATGTCTACCTAATGTTTACGCAAACGACAACAGATCTAGTTACATAATTCTAAGAAGTTAATCTAAATTTTCTCGATGAGAAATTTTGCTTCGTGAAAACGAGGAAATTCAAAGCTATAATTAGTCGAATTATTACCTTTTTTACTTTTTTTATAAAAAATACCGCAGAATCATGCAATTAAGATAATAACAAGCTTATCTGACCTCATCCGTGTATTTACATTATCACGATGATCAGAATGTTTTATTTGCTATCAAGACCAACTAATTTCAGAAATATACAACATATTGATTCGTGTACGATAAATGTATGGAGTGGGTATGAAAATGAGGTTTGCATGAGCGAACGTAACTACATTCACGCTCATGATGACTCAATAACAAATAATTTCAACGTTAGCTAAAGGAATTTCAACGATATTTATTCTATTTTTAAGCAAATTCACATAATCATCAAATATTTGAAGACCCTTGTGTAACTATTGACAAACGCTTTCCACTTGAAAGAATGAAGCTGTGTGTTGCAATGACAATGAGTTCAATTGCTCCATGAGCAATCATTTTAATTCTTTGACAATTGATCGTGAAAACTAATTATTTACAGGATAGAAGTGCAATATTACTGAAACATATTTAGGGTTTTGGCACTACGGTATGCACAGTTAAGTTTAATAGTATTTGCGGACATTATAAGCCACACAGAAACAGCCGAAGTTCCCGACATTAGCTAAATAATTTCATAATGCAGGCAATTTACTGTGCGGCAGGGAAACTTTGCATTGCAAATAAACTAAAACTAGGTCTCACTTCTCATTAAACTAAATTAGCATACTATTCCGGACCCAAACGGCAAGTAAATTGTAATGTTTTTTTTGAAACTATATGATTGAGTAACCTAAATATATTTTCATGTGTTATTTAGATAATTGCTAGCCTTAATGTTAGATTAAAGGGTATTTATAGGATTTCTTCGTTGAGATGAAGATGTGGGGTATCCTATGGAAACTGGAATTGAGTCAATTAATACTTAAAATTCAAGTCTGAAAAATGCCATTAGTTTTGCAAACAAGTGTAACTTCTAATATCCCTCCAAAGGAAGAGGTCCTAAAAAGAGCTTTAGGGGGGGAAGAGAATGGGAAAAATCACTATTAGAAAAGGAAAAAGAATTGGTTAGGACATTAAATAACAAAGAAATTCCAGCTGGTAGAATCCCTGGAAGAAGTGGTTGGGGGAAAAATAAAGAGGAATGAGGAGATGCCTGAGAGTAAATACATAGAAGGAAAAAATGAAAGAATCAAGAGATTGGCAGATTGCCATAAGGCACAGAAAGCTACTTTGTGAGGAACTCCTCAGGGAGTAGGATTATTCTGTAACCCTAGAGCAGGAAGAGGTCAGGGTCTTCACACAATGACCCGGCCCACCACAGTACATTTATCTTTGACAGCAGCACTGAGGCACATCCATATTTCCCAAATGGACAGGCATGCCCCTAAATCAGTATCATTGAGTATTGACCCTCACAGGATGGCCAGCAATTAGATGCTTCCTGATTCCAGATTTATCTCAGTTTTCAGGAATCACATTATATTTTAAGGCTTTTGCGGACATTTAATTACCTCTTTTTTCCCATGCAATCCCGCTAAATATATACGACTAAGGATTTAATCAATAAAAATAGTTTAAACTTTGATGGCTCACCTATAGAAAAAGTCCGCTTACGCTAGAGAGAATACCTCGCCTGTAGTTTTGAAGTATAATTTGAAAATATTTAAATATGGAAGAATCTGAATGAAATATAATCGTACTAGGACGAATTTTTTCATTCATTTTTTCTATCATTCACGAAATAAATAGTTAAAAACAAGTGGAGGATACCAAAAGATAATTGTGAGAGTAAAAAATCGTCACTCTTACGGAATATTTAACCGCCATAATATTATTATTACTCAAAGAAAGCTCCTGAGAATAGCTACTCCGTTTTATTGTAGAAGTGTGAGTTAGGGCAGTTACTTAGTAGCGCAACACGGTAATCCCGAAAAATGGCACGAATGCTTTTTCAATGTATACACATGAGATGCACGATTCTTTACCATATTATAGAATGAATAAAATATGGAAAGCGCTCGTTTATAAACAATCATTCAATTAGTCATTTAGTTCATAAAAGTTAGTATTTATTCCACTGCCCACTCTATTTTCCCGTGAAATAACATTAATTCGAAAAATTACAGGTTTCACTACAAAATCCCACATTTTTTCCAGGCATTTTTTGCCAGATCTTAGTTTATTTCCAGTTTTCCCTATGATATGTTGATCTCAATGTCCTCGAATTTATCAAGTGCTCCATTATAGAAACCATATTAAAGGTAGGACTTACAGAGGCGTATAAAAAACATCTAAAAGTTAGCATTTAGGAAAATACATTTCGGCCGGAAAGCAATTCTTGACTCTTGTTTTATCTTCCACTTTGGCCATTACAACCAAAACAAATACGCCCTAATTTATTTTGAGTATTATTTGAGTTTCATGAAAATATCGTGCGCAATAAGTCACTCTAGACTTCGGTGTTCTCTTAACTCTGAGCTGCGCAATTTCGCGCGACTTTGTCATTTATATCAAAGTTAAATTATTCAAATGTTCCCACATTTAGAACTGTAAAGAGACTACTAACTTTCACTTGGAAAGTTAGGAAGAGAACTTGCCCGTTTGGCGTATAAAATGATGGAACTCAATTATTCACGAAATAAAAATTTATAGCACACCTATGGAGTTCTTCAATGTTAATATAGTTCAAATTCTATCTCGGTATTCTCCCTTTGTCTTACCCACCACAAGTTGAGAGATACTGACAGAGGGTGAAAGGTTCAATACTACCCAGAAATTAAGTCATGCCAGAGCATGGAAATTCTGGTCTGCGGATATCCATGGTTTTGGAAATGAATTCAACTTTTGTTGTGCCCCCGAAATTTCTCGTGTCTCCCGCTTTGCCATTTATGAGCTGACGTCATAAGTGTCAGTGCCCCGCGAAGGTACGAGAGTCACATGAGGACCTTTGTGCCCGCAATTTAAGTGGGTTTTGCCTTTCCTGTGATACACACTTCGCTTCCGACCCCTCTGAATTCCCAAGCTCACGGTTTCCCATCTTCCTTTCAGTTGCGTGTCGGCTTACGGAAATTCAGAAGACTCTACGACTCGGTATTTTCTTTCTTATTACTTGCATTTTATCCTCATTTGAAGGCTTAGACGGGAAGACTAAGACTTTATAAGCAATATTAATTTTAAAAAGTTGGGGACCATGGGAAACATTAGACTACGTAAGATGAAAAGTAATTTGCGACAATCACTCGTTAAAACCAGGCTAATTTGACTCACGTCTAGAATCAATCGACTAGTGACTTTGTTTCGATTACCGTTGAATTTATAAAATCTGTGATACCAAATTTGAGTCTATATATTTACAAAACTTAAATACTAAATATCACGCAATATGTGAAATAGGCGTCTGTGAACCCGACATAAGTGACGCGTGTAACGTCCACCTATCATTAACAGGGGATATGAGTAGTTAAACCGAGTATTCTAAAACGTCCAGAAGAAGCTCTAATCTAATCAGTTGAAAAATAAAATAAACTCAAGAGTCATAGTGTTCAATGAGAAAGATATTTCTGGTAAAAGTGTTGATTAAAATCGATGATGATAAGTGGGACATTAATTATCATTAGTTCAAAACCGAGATTTAATCTGAACGAATACTTTCTATGCCCAAATAATATATAAAAAAATGTGAGTCTTTAAGCTAGCACAATACATTTTTCAGAGACAATGACGACTAGAAAAAGTTAACATGCTGACAAGATGAAAAAATCAATAGCACCGGGCGCAAAAGAAAAACTCGTAGTACAGTAGAGAAAAGGTCCTAAATTTCATCCAGGATTTCAACTTCATTAGACTTAGTCGAGCCTTAGAGAGCTGCTCGTTTATTTTAATTTCTTTCCGATGCCCGAAGAGTCGGTTACTCAAACGATATTTACACTTCTGCGAAGAGTATATGCTCTCGCGTTTTCCCCAAATCCTTGGCGGTCAATCCAAGTGACGTTTGCATTCCTCTTCCGAATTCGCGGAAGCCCTAGTGCGAAGAGGGGCAGTCGGATGAGGAGGTTGAAGCACACAGCCAACCTCATTCCAACCCCGCACAGGATACGTTTCACATTGTATTTTCTCCCGTTTCCTTTCCCTTTATGTCGATGCGGAAACAATAATATAACGGAAAACGTGGACCCACGAAGTCCATCCGTTATTCAAACCCTCCCCATCTTTGTTTTCCTCGATATTTCCTGCATTTGCTCCAAGTCTTCCGTTTCAAAGTCTGAATCCCCTCGAAATCAGCCGCCGACGACCGCTTCCCTCCTCCCTTTCTCCTCTTCCTCCATTACCACTCTCTTTCCCCTCATCGGTCGACATCTTTCTACTGCCAGAGACCACAAAGCATTGCGAGTCGGGACAAACCGTTTGTTCTTCCTTACTCCCGCTCTTTCTTTCCCTCTAGTTCTTGGAATCGGACCATTTTCCGGAAGCCGCGGTCCAACCGCGGTGAGAGAACATGAGTGGGTGCTACGCTCGATCGAAGGAGAGGAGGGACGCGACTGGACCAAGAAATGCGTATAGGTGGAGAAGTCCACCATAAAGATATCACAAAAGGGTATGCATACATACAGGGAATCAAACAAAAATTACTCTTTCCGAACAAAATTAGCGTCTTTAAAGGACGATCAAAGACAATTTTTGTCACCTACAAACAAGGAATTGACGTTCACATGACCATATATCCTACATGTTAAAAAAAATCCCCAAAATCCAATAATACAGCTTAAGAGAAGAAAGAGTTAATTACTAA
This sequence comes from Hetaerina americana, assembly GCF_022747635.1. Classification (NCBI taxonomy): domain Eukaryota; kingdom Metazoa; phylum Arthropoda; class Insecta; order Odonata; family Calopterygidae; genus Hetaerina; species Hetaerina americana. The sequence continues at coordinate 35,934,257 of NW_027286069.1, forward strand.
GAGTGGAGCTGCAGATAATTAAATAACAATTTTTACTGCGGCATTCAAAATATTTAAGGTTACAAGAAATAGACTGAAAATGAAGATACGTGCACGATATTATTAGGTATATGATCAGAATGCAAAGACAGGTAATAAAACATTATTACCTAAAATGATCTTTCAAGATTTTCTGGAGAGATATTTAACGGCTTTATTAGGGTGAGATTTAGACTGTATAGTACCTTACTTCACCAAACCCCTAAACATTATACTGGTGAAGGAAAACCCACTTAGGCGATCAAACCGAGGATCAAACCCGCGATCCCCGTGTTAGCATACGAGAACGTTACCCCACCGCCACTGGGACGGGCAAATGCAATGCGAAGGGAAAGAGAACAAGGAGTGAAGGGAGGAAGAGGGCGGGAGTGAGAGCGAAATTCGACGAGGGACATTGAAGATTATCGTGGGTCAAATCTCGGGACTAGGAGAGAGAGGGAACGATAATAGAGGAAGCTGGTTGGGGACTTGGAGCGCCTTTAATTAGGCAACCCACGAATCGATGTGTCCTTGTTGTTGCCTAACTGCACGGCGATCCCTGTCTTACGGCCAACTAAGAGTGAAGTGAGTTGAGAGACACGGGGTTGGTGTGTGTGCGAGTACCTCCGTATCAGTGTGTGGTGCTCGTTTGTGGGAAGAAGACCCCGATAGCCCGGCGTCTGGTTTCGACCCCGGAGGACTAGAGTGAGGGGGAGAGAACTGCATTAGCCGCTGGTATCGCTTTCGTTTGCTTTAGCGAGGATAATTTATTCATAGGAAATTATTTGTCAAGTGCTAGGGACTTAGGAAGTATGCCTTTGGATCGAACGTAATTTCCATTAACAGCGGAAGACTTAAATTTCCCCTTGACGCTGAGGTAAAAGAAAACAATTTTAGACTATGCAAATCAGCGAGAGAAGTAGTGAAAAAAGGCGTTTTGGGTTTACATCTGGAAGACAATCTGGTGCAATACGTGCACCGCTCTCAAATCGAGGGTCAAGCAGTAATAAACAAGTAGTTGAGTGGAGGAATTATTTGGATAAGGTTTGTTTAAAATGTGAATGAATATAACAAAGGAGATTATAACATCTAAATCCATAATCTCATTGCACCGCTACATTTTTCGAATTAACATCTACCAGCTTCGGGCAATACGAATAAAGTGATCATAAAAGTTTAAATTGTGATTATTTATGAAATTTGGTGATCATGTACTCACAACTGATGAGATGAAAGCATTCACTTAGATCAACATTTATTTGGACAAATTTTTGGGCAAATTCCAAGCGCTGTTCAATGAGCATTAATCAATTCGTGTGTCATAGGAAATGCTTCACTCGGGCTTTTGATGTTCATCAAAAATGTTTTCATTTGAGATGCGGGTAATATCCATTTCACGCCAAGTACCATTACATACACGCAGCTTGGGATAATGTATCGCAATATCAAACGAAGAGATAAAATATGGAAACTATTCAATTAAGTAAACACAATTAAGGAAATTATCCAACGGTTAGAGGGAAACGAAACATGTTGAATAATTATACTGAAGTCGAAGTACATAGAGAAGTCCTTCATGTTGATTTTTTTCTCGTTTACGAAAAGATATTCTTGAGGTTTCCTAACAGTACACGCAAATAAAGACTTTTCGAGAACTGCTGTCAATTTTTACTTTTCCATGGTAGCAAAATAAAAAAAATATTAATGCAAAAGGCTTAGTAAATAACATATAGTGCTTAAAATTAACGGGAGAACCGTCTATAAAAATATATTTTGGACGAAAGTATTGCTTTAGTATTCTAAATCGAGTATTCTGAAAAAATATGCCATTCATCCAATTCATTTCCCTCTTTGATCAAAAAAGATTCGTGATACACATAGGACGACGACTGAGTGCTCAATATCAAGGGCTATGGAACGTAATAGGCGGATACAGGAAGAGGGGACCTAGTAAAGGAGGAAAATTGGTGTTAAAAATACATGGAAGAAGGAGGAACATCAAATGACATAGCATTGCAATTTTTTCAGTTTCTTTGGACAGGTAGACAGAGACAGAATTACACCCCCAAAATGAAGCGTACACTTGGGCAGTTGGAATAGAGTTCCGATGGCAAATCGTAGAGAGAAATTCGATAGCCTACGTGGATCTCAAATTGGAGTTTATTAGGGTACTGTGAGAAAGGGGCTCAGCGTCGCTGTGTCATATGATGACTCTCCTACTATCCTCTCTTGCGAGGGTGAGCTCTCACGTGGCTTTGAAATTCAAACAGATAATTAGAAAAAAAACCATAACAGACAGAATCTCGTTTTGGACAATCACCTAGCTCAGAATTGTTTGTGCTCGCGCAGAGCAGCACTCGACTAATTTATTTGTGATCACAGGCACGTAATAATATCACCAAACTGCTGCTGCTCTATAAAACGGAGCGTGAAAACTAAAAACAAATTCTTGCTGTAATATGACGAGCTTTGCAAGAGGATTTGAAAAATACGTTAACGAGGGTTGAGCAGAGAAAATGTGGAAAAAAGAGACTTTGTTTATTTTGTAGAACACAAGGAAATTTAGAGTAAAAGATAAATCGCCATGATCTGGATCAAAAACGAACAAATAGAACTTAATGAAGGGAATGAAATATGAAAAACTCGTGAACTGAACAAAAAAACTTCTTGAAGGATCATAGTTGCAATATGAGATGATTGAGAATTGCAATTGTTTTGGAATTCAAAGTCTGGTGCGATAAATGGCGGAAATTATTGAGAGAAGAGATAAAAACTACCTAAAAGAACGTGATGGAAGTTGAAATACTGTTAGAATAAAGAACGGTGAAATCTTAACCGATGCTGAAAGTAAACTCAATGAATGAAAATTAAACAATAACAAATATAGTTCAAGCAGAAAAAAGCATTTAAAAAACGAGAAAGAAGATAACAATTGTTGCAACAGTTCAAGATCTACTTGAAAATAAGGACCCCGTAAAAAATGTCCTTCTAAGGCTGCTTAAATGTTAGAAATTACATCTGAGAATGACGCAGGAGAATTGCTCTCTTTCCATTATTAATGAACTTCGATGTTTTTTTACAATTTGGAAAGAGCATTCCGAAGCCAGCCTCGTGTAATCTCCTTCATATTTATCCAGGCACAAAGGAAGACTATCTTCTAATGCGACATGTGATATTAATTAAATTTTCCTTAATATACACCCTTAAAACAATATTGTCATTTAATAGCAGAAACATTTTAGTTTACATTCACAAATATTTGATTAAGATATATGAAATTATTTCATCTTAAATTTCTCAGAGAATTTTCACGGCCTTGGAGAGAGATATAAAAAAAGAACTTCCTCATGCCCATCTGCCGAAAGACCATCATGAATAGCGGGAATCAGTACAGTTGGGAACGCTAAGTTGGTTTCTTGGATATTCTGACAATTACACCGAATCGTCTCCCGAGAGAGTTTTATGCAACAGAAAATCTGCCATCCTCACACCAGTTATCCTTCGCAATTCAATCATAATAATAAAAACATTTTCTACGTGGATTCGAATTGACTATGCTAAGATCTTGATTGAAAAAGCTATATTTAAAATATTTAAGTCCGAGGGGATAGATTTCAAAATTCTTAGAAGTTACATGTATCAGACTGAAAATTATGCTTTACTTTTGCAAAAAATACTCGTGCCATCATATCTTACACTGGGATATTAAATTTTATTAATTAAATTTCGAATTCCGAGTATTTGCAAATTCCTCGTCTTAAATGGAAAAATGGCACCTGGACTCAAACACTACAGCCCTGAGTTGATTCGTTTCTCAGTTCAAAATGAAAACGAATCTACCGAATATTAATTGTATACTTTTTCTCATTGAATAAGACTACCAATGCTTATTTTAAATTAACCATCTGACAGGAACATTAGAATTCACTGATCTTAACAAGTAATAAATACAGTACCCTTAACAAAACTTTTCTTATCAGTGGTGAGTACACGTGTATTTTCACAAAACGCCACCTTAATGATTGTAATTGAAAAATTTGTTATTTTTATGAAAAGATTGTTCTTAATCATTAACATTATGACCAGGTATTGTAATATTTAGTAATGCTTAATAAATTCAATTTTTATATGTATTGAGCCAATTAAAACAGTGCGTATTCCCTTTATTATAAATATTCTGATACCCCTTACGTACTCAGAGTCAAAACCGCCAAAAAAAAAAGAATTCTCTTTGCCGCGAGTTTTAAAAGTATTTTCAATGTACAAGGGCCCTTTAAGTAACTAACATAGCCTTGACTAAAGGCTGGACTATTGAAAGAGGTTGTGTTATTTTTCACAGCATTGATAATGTTAACATTGTGAACCATTTAGCTGTGTACTGACGATCCTCAGTGCTTCTGAAATTCCACTCCATTGCACATTTTTTCATAAGAGACTGGAAACAACAACGCGGTGTTGGCCGTATATCGAGTGGGATTCGAATGGCCACCGTTCTAGTTGCCAAAAGATAATTTATAACTTGCAGGTCAATGAGATTCATTTGTCCATGATGCATAAGGCTTGGGTTAAAGAAGACTAATTCAAATTTTCCCACTTAACCGCCCACTCCCGATAAATTGCAATCGGAATCATCTTAGAAGCGGAGGACGATGATGTCCCAACGGCAGCAAAACTACACTACGCCCGTGATGTAAAATATTGCACACTCATTCCCAAACAGCTTCTTAATAGGGAAAAAACTCCCCGGCTGGCAGTGGCGAGGGCAAAGGGTGTGCGAGAGGGATGAGAGGACAAGGTGGGGAAACTTGGGATTCTTTCCCAGCCTCGAAAAGTGCTCCCGGGCGAGGTACTCCGAGGGTGCATTGGGCGGAAACGATGTGCTTCCATCCAAGATTGGCCGTCCTCTCCCACACCACAACCCTCCTCTCGACGCGGGCTTCCCGCCCCTCGCCCCGCGCGGGCGCCCGCCCAACCCCTCGCAACCCCGCTTTAAACCATCACCTCCCCATATCTCCCCGGGGCCACTCCGTGCTATCACCGCCAAGGCGAGAGGATAAACAAGGAAATAACATCAAAATTTCACCAGCGCTCCGACAAGGGGATATGAAGAGGCGGAGAGAGTAGGAAGGAGAAGAGTGAGAGAGCTTGCGCCGTACGGAGAGAGAGATTGAGGGAAAAGGTTAAGCGATGGAGGTGAAGGCAGAGGGAGTGTGTGGTTTACCCGCCTCACCAGGGCAGCGGAAGTGCTGCGACACACCCGCGATCTTCCCACGCCTCCGGTTGCTAAAGAGCTGAAACAATACGCCCAGCCGAAGGCGACGCGAATAGAGGGAAATGGAAGGGCAGTGTAGGTGACGTCGATTTGGGCGGAGAAATGAGGTACTAGACCAGAGTGTGTGCGTCTTGAAGTAAGTAAAGTGAGGTAATTACTTTCGTTGATTTCTGCACCAAGGTATTTCATTTACGTTGCCTGCTCCGTCATCCATATATGAAATGCCTTGGTATTCCACTGTCGAGTCACGGAGACCTTGGAAATGAGGTTCGGGGACAAACTATGAAAACAAGTAGAGTAGCCGGACGTCTAAACGACACAATATGAAAGACTGAAAACATGCGAACGGAAGATAAAACTTGAACAGGTATATATACCAGTAATGTGGCCTATTACGGTATGAAGAGCAGACATTAGATCAGACTCGACATAAAACAGTAACCTTCTTAATAAATTATAATTGGAAATATGGAAATGGATAGCAGGAAAAAAATAGTCTCGTATTTAGTTTAAAAATTAAATAGAAAAGAAAACGTTGGAAATATAAAGCATCAACAAAGGGATAAATTATTGAACAACAGGATGTAAAACCTTATTGACAAATTGAATGAAACAAAAATAATATAAGTAGCCAGAGTTCAACTCCCAGAAGAGCGATGATGCTCAAGACGAGCGAAGAAAAAATGGAATGACGTGTTGATTTAGTACCAGAAATAATCAGAAAATTTGGCCGTAAAAGAAGATGATTAGTTATTCACAAAATCGAGATAAAAACCAGTTTAATGAGGTTATTGAAAAAATATTTAGAAAGAATACCGTGATGCATTAATAGAGAGAAATAGTAGAGAATATGACTCCGATCGATGGTCTGAAATGATAGTCTTGCAATGAACAGTACCGTGGTTAGAGATTTTGCATCATGAAAAATTCCAAACTCATATTTTAGATACAGTAGCACAAAATTTGACGGCAAATGAATTTTTTAAATTAAAAACTACAAATGATGCCTACCAATAGTAAAAATGAATCAGGGAACGAAACATTAATACAAGCTTTACAAGCTTGTATTTTGGGTATCGTAGTGAAATAAAAATAATTTAGCCTAAAAAATGGTTATTTGGAATACAAAAAAAGTTATTAGGAATAAATCTGTAATAGAGCGGAGGGAAAAATCCGCGAGAAACTGTTACCTGGATTCATTCACCAGTCTAGGTCCCTTAACTTTAAATTATCGCCTTGCCTATCGATACACTGTAGGTTTAAAATAATTCCTTTTTTGACAGCGCCAAACTCATGCTAGTAAGTATCGACTACGCTGGCAGTGATGCCACGGATAACTCTTTATTTCAAAAGCCACTACTATTTTTTGTCGCATACTTTTCGCAAGGCGAGGGAAGAGTACATAAAATGGTCAACAAAGGAAGGGCGCATGATGAACATTTTCAACTTGGTGTGGAACGGGGCAGAGAGATGTTTCCAAAAATATTAGGATAGATAGCTGGCGACGTAGGTAGAAATGCCATTTCATTGAAGTTTATTTCAAAAACCCATCACGTCCATTCACGCTGCGTCGTTAGCACAATGTCGCGAGAATATGGCACTAGGTGTCTCGTGTAAGCATAATCTGCTCAAGGACAAGTATAAAACGTTTTCCTCCTCCTCCCACCTCTGTCTTTTGGACTATTTCACATGGATGACAGCTAGAATTACAAGAAAATGAACTGGAATTAGTCCTGACGTAATTGCGGGAACACCACGAGCAGTTTGCGAGATCACTGCATCTCAACATCTAGATTAACTTCAAAGAAGTGGGACAGTGTCAGGGATGTCGGTATTGCAAGTATTTACATGGAGGCTCAAAGATATCACATTTCACAGTGAAGCAGATAGGGAGCTTCTAAATAAAAATATGAATCCTTCAACTGGTATAACAATCACACGCCGGACGGATACTAATGATTCAAGACTGCATTCACAAGAGTGAATACTACGTTTAGCCATGCTGATAAACCAGCTTAACAGACGCTGAAATAATACTACCACGCAAATCTGAGGTTGTTAAATCCAAAAACAATCGATGACCGACGTAATTCAATCAAATTAACTCAAACTCATGATAGAACCGCATATATCATAAATATAATAATGCGCTCCTACACATATTGGTAATTTCAGAAGAAAAAAACATTATACCTACTACAGAACAGACAGAAACCTATTCAGCGAAAGATTTAAAAGTCGAATCAGTGGGCTTTGAATTTACTGCTGGTACTAAGCAAACTTTTCCATGGACATTTTATTTTACTTTTGACAATAACTCTTAACATCGATATAAGGGGAATATTCAACATATGAACGTATTTTATAGGCTACTGCATCTCTGAGTACGTTGATTGGTTCAATTTACTTTGAGTGACTCCTACAAAAAGCTCCAAATAATCTAGAATGCAATCGACCAGGATGGAGATCCTTTACATTTCGCCCAAAATACATACGTAATGAAACATAAAAAAATTCAACCATGACATTTTTCAAGGAAAGATGATTACATGCATAAAAATCCAGTAAAATTACGAAAATCAGGAAATATGAAAAAATAAGTATTTAAGTTGGCGTCACAATCCCACCGCTTCGTGAATGTTTTGGAAGCGTGAACGAAAAAGTTGTTCCGGAGCAAAGAAACAGCATGGGATGGACGAATTCACAACAGCCAGCTGGCGCCGACGTTTCGGAGCCAGACATGCGGATGTAAACAAGCGCCGATGATGGGAGCTTACGGATTTATACACAAACACACACAGGCCAACGAGCGCAGTGATATGGCTATGTCGGGGGCACGGGCGGCTCCGAGTTTTGCAAATGACACCGTTCAAAGACATATCTTCGGGTGGGAGGCGGGAGGCATAGTGGACCGTGCTGGCGGAGGAGTCACGTGGTGACAGCACCCCTGAAGTATTTTCTCAAACAAGGTTTCGAACGACGAGGGCTGAAATGACACAATTTGCGTTAATGCACCGGGGGTGAGTACGTCAACAGTTTGACAGCTTGAGTACCTTACGTTATTTCTAAACTTGTTGAGATAAGGTATTTAACTCATGGCAAACAATGGTCGTGACAACAACAACTGGAGTGAAGCAATGATCTCCATTTAAGAAAAATGAACGATGAATGGTATTACGAAATTAACTCACATTTACCTTAGAGAACATAGAAAATAAGACCTCACAATTCTAGGTGTGGGTCACGGTGTTTCAAATGTTATTGTCTAATGTAACAATTTATCGATTCTTCGAACACTGGCCGCGTAGAATTTACAATTGTCTTTTCAGTGGTTGCTATTTCTCATCTTGGTAGAAATCACTTTCTTGGTTGAATCACGAGGGATAACAAAATTTCATCAACCAATGTACTCACAAATATCTTGTTAGGGGAAATTATTCGAAAAATTAAGAATATTTAAGTAACGCAAAACATTTCAATCAATCATCTTGGTACCAGAACCTCAAATCCCTTGAAATAGAACGTGACATGACAAACTATTGCACTAATGAAACACTCATAAACAGCCATGTGAGCTCATGATACCATTTGAAACAATTTTAAAAACAACTCTTTTGATATTTTAACGCAAATATGTCCTGAAAATACTTCCTGAAATCTTTGCCGACACAGAGTATCTCTTACACAAACGCACATTTTAAAGCTCAACGCTTGAATACAGATTTGTGCATTTCGAAAGTTTTCTAAACAAAAGTTTAAACCAGTGTTTTTTATACTGAAGGATCAAATATGGCTATTTCTAGACTACCAATTGAATTTATTCAACAAAAAAGTGAGTTCATGCCATCAGGGTAATAAGGGTACCCCTTCTAACTCTTTCAAATGCGCTCCTTTAAGGCGTTCCGTTACTAGTAAAGAAACGTGTGGTCAACGCAAAGATCACCAAACTGATTTGTGGGAATGAATAGCTGGATCTACGGCACGAGATTCATTTTTTTTTCTAACTGCAAACCGCCGCCCACTCGTGCGGTGACAATTAAGAATCACTCGGTCCGAGAGAACCGATCGTATGGGCCTCGCGCTTAACTGCCAGCAAACTTGGCTCAACACCTCCGTCACTCCCGACCCACCAATCGTTTCCGGAACCCTAGGATTTTCTCATTCCCTTCGTCTCTCCCCCTATATCCAATTGAAACAAACCACACACTCTCTCTCTTTCCCTTCCCCGACCACGAACTCTCTGCACACTTTCCCCGCACTAGCTCCACAAAGTCCTCCACTACGCTTCGATCCCCTTCGGATAACCTTCCCTTTCTCCCGCTTCCTTTCACGTTCACCCCTTAACCCCTCCCTTTTCCCCACTCCGACTCTTTTGATTTTTGGCTCAAACCGGAGAGCAAAATAAGTCACCACGCACAACCCTACATAAATATTATGTCCCATGAACTCTCTGGTCTTCTCTGCACATATGTACGTTGAATACAATTTTTGCTAATGTATCATGTTCTACCTGAATTTTTTATTGAACTTTTCATCTTCCATAAAAGATAATTGAAAACATAAGAAATGAAAGTCAAAATTACAAAATAAATAATCTATCCAGATTTTGTGGTTTATTTGTTTCGCTGCGACAAAACATGTTTCATAATTTGCATAATATCCTTTTTTTTCTTAGATGGCCATGTCATAGAAAAATAATAAAATATTACACAGGGTTCGTCCGGAAAATAAGTGTACTGATTTTTTCCCGCCGCTCCAGGCGCGCCCAGCACCGCTCTGACGGGCTGCAATTGGAGGGGGGTATATTGGCAAGCGACGCTGAAAAAGGCAGTCGGCTCTGAGCTGTGGTGTAGTGAGGAGCTCTGTTAACGCGAACCTCCACGCTCGACCCACGTCACGGAACGCGATGCCGAAGTTTTTGGAGCAGCGTTATTCCATCAAATTTGCGGTAAAGCTTGGGAAATCGTCTACCGAAACTGTCAATATGATTAACCAGGCTTACGGGGAGTCAGTCAGCCATGTCCAGAAACATGATCTTTCGGTGGCACAAGATGTTCGTGGAGGGCAGAGAAGAGGTCGACGACGAACCACGGCCTGGACGCCCATCAACGACACTCACCGACGAAAATGTGCGAAAAGTTCGCGATGTACTGAACTCTGATCGTCGTCTTAGTGTTCGGATGATAGCAGAGCAGTGTAATGTGCCAAAAACAATAGTGCACGAGATTATTTGGGAGCAATTACAGATGCGAAAAATTTGTGCAAAGTTGGTGCCGAAAGTGCTCAGTGATGATCAAAGACTCAATCGTTTGGAAATCGCGACACAACTTGCGGATCACTGCAAAAATGATCCACATTTTTTAGAGAACGTTTTAGCGATAATAAAGTGAAATTTTGTAGCGATAAGGGACGTTGGACGCCATCAAAGAGGCCGTGACGACGTGTCTTCGAGAGGTTCCCGATGATGCCTTCGCGGGAGCGTTCCAGGAATGGGAACGTCGCTGGAACAAGTGTATCGACTCACAAGGGTCCTATTTTGAGGAATATTAGCTTAAGATATGTAAAAGTGTAATAATTGTTTTCGTCCTTTCTTCGTTTGTCATTATTTCTCCGACCCGCAATTCCTGCTTCAACTTTTACTTCCCCCTTCCCTCTTCCTCGCAAGTCTTCACAGATGCCGTTGGTGCCAAGGAGACTAAAACTTGAAGATACTTCAATGGAAACCAAAAAGACTCCGTGTTTATATTTAAGTGATCAAGGGTATAAAAACTGCTATGACAATATATTTTCAGTGATGGGAAAATAATCTGCGTTTTTATGTTTCAGAATTTATAATATTTCATTCGGCGGGAGGGTGACCTTTTTGTTACCTTTCGCTACATTTCCTGTCATTTTCAGCAACAATCAACCACCTAATCACAGAATATGTTACTAATTTGCTTCAAATTTACTACGAATTTTACTCCCTCACACATTATACATACATGTTCTAACTACGTTACAAGAAGAAAAAAATATCATAAAGCTGCAAAATATTACTTTGGTTCATTTGAACGGTTTTCTTGCAGAAAGAGTGCGACTAAATATATATTTACACGATTTCTGAGAGGCAAAATAGAATAATCAGGGTCAAGAGAAATTCTGTAGCTAAAGAAGGGCGTCATATGTATGTATTTCGTCACTTGTTACTTTGTTATAGGAGTTTTATGTCTTGGAGTACAAATTCGATATTTCTCTCATTTATAATCTATTTTTGGTAGTACTGATGGAAGGACTTTAACCATGATAATCCTGAGAACCAAGCCTCCGACCTTGATACCGGATCAAGATCAATTCGTTAGTCTGAAAAGTATCAGATGCCGTGCCATTTAACGAACATCTGACCAATTATGAAAATGTATACTATTTTTTGCATATTTTCTAAGAAACCCCCTCAATTCTGTCTTGGTGGCGAATCTCTCTGAAGTATTAACGCGTATGTTGTATAGTCGCTCAATATATTTTCATGGATGACATTTATTTTCTGGCACGTGAAATTTTTCTAGTTCAGCAAAATATTCTTGAAAAATATTTATACGTTTGATCTGAAATCGAAAAGGGAATGGTCTCCTAAAACGTTCGGTATAAGTTTCACGGTGAGTACCAAATAATATAACGGCTGAAAGGACTGATACTGTTGAAAGGTATAATTGATATAATCAATGGAGGCCATAACTATGGATTATACTCGTAGAGTGACCAATATCTACATGTAAGATGAGCAGTATGGCTCCCTTTAAAAATACCAAAGTGCGAACGGCTGTTCGCTCAGTCACTCACATTCACTGTCATCTGCTTCGACCCTTCAACCCCTCCACACGAAGGCTTCCACAGAATGACCCCCTTCTCCCTATCTCACCCTAGCGCCAGGAGAACAGAGAGGAAAGTGGAGAGCCGTCTTTCTTCCTTCCCGTCCGCATCATCTCGTACGCCTCGTCTCTCCTGTGTTTGAAAGGAGAGGCGCAGAGAGATAAGGGAACTCTGACACCTCCAAAAGCCCTGCCTCCCCTATTATCCGCCTCCCGTCCTTGCGACAGCCCTGTATCCTCTCCCTCTATAGGGAGGTGGGAATGTCCTGCGGTGACTTGGCCCCTAGACGCAATCACGTTGGGGTCTACCCTCACCCCGATGTTCTCCAACCGCACCCCTCCTTTCCCCTTGCCCGACCTTGTGTGACCTCCCACGTACCCGCCCGTCCTCGGGTCCCTGCAGAAAGAGCGCGGTGCGGTCCCTCGAGGAACCGTATGAACTCGCCCCCTCAAGTAATTTCGCTAAGCTCACGCACCGATCTCCCTCCACGCACCGCCGCCCCCTTTCTGCCCATCCCGCCTCCACTTGCCCTGTGGGCTGTGTGTTATTGCGATTTACCGAGAGTCACGTGTGACGTTCTTGTGACGATGTACACCCAGCTGCCGGACGACGCGATGCCGCGCGCCACCATGTGAATTTGGTCAACGCTCCGTTCTCGACATTGAAACCCGATAGAACACTTTCCGTGGTGATGAGGACGCGGAATGGAGATTCCTGACGAAGCCGACGTCGGATTCTATGCTGTTCATACGGTGACGAGGGGAGGTTTAGTGAATGGAAGTTCGGTGAAACTTGCATGGAAACGCACAAACCCAAAGCTGCTTTGCTAATTGCCGCTTTAGATTTTCTGCCGTAGTCACAGTCGGAGTTTAAACAACCTATAAACGTTGCGTGGACGAAAGGTTAGCCAAATCCTGTGCAATCAACGGGAACGGCGCCGCGGGGATTGCAGCGCTCATTATCGGTCATCCATTCATCACCACTGTCTAACTGGACTTTTCAAATTTTCCTTCAGCCAGAAAGTCAAATTACCGCACCGAAATTTCAAATCACCGTACCAAAGTAATGTTTTACGTTATGAGTGCGAAATGTTACGAACATGTGCATGCATATTGCAGTGGTGATGAATTTGGTTTTCTGAAGACAGAGGAGAAATATGGGTGAATATGAAAAATATTTTCCGTTCATCATGACCTTTTTTCAGCGATTCGGCCGTTAATATTTACATCAATCCGTGGGAATTGGGGAAAGCGGAGGAGTGATGGACTTACCGATGGTTCAAGTTGGCGAACTGCAGTATTCAATGAAAATCACCTGAAAAGTTACTACGTTCCCAATCCCAAAATTATTTTCCGTTGTTTTACACAGAAATGTGCAAAATCATATGAGAGTGGCCGACTGTTTCATCCAAAACAAATTACAGGCGATTTTTATTCTATTTAATCATATTTTATCAAGTAATACATTCTAAACTGATAACTACGATAGCAAAATGTGAAAAAAACTATCAATCACCTTTTTCTTCCTTGACTCTTGTTTTACGCCAGCACGCCTCGTCTGATTTCTGCTTGTATTTCAACAATTAGGGTCATTAAGATACTCAGATGCATTTCTGAAACACGCCCTGAAGCATGCAAATTCAAATTATTTATCACCTGTGGCTATTCAAATTTAATACGGAACAAGTCTAGCTGTTTTGGGGTGATGCGTTTTGAAAAAATATAAGTACTAAGATTGAAAACAAAAGAAATATTATAATAGTCTTAGCAACAGTAAAAAGTTTTTCTTATGGTTATCACCTATAAGATGGTAATGTTAACTTAGTCGATTTCAGCAATTAATTGAGAGTCATTTGCAGAATATGGACTTTATTTTACACTCGTGAGATGAATTCACTTGTTCGAGTAGTGTTGACACTTCTGGAAAATATCTACCCTTTGATTGGCACATGAACGAGGGCAAACTTTGGGAGCTCCCAGTTCTAGACATAGATCTTTTTATTTCGACACCGGGGGTCACGAGAATGGAAAAACATCGAAAAATTGGCCTAACGTAAAGGTGTGAAGACCCTGCCACTCAACTCCATCAACTTCCCAAACTTCCTCACCCATACACCCCCCTGACTCTTCCTCCTATGGCTTGACGACGGCAGCGCCGGATAGGCGGTGGAGCGAGTAAACACGGGAAAAAGGTTTCGTGAGGTGAAATTTTGGGTAAGAACACGAAGGCGAGTGCGGTCGTGGGTTTACCTCCGCTCGCTGAACGTAAAACCAAGGAACACGAAATGTTTAAGCAGTCTCCGGAAGAGGAGCGGTGAGATAGCACGTGGGTCTCACTGATCTGTGGAGGGTGATATAAGGAGAGTACTCTCGTCATATGAGAAACAATTTTTTTTTAGCGTGCCCTCGAAAGTAAACACCACGAAATGTACACACACGTGATGGCGTTCCCCCTTATGATGTAGACCAGCTTCCGCACGGTTTCACGTCTCCTCGAGCCCATGCAATCCGGCCAACTCCCTTAAAATAGTGAGACGTAAGGTAAACGAGATATCCAACGTAGAATGATCACGTTGCACTCCTCGCGCGGTTCGCTTACCTGGCTATCAAAAATCTCAACTTTGAAAGGAATCTTTCCATAAAAATTTCAACATGCGTACGTGCACTTTAATACGGTTCATTTGGGATAGGTGTTTCCGGTAAAGAGAACTTGCTGTTAGTGGTTACCATGGCAAACTTGATCTCTTTTAACAATATTATCTATTCCGCTCAATACTTGTATACTCATTTCGCCTCTATCGCATACGCACAACCCATTCCTGAAACTTGAGTCATTCCTACTTGAGCAACTCCTTTTTGAAAATATTCATCCATAACTTTCTTCTTCTACACACCTACATCTGGATCCATAAGCCCTTTTTAGGTAAGAGGAGTGTTCATATTTTAAGATCTCCCAATTAATTTCTCGGATTGTGAGCAAATAGAAATATGTAATTGAGCTTGAAATACGCCGGCACTCGCCATGATTACAAAAACATATGACTGGACCGTAGAGACGTTTTTATTACTTTAAATGGCGTCGTCTATTGCGCAAGGAAGGCATGTAATCATTATTTTCTCAACTTGCGTGACTTAGCATCCATTGAAATTCATTGTAAATTGAGTGAGACATGCTATGATGTTGTCATGATACGAATAATTCGCGCTCATAGGTACGACAGTTCAAAATGGGCGGAACGTCGTGTAACAACAAACTCTAAAAGCCTCGTCCGACAATACTGAGAAATGATGGCGATGACCATATTTTTGGACAGAAATGACGATAACCTCATTCAATATGTTTCACAGGGCGCTATGGTGACGGCTGTTTCCTGAAAAAAATGTTTTGAGGACAAAGCTCCTGTCAGCATTGCACGAAAAACCAACCGAAAATGCTGTGCAAGGGTTCTTTTCCGACAAAACAATGCCCCTCCTCATTGACCGATCTTAGCTCAAGAGTTATTTCGTAACAATAAATTTGAAGGGGTGCCCCTCATGCTTCGCGTACTCTTTCAAACTCGCTCCTAGCGATTTTCGGCTTTTTTCAACAATAAAGGACACTCTCCGTGGCTGCACATTATCCCATCGGGACGCTCTTGCATCAGCGGTTTTCCAGTGGACAAAAGGGATCCCTATGGAAGCGTTCTCGTCGGCCACGAGGAAATTATGGCGTCGACAGGGAGATTATGGTGACAGTTTAAACAATCTGATGTGAGTCGTTTGTCAGAACAACGGTAGAGCTAGAATATGATGGAAACCTTCGACTTCTATTCAGTAATTCGGCTCTCACCCATTTATTGAACATGACCAAACAAGTGTAGTAGCAGTTATAACTAAGAACTCTGCTGCACTAGACAGACAACCTAATTTTAATATGCCTACACCACATCCTGTTAATACCGGCATTCGAACGTCTTTTAACTATTTTTTTAATTTTTAGAAATTATAAAAGATAACACGGAACCTAAAGGATACAACAAGGATGTTAGAAAATCTTTAAGATGTCAAAGGCTATATCACAATAAGGCATAATATAAGGAAAAAAAGGAAAGGAAACTATGGAAACGAGGGAATGTACATGTATTTCCAGCGAAAAATACAACGAGAATACATATGACTACATAATATATACTTAGAACAAATGCCAAGAAGGATTTACGGAAAGTGCTAAGTGAATCCTGAAGGAAAAAAATAGCTGAAAATCTAAACGAGAACCAAAAGAATTTAGGCCTTATGTCAGAGATATTTGAGAAAATTAATCTACATTTTACTCACCCAAAAAAATGAAGGCAAAAGAGTAACCAGCAGTTTGAAAAAGGCCAGCTTATTAAATTCCATCTTTAAAAACGTCTTCAGCTGTGTCCCACCGAATTTCTCAGTAGATTACTTAATTTTTTTCGCCAACCCATGTCCAAAATCGAAATTTCGTGTACTGGAATAGAAAATTTGCTGAAAAATATTCACCTTAATAAATCCTCCGGACAATTAATACCAGCTCGTATATTTCATCAACTAGCGCCAGAGTTAGCGCCGTATCCAAAAAATCATATTTAAGGAGTCCTCTCTACAAGGTCCCCAGTGATTGGAAGACGGCTAATGTAACACCTATATTAAAAACGGAGACAGGGAGGAACTGAGAAATTACAGACCGAATTCCCTCACAACTATATCATTCAAGGTCACGAAGTATATAGTTTCTAGTTCGATTGTGAGACACCTCGATAGTCAAGAATTATTGCTGAAAAACCAGCACGGGTCCGAAAAGGGTAATTCCTGTGAGACACAACTTGCACATTTGTTCATGATAGGTAAGAGACAGATATACATTTGAAGCGGTAGAGAGAAACGTTCCGGTGGACGCGATTTTTCTATATTTTAAAAATGATAACGACAAAGAATGTTATAGAAAACTACTCACAAAGTTAGAAACCTACGGCATAGATGAAAATACCCTGAGCAGGATTGAAGACTTCTAGAATGGTGCTCTAATGTAGTGGAAGTCACTTCAGATGAAGTCACTAGATCCCCCCAGGGAAGTGCTACTGGACTTCTTTTATTGATTCATAACGTTTACAACATTAACACCGTGGTTAATAGTAATAAACGATCATTTTCCGACGATGCAGTGGCTTACAGGAATAAACATAATCTTTAGAAAAAAGAAGCTTTAGAATATGACCTTAATCCTATGCAACGTTGGCGCAGCATTTGTCAATTAGGATTAGACTTAAAAAAGCGAATGTATAATTCATAAAAATAATTATTAATATGCGAGATTATTTCTTTTAAATAAAATTGGCTCCCTTCCGAGCGCCAACTGTATCAGGAACACCGAAATAGGAAGTGTAAACTCGATTAAATACTTAGTTATTATTCTCACTCACGACCCGACCTCTCCTAGGTGAAACATAAACAGGAGGAGAAATTAGGAGGAGGAAATGAGGAGGAGGAAATGAGGAGAAATTAAATTGAAAAATAGGTTTTAATAGGAGATAATTGGAAAAATGGGACGATAAGGTAAGGAAGAAATGCTATATTTCGCTGGTTAAACCCCATTTGGAATATGTTTCTAGCATATGGGATCCTCATGAAGTTGGATTGGTTGGCGTATTAGACCACGTGCAGCGTAGAGGAGCTAGATCTGTAAAAGGTTGTTATGATAAACTGAGCAGCGAATCAAAATTATTAGAGGAGCTAGGTTGGCTAATCACTCATGGAGCTAAGGTTAAAGTAGAGATTAAATATATTTCATAATTGGAGGGAATTCTCTACAGCGATGGTTTTGAAAATGTATTATCATCACATTTGTCCTACGGTAGGCGAGATCATTTCAGTGAAATTGGAGAGATTATGTGTGGGACAGATACATTTAAGGCATCATTTTTCTCACGAACAATAACGAATCAGAATAACATTTATAATATCGCTTGGGCGAAAAATTATTTTGTCTGTTAAGTATCCTTGCGTGATCTCACCCCCTGTCACACCCCCTAATAGAGGCCTGCAGAGCACTATGCAATGGAAAAAACAATAATAAGAAAGTCTTTATCTACCCTAGCTTCATTCATCAATCTTCCACAAAAAAATTTCCAAAACAAAAAAAGCAAAATCAACCACTTTTTCCATTGTTCCACCGCTATTTTCATTTTGGACACATAATCCTCAATTAAATGCTCTCTGTTATCTCAACCAAGCACGACAGCTCCTCAGAGATGAATCTAATTTCTGAGCTACCTGAAAGATAGTTTGGTGACTTGTGAAGCATTTCATAAAGAGCTAATTACAACGTGGCATGAACAGAAGTATTAATGTTCACTAGCGTTCCGCAAAGGTTATCCAAAAGTGGTATGTTTAAAGTGACCACACGGAATTAAATTAAAGAAAAAGACTAAATTCGCAAGCATCAATTTTAACGTGATCAATGAAGTACATCAAATAATGTTGGCATACTACAATTTGATTTAAAAGCTATTCATTACAATAACGTCTCATAATATGAAAAAAAAGAAAACTGAATATTTATGAATTACCCGAGGCGTTTTTGCAATGTTTTTTTAAATGTTTATAGTTCATAAAAAGATATTTGAATTCGGAAAATTTACATTCCAAGAGCCAAGAATTAATGACAAGACTTTGATCAATAGCATTAAAAAGTGAACAAATGTAAAACACCGAAGAAAATTTTTATTACGAAAGTTTTGATAAAGGTTTTTATAATTGGCCGGCCAACGAGAGCTCGCATTTCCAAGGCAGCAAAATCAAAATTTCTCCTAATATGAATCAGTCTTATATGAATCAGTCTCATTAATGGAACCTGATATTTCAACTCATTTAGTAATAGCATTTTTATAAATTAAATATTGAAATCTGTTAATAAAAGGAAAATATAAATAGAGAATGTTATACATTATTATAGTTTCCGTCCGATCTTACAAAAACTTTTCGATAGCCTGAAAAAAATGGAAAGTTTTAAATGAATGCAATGGTGGATGGCGTAACTTGGTGAAACTCCTTCATGATCCGTAGAAAATATAGCACCCTGCTATTCTACAAAATATAACTTTATTGCGACCGGTTTCTATACAGAGTATCATCATCTGGGTGTATCGAAACCGGTCGTAATAAATTTATATTTTTGATATAGGTGAGTGTTACCTTTTCCACGCAACGTTATACATGAACATTGATTATAAATTATCACACTCGATAGCTTAGCGATACTTCGTGGAGTACTAATAAGGTGGGATGGCTAGCAAAAACGTAAAATGCAATTAATTTTTAATGATCAGAAATATTAAATACTTGATTTCGGTCGTTGCTAATAAAACGGGTGACATATGCAATGAAATTCACGAAGGGAGAAAACAATGAAGCCGACGCTTGGGCAGAGGATGCTTCAAGAAAAATTGAGGACGGACACCTAAAAAATATGCATAATGAGATTCTAGGGCAGCAGTAAAGGCAGGAAGAGATAGTTTGCATACCTGTAACATATACATGTTAGGAACGCGCACTACCAAAGAGATCCCGCAGGAGATGGAACGGAGAAGAAAGCGGTGTAGAATAAAAAGTAAATTAGGGAGAACCAGCGGGAGGGAAAAACAAACAATGGTACTTGCGAGGTCCAGTTAAAACAAAAATTAAATAAAATAAACATTTAGAGGAACAGAAGAGGCAGAAAATAAACGCGTTTCTTGATGTAAGCCACTCAATCTTGGGATAGGGTCGACGAGGAACGAAAGAAGTTAAGTGTCATCATTTGGAAATAAAATCGACTGGTGACACAGAAAAGAGTGCCAATATAGAAACAGAAAGTTTTGCTATGTTTCATAACAAATGCCAGCTGAGGAATGTAAGTCAAATAATACATTCTAGGAAAAACCCGAAGAAGGAAGAGTCATGTAGTACCAGAGAGAGAAATCATCAAATCAACTATGCCCATGTTCGGTCGGCTTTTATGATTCGATAGCAAATATGCCATTATGAGAAGTTTTTCAAACTAAAGGAACCACATTCGTATGACTGCTTAATATTATCTTACGGAAATGCCTAGAGGAAACGAAAAAAATGTATCAAATATAGATATACCGCTAGAACGAAATAAATCTAGGCAGTTTTTTAATGTTCTATTTTAAAATAGCCTTGTAGGCTACTTAGAAGAGGCTACAGCGCTGAAATCCAAAATTTACCCATTTAAATTATATGTCCGGAAGACAAAGCCTTGAAACCTAATTGAAAACTTTGAGCTGGACAGAGCAATTATGTACACATACATTATTAACATGATATAATGTCAATACTAATACAGCATAACTGTTTACCAGATATAACACCACTATATTCTGTAATAATAAAATAAATGCAATTTAAATACCTATGACGAATCAATAGATAGATTCATCATGACAGAAGAATTTCGAAGGAATACTTTTAGTACAAATATGAATAACATTTTGTGAAATTTCATAGTTTTCGAGCGATGGCATTTGAAACTATTAAAATTGAATTAGAAAACTGTCTTCATTGGAAAGAATGCATCGTTTTGGCACGCATTGTAATGGCATTCCAATTTAGATGACAGAAATGAAATGTCTATAAAAATTTAATAAAACAGAATCATAACTGTGCTAAAAAGCATGCATCACGTGCATGATAAAACTGCTTTAACTTATTTGCATTTGAAATTTTTATTCCATCATTTGGATACAGGAGAAAACTATTGAATAAGAATTAAGAATATTTACTTTTTGGAGAGAAAAAAATCCCATGCAACATTACCAACCAAATCACTTAAATATTATCACAGACTAATAAAATAAATTAAAATATAATGAGCGATAAGCAGTTTCACCAAATATTTGTTCATGCAAAATTTATACAGAAAATAATTTATACCAATTTATAATGGCGTTGAATTTTGATATTTTGATAGACGCATTTAACTAGATTGAATGCAAGTTGCAACAGAGAGAGAGAGAGAGCGAATCGTCGTAAAAATATACAAACAAAAACATATATGCAGCCCAAAATATAGAAGATGAAATTTATTAATTAAATCAGAATATTAAGGAAACTTTCATTTAGATGCCCCGACAAACCTTCGAAACCAAAAACTTCTTTTTTTCATTGATTGATGAATACGGATTTTGATAAACTGCTTGGCAGTATACTTTAAACCAAAAATGGCACAGTGACTAGACATGACAAAAGCACGAAATCGCAGTCACGCGTGTGCAACTAAAACTTGTGCGTGCGTTAACATGTAACCACATGACTTTTACCATTTTGCATGCCTTCGCGCCCGTCATTTAGTTTTCTACTTTTGAACTAATTTCATGCGCAATACATAAGCGGAAAAATTTCCCTACGCCCCTGACCTGAAAACAAATAACTTCTAAGCCTTGAAACCGTTAAAAAGAGATTAGGCGCCTTTGAATACCCCGGGGGGAGTAGCTCCAAGACAATCAAGCATCAAACTCATTTTTGGCCACACTCAAAGAGTACTTCCGTCACACCCCGCACGCCGCTTAACTGATGACGTCCCACTCAAAACGCCGCATTGTTGATGACAGTCAACAATGCGCCCACCCTTTCGACCCAGGCTTCTCGGACTTCCTTTCTCTCACCCGTCAAATCCGACACAAACTCCCTTGCGTGCGCCGGCCGGCAAGAACGGGCTCTCACCCCCATCCTTTCTCCTGCATCGTCACTGGGCGAAGAGGGCACCGAGGGGGGCGAAGGGAGGGCAGGAGGAGAGAGGAGGGAGGGAGGGATCGGCAGGGATTAGCCACGGCAGCGACGTAATGAATATGTGGAACGGACAATGGGAGCCGTCCTCCCCAGCACGTCCTCCTCCGCTTGGGGCCCCGATCTCGCCTCCTTCACCGTCCGGAGATCTTCCGCCCCATCCCCCCCACCCGCCCGAAACACACGCCTACTGACGACGACGCAAAGCGCCCGGAAAACAAGGGCGAGACGAAGGACCGGCCCTTTTGCGTCGCCTCCCCTCGCCCCCACCTACCCTTCCCCAGCTTCGCCACGATTCCAACCCCCTCACCCCCCACCGGAACAAAAGCTGCGACCCACCCGCTGCCTCCCCTCTCTGCATCCCGCCCCTGGCGACCTGTTCCACTCGCTCCGCGGGGCAGAATTGGGGGCGAGGCCCGCACGTGATTAACAAAGGGACCTGTCTGCTTCACCGGCACTTCGCCCTCGGTGTGGCGGGGCGAGTTTGGAAGGCAGCGTGGGCGGAGAGAGGGAAAGTGAGTGGGTGGTGGTGGTGGGAGGGCAACCTATCCTCCTGGAGAGAATTACACTTACGTGATAGAAAGTCGGCGGTGACCGCGTGAAATTGAGGCCATAATATTAAACGCCGTAAATGATAATAATAAGCCGAATGATAATTGACGACATGCGTCCATTCCATTTTCCTCGTCCATTACTCCTTACCGCAAGTATGGGACGCTACACGTGCCTGCCAACAGGGGACATGATTTCAGTAGAAATAGAACAACACTTTGATCGATTCTTTGCTGTTTCCGAGTCACTGCACCTTCAAACCACTAATATAGGTCAATCATTCTGGAACCGCCTTCGTTGGCCTTAGTCTGGGGTGTGGGCGGAGAGAAAGGGAAAGGAGGAAAATTGTCGGCGATGGTGGGAGCACTGTCACTCCTCCGGGCGTCGATTGATCCGATTTAATTATTATCGGGAGGGGTTAGGTCGACGAGGAGAATGAAGAAAAAGGCGAAAAAAAACAAAGAACGACTTTAAACTAAAAAAGATAATCTTCTTTTGTAGCCCAACGAGAGCTCTCCTTCTCCTCAGGGCCTTAATACATTCCTGCACAATGAAAATATATGACTTTACAAGCACGCATTAAGTTATTAAAGGGAATGGTTTGTGAACAAATACAAAATCATAACTCATCATTGTCATTTGAATACAGTTTTCGCAGTCCCAGAAAGTTCTGATAATCCGTGCCAGTAAAAGCTCTAAACTTCAAAATATTAGCTTGAATGATTTTAGGTTTGGACAAAAAAAAGGATCACTGTTCTAATGCTGGAGCCATGAAAAAACCAATTCAAACTCAAGAATTGATACCATGGCAAAATTGATGAAAAGAGAAAAATGCGGTCTTTCCTACATCCATAGCCAACGAAGGCTTCTGGTCAGCTGTGGGGTATGGAGAGATTGAAGGAGATATCGTGTTCGGGTACCATTTGATTACTGCGTAACCTTGTCTGCGGGAGAGAAGGGTCCGTCAAATTGTTACAGTGAATTGAAATTAGACGGGGTGCTCTAAGACCATGTCTCGATTCACGGAATGGAGGGCGAGGCGAATGAAATTAGAGAGCAGATGCCCCACTAGTCCAGGCCAATACACCACGCAAGTCATGGCCAAGCACCACGCGGGGTAGTCAAGAACCATATGCTATGAATGAGAATAAAACTTGGCATCAAATTCTTTAAAGTACGAAATTACTTTCTTGAAACCTCATGTTATGATGGCGTATGGTACTGACAAATGAACACAGGATAATTGATAAAGATTATTTTAATTTTAATGTATTCAAATAAATCCCATGAATGGTCAATATTTCATCCCAAGTTCAAGGCTAGCATGCAAATTACGTAACTATTAATGGTTTAAAAGCAAAAAAGGCATGACTAGTTCACTCGTAACGCAAGGAGGGAGGATGGGAGGAGAGACACAGAGCGTAACTCCACGCTACAGACGGGAAGCGGGGGTTATCAGGATCCCAAAATCGCATTGCGTTATTCTTAAGTGGCCATTCAGGGGAACGCCGGGGAGTTACAATGGGGAGAGAAACTACACCCTTCCCTTTTTCACAGCATCTCTCCCGTCTCCTCACGGGTGGACGTGCTCCTACCGCACAAAATCCCTTCTATCCCACCACTTCTTCTCGATCCGTGAGCGCTTGCGATCCACGCCCTCCGGGCCGGGGATAACCCCTCCTGTGTGTACTCCCTCAAATGAATTTCACGATCGAAAGGAGAAGGGTCACAAACTCAGGGGCTGAGAGGAATGCACACCGCAGCTAACGACAGTGATTTCATCAAAGGCCACATACAGGTACACTCCGTCAAACGTGAGAGATGAAAGATGACTTGGAGTTGTTGGCCAGCCATTAGGGCAGGCGATCGACAGCTGGGGTCATTTGCATGATTAGGCATTGATTGGGTAATTTTGGGGAAGCTTGGTGTTTTTTAGAATGGAGGAAAATGATGGGAGGGATCTGTCGTCACCTGATCTGCCGCAAACTGCTCTTAACTGAAGGCGCCAAGAGGTCACACATTTTACGATCCAGTCATCGAACGATGAGAAACTTCCATTCCCCATTCAAAACATTATTTGAGCAAGACCTGCCGTGATTCAATCTTTGACTCATGGATAGGAAGCTATTACAGTAGCTAGTAGTAAAGCTCTCTAGATACAGGCATAGTTAACTATGTCGACCAGATCTTCGGGATTGCGGAATCTAACAAAGCAGGACGTGTGCGAAATGGAGGAAGAAAGAGGGAAAAACAAGAAATATGCGGTGACTCACCTGGAGTATCATTATGTGGATTGTTTTTCGTGTGAATGTACATCTACCCAAACATTAAGCCCAACTAGTGAATTGCGCATCCCTCAGCGTTTAGCGGTGAACTAGGTGTACAAAAGTCAATGAAAATCAATTTCGTGGAGTTTGATGAATCGAGAATATGTGAATCAAAATGCAACTTTAAAGTTAGGCTACGGATTAATTACATTTTGCCATCAAATATCATCGGATGAATCTTTAAGGTTTTAAAATGGTGTCAGAAATATGGTTTTAAATTTTGTTCGAGATTTCGGTGGATATTGGAATTTTTAATAGGTGCTCCATTGATAATATTAAAAATTGCGTGAAATCATGCATTCGGAATCGTATATAAAATTCTCACTGTTGTAAACATCCCTCCATTGTCTTTAAAATCCATTCGATCTTATAGAGGCTGTTTAAATAAAGTAGCCATGCATTATCTCAAG
This sequence comes from Hetaerina americana, assembly GCF_022747635.1. Lineage (NCBI taxonomy): Eukaryota > Metazoa > Arthropoda > Insecta > Odonata > Calopterygidae > Hetaerina > Hetaerina americana. The sequence continues at coordinate 35,959,470 of NW_027286069.1, forward strand.
ATGCTGGGCTGGTGATGTAGGCCAACGATATTCCACTAACATTATTCAAGGTATCCGCACATTCGATGAATAGACGCCTCATCTATCGCATTTATAGATCTTACGGATAAGTGCCTGGTTAGAGTGTGGATATTTACCAGCATCGCTCCGGGTTTGTTTTGTTTTCTAACCCTGTGAGACTGGCGATGAGCCGACTTCATGGTAGAAAATCGCAGGCATCATTGTAAATTTCAACACTCCGTGCCTACTACAGCGTTAGTGGACAAAGCATCGCCACGGTCCGGGAGGAACAACTTCAATGACCGGGTCAACGGAGACTTACTTTCCGTCAACTTCCCAAGACCACTGGGCATAACGAAATGGATGAGGAGATATGAGGAAACTGGAGGGAATGGATGAGGGGAAATCCGGACCGGGTGACAAATGGAAAAATAAGTTATTGGTCCCAGAGACATGTTTTTACACTCAGAGGAGACATTAGGCGATCTATTGTCCGTTTTATTTTGATTCCGGCCTCACCCCCATCCACCCCTCAAATCTTATATATATATATATATATATATATATATATATATATATATATATATATATATATATATATATATATATATATATATATATATATATATATATATATTTCTATGAGAGTGTGTGTGTATATATTTTTATTCACACACACATACGCATTTATTTGAGTCTGTTATCCTCACCACTCCGACCGCCACGCACCAATCCATCAACGAAGGGAAATCAATAAAAGTCGACGCTCACTGGGAAACATTTTAGGCGGCCGATGTTTTGCCAAAGCTTATATTTTCTTTATTTTTCATTTTCAACGCTTCTCGTCACGAATGAGAAATAAAAAGGCTTCCGAGGGATCGAGGCTTAGCGGAGGTTATCAATACTTTTGAGCACCTACATTCACGAATCCAGTCGATCAATCATCAATCCCTGGCAGAGAAATATCCATCGTGCCTCGCATTCTTCGGCAAATAACCACACCACTGAGAGACTCATTCGGTGAAAACGCACATGCATGCGTTTTGCATTAATGCAGTAATTTGTTAGACAGGCAATAACGATTTGTCATTTTATATCTTAGTTTCAATTTTCCGCTTTAAAATACTCCGAGCGCCAATTAAAATAACTGAAACTTGGGTCCGGCTTGTCGTAAGAGCATGGTGACGCTGGGAAAAAAACATATAGCAAGGTATTTGATGCGATGTTTATTCTTGTATGCAAAAGACTGAAAGCTTTGAAAACTTAATGATAACCAAATCGTTTATTAGTTTCAATGCAGTTGGTGCTTAAATACAATGTAAAGCACTTTTAATAATTCTTTTAGAGCAGATCTATAAACTACCCACTCCTACGGATGCAAATGGAGAAGTTTACCATTACCTGATAAACACACCGACCACTAATTACTTTTCGAACAGCAAACGGGAAATGAATTTATCCACAGGTTGAAATAATGTGGAACGCTTATTGCTAGCGTAAAGGTTTACCCGATGGATTCATTTAGAGTATTACGAGTAGAAAAACGCGTATTTAGCTTCATCTGGAAAATAGTTTAAAAGGCGAACAATTCAACGAGTATCAATTTAATCTTCCAGGCATGGTACATCGGAACTCATTACATCCAATCACAACTTATAAAAACGATTAGGGGTTGATTATATATTTTCTGCAAATATATGCGGGGAAATATTTCAGGATTTGAAGTATTGTTCCGAATATGGGTTCGGAATGGACCGTTTTGACAAGTGATGGAAGCATAAGTATTCGTCATAGGCTTTTAAGTGAGAACAATATGACTGTGAATATAGTTTCAACATATATAACTAGTACAAGCAGAATGTATTTGTATTCTTCGAGGATTTAGAGAAGGCACATAACAGAGTAAACAGGGAATAAGCAAATGAAATTTTGCAGAAGGACAGTGTAGAGTGAATAGATTAATGACTTATCCGAAAGTTGTACATGTCTCAGACTGCAGAAGTGCGTGCGGTGGCTAGGAAGAAAAAAAATAAGACAGGGGTGCCCATTACCGTGCATGATTTTCAATGTACTCGTATACTTGAAGGAAATGTTAAAATAGGAATAGAAAGAACTAGAGGTAGGAATGAATGTCGCTGGAGACTATATAAAATCAGCTAGGTTTGCGAATTATCAAGCTTTTATTAGTCATGGGTTAGTTAGAGGAGAAATTCTGCAGATCAGTCAGATTTTTGGATGATCAAGGGTTAGTTTACCAGTCAGCTAAAGGTATACAATCATAATTAAGTAGCACAATGCAGAACCAATGGCACAGGACGAGATGTTACTTCATCGTAAGAAACCAAAGGTGAAAAGAACTTCAAAACGTAGGTACGAAACACTGAATCTGAGAAACATAAAATGGACAAGGTCAAACAGTTTCTCTATTTGGGTGGTGTTTTTTTTAAAACAATTGAGTGAGATGAAGACGCGCCTACAAAGGTATGAAAAGTGATGAAGTCCCCTAATGTAAAGATGTTCAGAAAAGACTTGCGAAAACTTTAATATGGAGCGTAGTTTGGTATGACACCGAAACTTGGTCCTTGAAGCTGGAGGAAAAACGCAGATTGTCTTTCGAGATGTGGGCAAGTAAAAGGATAAAAAAAATTAAATAGAATGAAAGGTAAAAGAGGGATGAATTTATAGGTATGTTAGAGAAAATAGAAGATCAACGGGAAATATTCAAAGAAGATAAGACTGACTTTTCCACTTTTCACAAACGATTTAATATTTGGGCCACATCCCGCGTCAGGGGAAACTGCTCTTAAATTAACATTCTGGTTTTATTTAAGCGTAAACATTAAAAGTTCTATCTTTACATAATACAAGAGCTGAAGTATTTTTAGCAGAATATCAAAATTTAACGGAATATTTTTAACCTTTTATATTCGGTTACAATGCCTAGTTTTTTATATGAAGTAATAATACTTCCGTTCGCACCTGCAAGGGATTTCATTTCGTTCGAGTTAAGCCTGCACCCGAATAGCAAGATTGCATTAAAATGCCACTAACAGATTCATTTCACACTTCATTTCAAAAATTCATAGCACAAATATTTTAGCAAACTACCTCGAATGACGATGAATAGACAAATAACAGATCTTCTGTTTTGTTGTTAGGCGTCGTGTCGACATTTTCGTAAATAAGTCGGCACAGTAAAATTTAAAACGTCGGTAAATTGTTGATGATCTAATATACTGCCTTTCAGGAAGCTTACAGAACTTTATTAAATATTATCGATGGCACGTTTAGTCAAACGTTCCAAAACCGAAAAATGTTATGCCCCTAAGAGATGGCGTTAAAATTATTAAAAGATGAAGTTAGGCCGAACGTCGAATTAAGAAAGAATAACGACTTCTTTACATATGCAAATATTTCATAGATATAAATTTTTTCAGAGGAATTTCCTTAAAATGGATAATATAAAACATGAGACCTAAATAGCATTACCTACTTTTGCATCAAGATGGGAATCACCCAAATTGGAGTTGTAGATAAACTTTGAAATGGGGACCACTGAAATGGTGTGGAATAATGCAACAGGATATAAATAATTCCGAGAGTTACAGCTGACATTTAAGCTAACAAACCTACGTCGTAGAAATTGGGTATTATAATTTTTTTGACATCTATTTTTTTCTCACAAGCTTCTTAACGCAAATCTATTCGGTCAAGTTCCACTCGCCATTTTACCGGATCAGCGAAAATTTTAAAAGGAGAAAGATCAGTCGAATTTCCACCTTTTATTTTTCAAGGATTTGAGGAGAAGAGACCGTTCACCAGGTGAAATGAGGAAAGAGATCCAGGGGAGAAGGAAATTCCATGCTTCGCAAATCCTTCGATTTATTTTCCAAGCATTATTGATGGCGAAAGGGAATGGAATTTAGGGCCATTGGATTCCATGAATGCTCCAAATTGGAATTATTATCTGCGAAATATATCACTGATAGCGTTTGTTTTCCTTTTTAATGGGAGCTCCCGATCAACTTTATGGAGCAGTGAATCCAGAGTAATCACAGAAACGAAATCACCAGCAATAAAACATCTGGTCTCCTACTAACCGGACAGTAACTTTTTGATTGATAGTTCTTGCTAATGCAAAAGGGTATTCCAACATTAAAATAGTACATTTGGCAGTAGTTCCAAAAGCTGCTCTTTGGAAGTCACTGTTAGGAGTCACAATTAACGAAAACGCATCGTAATTTTATACACGGTGCACTTATTTTAATGATGAATAATGACAGGTATATGGGATCAAATAAATAAAGTTATCCTTAGGCAAAATTTGATCAAATTAATGCCAAATAGAGCAAGGCATCACAGTAGATTGACTTCATAGCTGCTAGTTTATGGAAAGCTATGATTTTTGGCCATTTTTGTCCTATGATCTAGCTCAATCTATAACAATTTAGCAATTTTCTGTTTTTCCTATTATGTGCCTCGCCAAATTACTCGATAAGTAGTCCGTATATTAACCCTAGGATACAAGTTTCTGAATACTGAATGATTTCTCCAGCTTCTGAGTAAGTTTCTGTAATATTACATCATATGGAATAATTAAGTCGTAAAGAAGGGTATTACAGCCAATAACGGGAGTAGCGTAAGTTATAAAAAATGTTGTCGTTTAATTCCACTGGTAAACACGAGTAAAGAATCGTTTCTAGATATTTAATGGTAGCATCCTCGTGCTCCGAGGAGTAAATAACACTATCGATATCGCCATTTCACATTCCAAATGGGGAAGTTCGAAAGGTAATTGATCTGCTATTTCAGATCAGCGACGTGACAGGAAAGTAACGCATTGCCCATTTCTCCAAAGACATGGAAGGTACTTTCGCCGTTTCATTTGGTCATTTAGGGGTGTAAAAATTGGATCTTTTACAGCAGCAATATCTAGAGTCTGATTATTCCCCATATTATAAAAACGAATAAAATCATTTGTAAAAATTTGGCGACTTGTGATCTGCATTATCTATCGTATCCAGGTCACCAGGAAAAACCTTTTTGGGGGATCGAGATGGTATGGGGGCTAACGTACTGGCTTCCCACCAAGAGGACCCCGGTTCAAATCCCGGCGGTGTTGAATATTTTTCAGAGGTATCTCGATCCCTACTTGAAGTACTTTGTGAAGGGCACTTTGAGTGAGTACGCCGTCCGTCGGATGGGACGTTAAGCTGTTGACCCCTTGGCGCCTTTCGTAAAGAGTAGGCTAATGCCGACGCCGGGTTTCTCTCCACCCTTCATCCTTTCCTGTCCATCCCCTATGGCCAAATGACCTCAGCTTTCGGTTGCCCCCCCTAAAATACTACCACTACTGCGTAAGAAATTCACACATTTAATTGGTCATTTGACACATCTTGTGATTTCCCGAAATTTCTAGCCTCCAGGTCCTTCTTTAGTTTTGATTCCAGTTTGATATTGGGACTATTCAAAGAAACCGGCCTGCACATTAATCCGGGGCCCTCTAATAAGCTACTTCTCAAACTGATAGACTACGGTCGACTCTGGTCTTCGAGAGGAAGGGAGGAGAGAACTTACGGCATGACTTGATACTACTACTACTGAATACTACTACTAAAACCTTATTTATGCTCATCGTCCAAACTTTCAGAATGCTCTCTCCATATTTATATGTTCACTGAGCAGTCGATGAACGCCACCGTAGCACATTAAAAAAAATTTAAAAACATTTTCAATTATTTTACTCTCCAACGTAACAGACTTTTAGCCTTAAATTAAAATAATTGGCACATATAGACAGAATGAACGCCGACAGAGTGTTGAACAATTTTTATAAGTGTATGCTAATTCCCTTGACTATATCAATGCCACATTTTAATTCGCAAATATTTGCATTGCTCTCTTTGGTTGGAAGACTTTCTTCTCCAATTCCGACAACCATTCCCATTCATAAGCCATCATTATTGCCTCCGATGTCATTCAATTTCAGAAGACCAAAGGCGCACAATCTGGCATCTACGACCCTTCACTTCAAAATCTTCAATGGAAATCACTCCCCTTTCACTCTGTCTCTCGAAACCCCAGTTTCATCAAAGCAATTTTCATTCTCCCCAATACTCTTCCGCAAAAACTTATTTCCATCCTGCACCAGAGTCCTTGAAATGAGCCACTTTGACTCGGGGTGGAATTAGCTCTCACGTCCAACTATCGTACTTCATTAAAACTCCCTTTCCCTCTTCCCTTATCTAATCGTATCCTTGTCTCAAATTATCTACGCTGATTTTATACCATATAAATCAATAGCTGACACCTAAAAAGTTACTGCATGAAGAATTTAAAAGAACAATTCACCAAATCCCATTAAAAAATCCTGATATTGTTTCTTTTTAAGAGAATCAAAACATACAGGTCATTAGTCAAAGCTAAGGTGGGAAGTCTTAAACATTCTAAATTAAATGTTTCAACAAAGAGTACTGTTGTAAATTTAAGAAATGCTTCTTCGTGCTTGAAATAGTCTGCATGAACTCATGGAACCAAAATCATTCTTGACCACATGATGAAGTTCTTGCAGACAGTACAGATTTAATGCTTTTGCGAAATGATTAATAATAATCAGATCCGGTAATATTCATTCTCAACGTACCTCCGTTCAATTATACATAGCGCAATTAATATTTTCTGTCCGGATCATAAGGTACATCTACATCAATACCCTGCAAGCCACCAAAAAGGTGTGTGGCAGGGGGAGACAGGTATAGAATCATAAGATTGAGAATTCACCAATAAATTCGTTAATTTTTAAAAAAATTCCACATTCACCGAAAATGTGTAAGCACTAAATTTATCCAAATTTATCGAAAAGAAGAGGTACTTGCAAAATATTATAACATATTTTGATTACATAGAAAAGTTAATTTTTACTACCAATGGAAGGCTGTTACAAAAAACAAAAGCAAAACATTAGTCCACTTAATCATTCTAGATCATTATCAGGTTTTACGCACACCAAGCACCCTCAATTCTGATGCATTCCTTGTATTCCTCCTTCATTTTGAAGTATCCCTACCAGATACGCTATTCCAATAATGTATGTACCTGAAAGTTTAAACTCTCCCATCACGCCCCCAATATTGATTTCCATGATTGTGGAGGTGTTAAATTAATAATTCCTTATCCATCGCAAGTCGTAAATCACATGTTTCAGCAATCGTCCTTCAAATTTCTTCCTTTTTATTGCTGTATCCCTGATATAATTTAAATGCATAAATAAGGGGGTTCCGCGATTTTAATCTTAAGATGTGTCGTAATTTTTTAGTGAATTTAAAATTATCTTGAATTTTACTACTGCGTAAGATCAGCGAGGTAACCATTCAGTAGTGACGGATGTAACGTCAACACACAAAGATGGGCATGTCCTTGCACAGGGTCATAGTCATGTGTGAAAGCAAGTGCTGCTAAGTCCCAGTTTCGAATGTTGCCAATCTTGGAATATATTTGAATACGCCACTAATGACCGAGCTAGAGTTTTCATTCATAATTCAAACACGAAATGGCAATACTCCCACAAGACGGCTGAAAAACTACCCGGACGCCAAGAGCGGAAGGAAACAATCGAAATAAAGTGCCAAAATGGATTTACTACTCTTGCTGATTCACAACTGCGGACCATATTTTAAGTCTTCCCGTCCCGCGGGACCCTAGTCCTCCCCCTGGCCATCTCCCTACCTCTCCGCGGCAGTTCATCTTGCTCCCCGAGGATGCGAATAAAAATAGAGGAGGAAGGGAATGGGGAAAAGAGGTGGGGGGAGTGAGGGCGGCGTGAAAGGGCTCATTAGCCTCCATCCCCCGGGCCAGGTGAATGTGACATTTTTCACTAGCCGTGGGATGCCGGGGGACGGTTGGCAGGGTTTTCGCCTATTTTCGGTCCGGGGCGAAGACCCACCCTCCCCCAGGAATTTAAAAGACTCGGGAAAGGGTGAGAGCAGACCTAGGAGGACGCGGAAACCATTAAAGCGCCTCCCGGAGACGACGCTATCAAGGAGCCATCCTCGCGGTATCAAAGCGTTGGTTTGGAGGGAGTAGTCGAGTGGATTCTCGCCCTCTCGCGGGTGAGTGATGGAGCTGAGGAAAGGGAACAAGAGGAGGGGGAGGGAATAATATTCCACCTAGGTCCCGGCTCATTTGCGTGCACTCGGATATTTCTCCCTGTCGAGGGAAAGATTTGAGCCGGAAACTAAACTCATATAAAACCAACTCCTCTGTCGGCCTGCGTTCCCTCTTCTATCCTGTCACATGATTTACCGTTACCAGGAGTTTCATATAATTTTCATTCCCTCGAGAAGATAATACTTCAACTTGAGATAAGAAATAGAAATTACAATAAATTTAATCGCACAATATCTTAACCCGAGTAAGATACGAAGCCGTATGAAACTACGATTGATTGTTAGAGAGCCTTACATTTCAGCGCTTGGTCATGATCCAACGTTACAATTCATAACCAAAATCTGTGCCTCAGCTATTCAACACTGCATTAATTAATCTATGATAGTTTGCTAAATGAATGCTACGTTCTGTTTGACCCAGATGTCCTAATGCTCCTGGAGCTTTATATGGGTTTCCCCTGCTAAGTGTTTAATTAACCTAAACCAAAAAGAAAAGTTTTGACAGGCCAAGAGCCGACTTTAGGTACATTAAGCCCGTCGAGAAGTGCATGTAGGTAATTTATGGATTCATTCGAGAATTTATGCATGCAGGGGAAAGGCAGTGGCTTCCCTCTGATTGCTAGTTTCACGGAATGGTACTTTGCAAAAAAATTGCACCACTTTGAAGACACCTGCGTCAAGGGCAACTCTTGACGCACGCCCGGAAAGCCTGGAACGGGAGAACTGGTCGCTGAATGCTCTTCCCACTGAGCTACCGTGCTACCACTTGGACGAAGAAAAATTAAAATTATCAGGTAAGTCATTTGCTTGTGATTACCATTTACCTAGGTGTATTTGGAAATATGAAATTCACGCTTACAAATTTAATAGCCAAGTAGAAAAAGAATTTCCATGGAATTCACAGAGAATGGAACACATTTTCACTTGGTATGGGACGATTTTTCCGAGGGAACATTGAATGCGTGAAAAAAAATTGCGAAAAAACAGCTTTATCGACCCTGAAGAAATATACGCAAAAGATGCAGGTTTTTAAAGCAGTATTGACTGTTGAAACGCCAAAATACTGCACGCATCCACGGAAAGAAGAAAAATAGCAAAATAAAGGACCGAAACAAAAATATGCTCTTGATAGCAGGTGAGATAGAGTATCATATGTAAAAATATACAAAGAGGGATATAGTCTGTAATGCAGAATGTTAGAAGAAATTACCCGTCCAGCCTTTATGCCTACGTGGGTTTGAGCTTTTTTTGTGCTTGAGGCATGTCTACCTTGAACCATAGAGCTGCGAATTCGAGCAGCAGTGAATTTCTAAGTACGCATTGGCTTGGCATATATCAGAGGTAATTCATGCTTATGTTGCTGCAACTTTAATTAATTTTGATGGGCTGCTAACCACAAAGCGTAATTTATGAACAAAACGAACATTCGATTAATATTTTTCAAGTAGCCTTATATTACAGGTTAAACGAGGTCACGCATAGTAGACCGTATTCACAAAAATATCACTCATTTAATATCGCATGCCTCCATATTATTTCATCACAATAAGTCAAACAATTCGTTTTTACGCCCAAATTGATTAAGAGTATATTGGAGAATGCCTAAATTTTAAATTAATCAGCACAATGCTTGACTTTTCTGCTAAATTGCATGATATCTTCCACTTGTTATAAATATTATACTGAAGTACCCATCAGAATCATGTGAGCGCCATTAAGGTTATATCATTCGAATTCCAAGAATATGATTATTAAACACGTGGACATTTTTGCATTAAATGGCGGAAGAGATTCGAACGCAATAAGGTACTTTTAATCTAGAATTTTGTCAATTAGTCATTCCCTCATACTAAATCTTCAAACATCACGTCCTTCAAAATTTAAGTAGATACGAGATGACATTCAATTTAAAATAAGTAATGAAATATTCAGTCTAAATTTTGATTAATCAAATCATAAATGTAAAAGTAAATGGCTTTGAGAAAAACTCCAAATGAGAACCGTACGCGATCCAAGTTCAGAATTAAAAAAATCAAGTAATGCTGGAAGAATTGGTATTTGACGTTTGGGGTGGGAATATACGTCCGTACGTCAGAGCTAGATATTTTGAGTGATAGATGGGGCTGTACATTTTCACCTTAACAAAACTCTCTGAAAGTGATACCAGTGCCACTTCTACCCATTACCATGGAGAGACGTAAATGATAGGGATATTCCTCAGCAATTAAAAGAATAAAAACATGCAAAGAGGAAATAATAACATTCGTGCGCCATTTTTATGACGAAACGGCAAAGGCTTGGAGAACATTTTGAGCGTTCGTGTGATCTTTCCAACACGAAGACTTCTTCCGGAGACTATTCGTGCAACCATTCCTAAAAGTTATTTCCCCTAAAAATTTCTAATTGGGCAACCGAAGTTTTAGTAAGATTTCGTATTTCGCACTTAAAGCTTTCCTTCAGTTTAGCAGAGATTCGAGGAACAAAACACAGGAAGATACAACGTGTTTGCAGAAATCCACTATCATTACTTAAATACAGGTTATATATGAGGGGCAATCAAATTAAAACCAAGACCCACCCATGACACAGAGTCCGCGCGAAAGGTGGCAACACTATTGGTACGTATCGATACTACCATCGCTGTGGTAGGACTGCATAGTGACAACACACAGGCACTCGGAGTTATTGGATTATGTCCTTTTTGGTACGCTGACTGATCTAGTGTGTTCGTCTAGCTTTAGAAATGAAGGCTAGCGAAGAAGAGATGGGAGGTATGGTTCGTTTTCTGATGGGGTGTTGGAACACGCGAAAATCATCGTCACATGTCTGCTGTGTAAGGTGAACACTGCAGGTTCCATGTCCATGTGTTTTGTTAACACAGCACTGCACGTTCATGTTCTCGGTTTTCATTTGACTGCCCCTCATAATAACACTTTACTCCGCGGTGCAATCCCGACATCTATGCTCGGAACAAAATTCAAGTTAATCTTAACAAGTCGGCTGAGTCAGTCAGGTGGATACCGTGCTCGCTCAAAAGGTCACGCAGGTTAAACTTAGGCTCAGGGTATGTGCATTCTAATGACTCCAACAGCGTGATGGTAAGAATGCCTGATGGTAAGCCAAGAGTTAACTTATCGAAATCTAAGGAGCGTTCGGACCGCAAGAGGCGCCTGGAGAGCAAAAAATGGAGCATTTCATAAGTGGCAACGATGACGTGCAATTCGAGAGAAGATGACCTTAATGATGGAGGGGAGATGATGATACTTACGCTCATTTTATTCTACGAAATGTGAATCCATCTTCATCATCAAATAGAAGGGAGAGGAGATGAACAGGGTTTCCACATAAATTACAACGCACACGAAGAGGTCGCTGGGCCAGCGTGCAAAAATGAGGGCGATGGGAATGGGCGAGAGTTGCAAGATGTGTATCGTGGAGCACAACAAGATCGGATGGTAAGCCCATGGAGTATTGAAACATTTGAAACGAGATAAAATACGCTGCACCAAAATATCGTGGGGCATACAAAGGTGAATCAAAAGGTCAGAGCCTTTTTTTTCAGTGAAAGAAATTTTGTAAAATTCCCAAGCTTTGACATTTAGTAAAGGTGTGGATTCGGAAATTAAGTGAAACCATGGCGACGGACTAATGACTATAACCGAGTGAAGGATAAGTCGCGCAAAATATGAACATCTTTCTATCTTGAATTATGGACAATTTGTAAGCATATTATAAATGATTTATTTCAATTGCTACCGAATACGTGCGTATCAGAATTGACCCTGGAACGAGGGGTTCCCCCTTCCGTGTTTAGACTGCGGACACGTCCGAAAGTTGCCCTGATTGTCCTTCACCCTCGAAACACGTTGCATTATACTTTAAGACTTCTGCATTTGAAATTTATCTAATTCAGCATAGAGAGAATGTTTCATTACTAGAATCTACGCCATCCAAAATCGGAAAAATAGCCCCGTCTGTTGTGGCAGACGCATCCACACGCCATAAAAACCCTAACTGCTTATCATTGCCAATGTCTACATATGTATTTGCACTAATAGGTGTCTCTAAGCATCGTAGAGCTAATAATTTCACGATCGCCCACCATCAAGCAATGCGTACTCCCCTGATTTTCTGATCCCCTCAGCAAAAGTTTGGGAGGGTGATCCAGCAGCAATCACCGGCACAGATCTCTCTCGGCCGACTCTTCCGCACCCCTGTGAACACTACACGCGTACATTAAGTTTTCATCACAATTCTCAAAGGCTCGGAGTCAGGGAACAATCACGGGCGTGGGGAGGAGGTGGAAGAGTCTGAAGCAATTCATTAACAGGCGACGAGGTCTCATTCCGCTCGCGGAGATAACAGGAGCTGAGGAGGGAACTGGACGCTATTCCCTCTCGCAATGACTTAGAGTGGGGGGAAGAGGGAACGGAGAGCTAGCAGATTGACCAAACTGATGGAAAGAAAACCTTAATGAGCTCCGGCTCCAATCTTGGAATTCATTTTAATTTATTCATTGCGGGTGAGGGGATGGAGAGCTTGGTAAAATTGAGTGTCGCGTGGGTATGGCTCCTCGATAGCAATCTCTAGATAGCTACTCTCCGTATCCTAATGATAAATACGCCCACTCGTGAGGCCGAGCTTTATATGGTAGGTTTGGCCGTGCCGGTGTGTTCGAAGGCTTTATTAATCTCCTATATAATTAATTCCACCACCAAAGTATGTAGATACGAATCTATAAATATGTTAGCGGAGGGTCTATTATGCTTTAATTAGGAACTCGTGACATTGCTTCACTTTCGTTCTCACTTGCAATGTAACCATCGTGCAAGCTGTACCAGGAGTGTACTAAATACTTACATAGATTGACCGAAGGAACGTCGTATTTTTTCACAGCCATTTGATTAGGATTTCAGTGTAAGAGTCTGGAATAAAACTACGATCCTCGGTCGATTATTAACCTGGATGGCGTCTGCTGTTTCTCCTATCCTATTCGATAAGATAGACATGCACACAGGTGATTATATATATATATATATATATATATATATATATATATATATATATATATATATATATATTTATATATATTTATATATATTTATATATATTTATATATATTTATATATATTTATATATATTTATATATATTTATATATATTTATATATATTTATATATAAATATAAACATGGAAATATCTGATGATGACGACAGTCGGAACGTTAAAACTACATATTTGGGAGTCCATTCTTTGTGTTTCTGTGTTTAAAAAATCTATATCCATGTTTTTATATATTTATGCGTTACCAAAGAGCGTTCTATTTCATATATATATATTATATATATGTATATATACAGATATATGTTATAGAAAAAAATATATGTGTGTGTGTGTATATTATATCCTATATAATTGTTCTCCGGCACCTTCTATAAATTTAGATATTATAGTTTAGCGTTGAATCTGTGGAGAAATTAATTGGAAAGTTATATCAGCAAACATATCCACCAATGGCAGAATATCCTCTTTTATTACCATAGCAATTTAGCTTATGGCAGACTGATAATAAAAATCAGATTATGATTAACAGATTAGATTATGATATTTTATATTTTATCAAAGGATTACAAGGAAATACCGCAGTGTGTTATCTGATCGTAATATTTTACACATCGGTTTTCGGCTCATATTTATTGGCATAATGTTTACGTAAACATTTGAAGGCGTACTTTAGGGAAGCCATTTATCAAGAAATTATGCAATGGATTATTCAGAGCCTGAATTCATTATTGTTAATTGAATTAATTTTGATCCTAATGCAAACAATTTGGAACGAATTGTTATCAATAACTACAAAAATATTAATGATAAAAATAGAATATTAACCCAAATATTTGGTCCCGAAAGCAAAGCACTCATTGAATTTCAGTATCTAATTGAGATTCCACTGTCACGTTCCGGTGAATGCTCAGTTAAAAATAATGCAGAATCATAAAATCACTGATTTGATAAAAAAATGATTCATACCCACAATTGGACAGTTCTGGAATGTGAACCCTTATTTGATTATGAGTGGGCGCTCGTTAGGGGATAGAAATATATTGAGCGAACTAGGTAATCGATACTGTGCTAATTGTAGATCTGGCGACAGCCACTAAAAATCAAGAGAGTAAATCCAACGAAACATTAGGTATAGTATAGTAGATTTTATGAGAAATTAGCTTTATGAACCTGAAAAAGAATCAATTATTAGTGCAACTGAAAATTTAATTCCATGAAAAGTGAATGTAAGAAACACTGAATAGAAGCTTGACAGGCTTTTATGAATGAAGCACAATTAAATTTAAAAATAAATGAAGACAGATGTGGAATATAGAAGAAACAAAGAATAAAAGGTTAAATGAAAATTATAGAGGAATGAAAACATTGATATTTGTATATTAAACTAATGTTTAAAGTAACCGATGATGTAGAGTGCAATAAGAGCGTAATTAATAGTTTTGAACTCACTAGCCCGACGAGTAGACAAAACATTTTATAAACATAGCATATAGTAATAATTACATATTTCACTCCAAGTGCGAATTTATTCAAGGAGTTACTTAACCAAAATCCCGACCACTTGGCGCAAAAGCGTTCCGCCGACCTCCAGGAATGTATTTCGCGGCACGGGTCTGCTTTATTTCTCCATTTTTCAGCGGACCTCGCTCAACCAGGAGCGGATAAAACACTAACGGGGTCAATGAGCTGCAAATAGATATGACTGATCCGGATTAAAACAAGTGAGAGGGGATCGCACCGGGCAGATTCATCCAAGTGGGAAGAAAAGACCGTCGATGGAGGGGAGGGAAAGACGTCCCCCTTTCCCCGGGGAAAGGAGCGACGAACCGAAAATTACAACTCCTCTGGCAGGAGCTCCTACCCTCCCTGGATAAAAAAAATAAAAATCGGGAATTGAGAAGGAGAAAAGAAAAATAATGGGAAAGGACGGGAGAGAATTAACAAACCAAGAGAGCCGGGGGAAGGGAAGGACGCTGATTGGAAAGCCCTCGGCTAAAACCTTCTCTCCGCTCCCCTCCGATTCACACACCCCAATAAGGTCTCCGAAAACTCCCCGCGGATTAAGAGGAGACGCGAGAATTCTGGAAATAAATCGTCCTCGCCGTCGTCTAAGGAGATGCACGTAGGAAATATATACACATGCACATATATACACACACATATATACACACACACACACACACACACACACACATATATATATATATATATATATATATATATATATATATATATATATATAGTATATATATATATATATATATGTTCCCTCCCACTCAAACCGATGAAAGAACAGAATTAAAATGCCATACCTCCCATCCTGACTCACCCCTTTGCCTATCCTTCGAAAACCAAGTCATTCGCCAAGTCCCTTTCGTCCTCCCGCCACCCTCTTTACCTCTCAGGGCCGGCTAGTGATGAGACTCTCTTCCTCTTTCTCTCTCCCCAAAGTCTTAATCAACCGAAGGGGTTCGATGGAAGGAGCTAGCTCTCTCGAGTGGGTGAGCCGAAGCGACGGAGTATTGATGCGCAGGGAGGGTGGCGAATCCTCGCTCCTCTTGCCACCCTCATTCCCTTTCGATCTCCCCTGTAATAGAAGACGGTAGGGAGGGGACGTGTTGTAGTCATGTATTCCCCCCCCTCAAATTTCCTCCGGGCAAAATCTCAAAAAGGGGGCGACGACGAATCCGAATGTTGGAAATCTAGTAAAGGGGAGATGATTAAAGAAAAAGGGGGAAGTTTGTGGGTCTTTTGTTTCGCCAGGATGAACACGGACGATGAAAATTAACGATTCTTTTTTTGCACTGCTTTGAACCGCGGATGAATTCTTGGGAGGTTGAGGAATTAACGGCTATCGAGGAATTGGAATTAGCTTTCTCGTGGCCAAACAGAAAGTGAACTAAAAGACTCAATTAAATCCCGAGGTAGAATGAGAGGGAATAGCGGATTTCAGTGGAATTATTTAGGTATAAAAGAATTTGTTTGATTGGACGGGGAAGCGTTTTTTTTGAGATGTGGGAAATAATTATTTGTACAACTATAACGGCCCTCTCAGAGGGCCGTTATATTGTGTTATATTGTGTCAGCCCATTATATATATATATATATATAGTATATATATATATATATATATATATATATATACTATATATATATATATATAATGGGCTGACACAATATAACACAATATAACGGCCCTCTGAGAGGGCCGGAAGCTCGAACAATTTACCGTGTGAGTGTCCTTTTAAGTGTTGCTATTCTATTCTATTTGTGTTATATTGAATCAGCCCATTATTGTGCCGCTCGTGTGAGTTTTTCCGTAAAATCGTTATATATATATATATATATATATATATATATATATATATATATATATATATATATATATATATATTATATATATATATATATATATTCTACGAGTTTAGCAGGAGAGCGTAGCTGTGAGTAAATATCTGCTTGGTTAACCCACTAATTTTTACGTACACCCTTTGAGGAAATTCAAAGGACCTCCGACCTACAATGAATATTTTCATTTCCCTTTATACAAATGAATCTGCCAACTATTTCCACATCAATCAGATTTAGCCCTTTTCTGTTACCTATCCAGTATGAAATTCGCTCCATTTTTGCCTTTTGCTTTATTCATGATGAACACATTAATAGAGATATAGAAAGAAATCAATACATACTTCATTTGAGAGCTATTTCCTCCCTGTTACTTTTATGGCTAATCTGCTGGCACACCCTGATATCCGTCTTTGTGGTGATTTGCGAGTCACAGCGTAGGTATGCCCCGATTTTCAATCCCGCCCTTAATTACCATCATAGCAATATTAGATGTGTCGCATTAAACAATAAATAATTAGTTACGGCAATATTATGGTGATTTTGTGCTTTATGAAACCCAACGCAACCTTTGCGAGGTTACGATCCAATATGGCCTCAGTCGTCGGATGTGAGTCACTGCTACTATCACCAATTTATATTTATGCGAACAAGAGCTAAACCAAAAATAAGTAATTTGAAATAATAGAAAGCTAAAGAAAATAAAATGGGGTACCGTTCACTTGTTAACTCAATTATCAAATGAAATCGAAGAAAAAACAATTATCCTCAAATGAAATAGACCGGTGGTAGTATCAAGGCTTCATGCTTAAAACATAAAATAACACTGGTTTAATAAAATATATCGACTGCCGTCTTCTTTCTGCGAAGAGATTAATATATCCATGAAATTATCACTTTTCATTTTATTTTCATTTCCAATGTGTTATTTACGAGGGTCATCCGGAAAGTAGTACCCGTTCGTGCCGCATGAAGTGCTGACGACGCGAGTAGCCGCTGGACGAGGTCAGATAGCTTCAGTGGCTTGTCTGCCTTCTCTGAGCCAAGTTGCGTGACGCTAGCATTGCCTGTGTTGTTTCTGTGATTGTTTACAATGTTTAAAAAAATTGAGAACGCCGCCAGTTGTGAAGTGAGGGCAGTGATTAAATTCCTCAATGCAAGAAACGTTCGCCCATGTGATATTCATCGCCAATTAAAGGAGGTGTATGGAGACAATGTAATGGACGAGTCGTCTGTTCGGCGGTGGTGTCGCAACTTCAACATGGGGAGGGGGAACACACACGACGATGAGCGTTCGGGGAGACCGTCTGTCATTACAGACCAACTGGTGAGCTCAGTTGACGAATTCGTGAGGAACGATCGGCGCGTCACAATTGATGACATCTGTGAGCATTTTCCCAATGTTTCTCGAACAATTGTTCATGAAATTGTTAAACACCATCTGCATTATGCAAAAATTTGTGCAAGATGGGTCCCTCGCGTATCTCAATGAGCTGGCGGCGAAGGACTATGCAGCAGGAATACAGAAACTTGTCACGCGTTATGACAAATGCCTTAATTTGCTTGGAGATTATGTTGAGAAGTAGTTTAAAGTATCCTCTTTCAAATAAAATTTTTTATGTTTGTTAATATTTACTTTTGTGTCTTTATTTCACGAACGGGTACTACTTTCCGGATGACCCTCGTATTTCAATTGTAGCTTATTTTATCATTGTTCTTCCCTAATGTTTAAAACCTTCACCTATCTGAACTCCGACATGAAAATCTAAGGAATTGAAGCATTAATTCATGATCGCCACGCTACCAATATCACACTCCCGACGTTTCAGAAAAGGCTACCTCTTGCATTTTCCTGCGATGGCACCTCCTACTCAAGGATTTTAGCGGGGATGAGGCTCGCGATAATGGCTACGTGCCGCTGTGACGTTGATGGAAACCGGCTCAGTGAGGATAAACTAAGAGCTAAACCAAAACTCCCGAACGGCCGAAGATGTCCTCCTTCCCCGGAAGTCCTTGCTCGTTTTGGGCGCCAGTGGCGTCGAGGAGATAGGTGACACGAAAACACGGGCGAGATAGATAATTCGAGAGGGAAAACGAAGGGGAGGCGACGTGCGGCCCTCGCGGAAGCGGCTAAAAGGGCCGCCGTAGACGAGATCGGTGGGACGCCTTCACGAGGCGACCTATGTCAAGTACCCAGAGCCAATCGAATAAAGGCGGGGATCAATGAAGTGACCAGGGAAACTGGATTGGCCGACGCGAATTTAAGAGAGGGTGGCGTGGGGGAGAACCGGTCGCACACCCCGGTGAATTAATCCTCTAGACAGATTTAGGGAGTTTAAAATTGACGTGCATTCGGGGCTGTGGGCGTGAAACAGAAAGGGGGGAATTAAGTGAACGTTCTCACGGCCAGATTTCCTCTCTCACTCCCACTTCAAATTAGAATGCAGCCCCGCTGATTCCTCCACTTTTTCTCTCTCCGAAAGGCAATGGTAGAATGTAAGCCGTGGTCGTCCGGTGGGGCGGCCTGGACAGCTGAGGTTCGTGGGATCGAATTCCGCCTCGATCATGGCCGCCTAAGCATTCGTTTATTACGTTTTTACGTTGTGATATGAAGTTCGGGTATCGTTGGAGACTTTAAAATCTTAATATACCACCAATGCAGCTTTAAAACCCTCAGGTGATCTAACTCATTTGAAATTAGATAAAAATATCATTTTTATGACAGCGCGACATGCATTACATGGATGATTTTCGACTCATTTAGCTGAGATTCTCGAAGGAAAAAAAGGTTAACATACCCATAAAAGTAGAGGGACACAATCTAGAGTACGTAAAACGTTTAAATTGTTTTGGAGGTGTTTCAAATGAGGGTGGGGACATTAAAAGAAGATTTGAAGTTAGGCGGGAGTTGATTATAGGCACTTAATGTCATGATGCAAAGAAAAGATTATTATAGACTTTAATATGGAGCATAGTGTTAAGAGTGAATGCAAAATTAGCGGCTATCTTAAGTTAAACCGTAGAATGGCGCGAACAAATATATTTTTCGCTCAAGGGTGTTTCTACCAGACAGTTCGTATGGGCATTTTTGATCGACTGTTTAACGTACCTTCAGCTAGAGTGGCGTTCATTCTCTGAAATGACAGTCAAGGTGTTGGCGTGAGTGGGGAATCCCGCGGAAGGCTACGCTTCACACACGTTGAACACTAATGCGCTACGTGGGAGGAGCAGGAATTTCCTGTTAGGAATTCCTTGAAAACAAGAATGGCAGGGTATATATTTATCCTCGGCGAAGCTAACCTTCGTTCGCTCTGAAATAAACAGGCTATTAATCATTTAAAACAGGCTCCAAGAACCTGCACGCTAAAGAAAAAATATAGAAAAAGAGAAACTAAACGGGTAGTCTTCTGTAATTTCTATAATAAACCTTACGTGTCGATAGATGCCTGTATGAAAAAAAACTGGGCAGTTGAATATACACATGAAATTGATTATAAATAACTTGCTTATCCCTAATTTTATGAATAATTGGTCATAAAATATTGCTAGTGTGTTCTTCGCATTTTCCCAACAATTACCCACCGACTCTATGCATAAACTCATCATTTAGAAATAAACATGATATGAATATGCATCCGAGACGAGTATGGATTGAATAACGAACTAATTAGCAGAATATATCACATCGTAAAACCTCAGTAGGGAAATTTTAACTGCGCATCACTCACTGGAGATGACAAATTAGGAGAGTGACCTGATCTCATTCTGCGGTATTCCCTTGGTGAAGGAAATGCCATCAACTTTAAAAAGGACTAGCCTAATTACCATTTAGATAGATAGATAGCCGAAGAAAACATATTATGAATCCTTTTTTCTACTCAATGGATAAATTCGGTAAGAGGAGTTCCAGAGATAAAGTATGATTTGAGCAATGAAACATGCAGTCACTCACAAATTTTACGGAATCGCGATTTTAATTAATCCTGTTTAACAATGGAACTTCAGCTTCTCCATTTAAAATTTATGACAGCAAAAATATAATTTGAATTTACAGCATGCATAGTTCCCGGACACCGCTGAAATGAACGTGTCTTTCTAAAACATACGAAAATAGGTCTTTATTTTCAGAAATATTACCCGCAAATTTCAGACATTTGCAACATACGAGTACATTTATGAAATACTAGTATCTTTAATTATCCAGAGCGGATGGAGTAGAGTCATTCCCCTAGTCATTATATCAATTTTTTGAGTTATAAAAATTGAGTGAAATCCAATTTCTTAGCACTTTTGGCTAGCGATAATTGATTCTTGCTTCTTATTGCTTCGCCACCACCATACATTAATTTTTAATTACATATAGCCTTCCAATCTAGCATATAATGGTACTTTTTTTCAAAAATAGTAATTCGATATTTATTATATATAATATACTGGAATTTCCCAAAGAATGCGGTTTAAGTGCAAGCATTTGTGAAGAAACACAAATAACAATTGTCATTTCAGTTACAACTATGTTCTTGCAATGAATTTTACTTTAATAAATGGTAATATGGAAGGTGGAACAACTTTTCATGCCATTTAATGCTTTCGCAATACTGATTAATTTGCGAAATTTATTTAGAACTATTACTCTGAAGTTATTATATTTATTTTTAATATGCTGCGTGAAAAGGTCGGAAATCCTTTTCATTTTTCAACTTGTTAGAAATTAATATTTTGCTCTCGACTACTTAAAAGTTGTGGGAATCCAACAAAGTTATCAGCAACACGGCCAATTTAAAATACGTCAAACCCCAACTAAATTTACTTTAGTCGATAGCCAGTGAGAGTGCAAGTGGGCCAGGGATTGAGGAGCAGAGAGTATCCGTTTTCGGGGCTAAAACTTAATATGGAGGGAATTTGTGTAGTCGCAGTTGAATAACGCGAGCTCCGTCGATATTCGAGGCGGATATTTTCGGAACCAAGGAAAATTACGCTCGGGAGTTTCTCGAGCATTCGCAAATCTGAGATCTTCGTTGAAGCTCACCGAGGGCTGGCTTATCTGTAACGGAAGTGGAACTTTGATTGAAACTCAAAGATTAGGGAGGAAAGGGATTGATTCGCGAGATCAAACTCACGAACAACCCCGAAACACTTCCAAGGTGAGATATTTATACAGCGGGGGAATTGCCAAAACATTCCCCTTCCAAGCCACATGAAGGGATTACGTTCACCAGTTCCCAACGAGAATAATTATATTTTGTAAGCAACGCTATCCCCAATAATACTACATTTTGAGGTATATTTTAAAATTCGAATCAAATGAGGGCTAAGATATTCTTCACTATATGCCGGATAATGAACACTTTGAGCGCATGATAAACACTGCTCAAATTACCAATATCAAATGGTAGTTAAATGCAAAAGAGATGTGAAGACTATCCCCACTAAGATATACATTACACAGGAGGTAAGCTTGATATTTCTTAAATTCCTCTTGGTTAACCACTGCCTTCCTATTGACATAGTATTTTACCTAAATGATGTGACTGCTATTGGTTAATCTTATACTTATTGTAAACGCTGACCTTGTAGTATAGATACTTCACAAGTGGGAGGCGTCTTACGGTACGCCCTTATATGAGCATATTTCATTTAATTTTACTCTAGGATAGATATGTATATAAATTCGGGAATGGTGGGCAAAGATAGCATATTTCATTTGATTTTACTCTAGAATAGATATGTATATAAATTCGGGAATGGTGGGCAAGAGATAGATGGCTATTCAAACACCAACATGGGTTTAGAACGGGATACTCGTGTGAAACGCAGCTTTTGGGATTAAGTCAATACATCGGCGATGCAATAGATGAAGGAAAGGAAGTGGATGCAGTCATTGTTGATTTTCCGGCAGCTTTTGACCGAGTGCCTCACGATAAATTATTGCTAAAGTTGGATTCGTTACCATTGGACTTGAGGGTAAAACAATGGATAAAAAATTTTCTCAGAGGCAGAACTCAAAAAGTAAAATTAGGGGATACATTTTCAAATGAGGCGAGCGTACTAGCAGGAGTTCCACAAGGTAGTGTTCTAGGGCCATTACTCTTCCTAATTTACGTAAACGATCTACCAAAAAATTTACATTCCCAAATAAGACTCTTTGCTGATGACTGCATTATATACAGACGGATAGAACATGTAAATGACCACGTAATATTACAAAATGACATCGATCGCCTTGGTGACTGGGTTACAAATAATAATATGGGCATTAATATAAGTAAAAGTAAGCATATAAAATTTTCAAATAAAAAGAATGCAGAAAAGGAAATTTACACCCTCTTTGGAGAAAGAATCCCATGTACTAGTCAATGCAAATATTTAGGCATTTATTTAACTAGGGATCTTGGGTGAGGAGTCCTAGTAGATAATTTGACACGGAAGGCATTTAAAGTATTGCATTGGGTGATGAGAAATTTAAAAGGAAGTAGCGTAGCCACAAAAGAAAAAGCATATAAGGCACTGGTTATCCCTATCCTAGAATACTCCTCCATAGTATGGGATCCATATGAGGTGGGACATATTAAAAAGATAGAAAAAGTTCAAAGAAAGGCAGCAAGATATGTACTCGGAAGGTACAAAAGAACAGATAGTGTCACGGATATGTTAGATGTACTGAAATGGGAGAGTTTGAAAAATAGAAGAAAAAGGAGTAGGTTAGGCGCGATGTATAGAGTTGTTAAAAAGGACGAAGCGTGGGAAG
This sequence comes from Hetaerina americana, assembly GCF_022747635.1. NCBI lineage: Eukaryota > Metazoa > Arthropoda > Insecta > Odonata > Calopterygidae > Hetaerina > Hetaerina americana. The sequence goes on from NW_027286069.1 coordinate 35,982,794, forward strand.
ATTTATGGCAAGGGATAGAAAAGCCTAACTTTAAGGGAAAAAACGACCATAGCCACAAAATAAAAATAAGGACTCAAAAAACCAATAAGAAAAAATACTCTTTTTTAAATAGAACCATAATTGATTGGAATCAGCTGCCTGGAGGTTTGTTTGAGCACTTTCCATCCAATTTTAGAAGTTTTAAGTTGAAATGTAAAGCAGCCACTGGGTAATAAACTTCATTGTAGTCATGAAAATATTGTTTGTATGTGATGTGGACGGCATATTGTATGTGATGTGGAAGTGTCATTATGTAAAAATATTTTATCTCTTCTGTTTTTATGTGTTCGTATGTAATTTTCGTTGTAGAGTTATCTTTGACCTAACCTGACCGTTGCCACCAGGAAATTTGCCTAATTGCAACGTAATTGTGTAAAATAAAATAAAATAAATAAATATATATATATATATATATATATATATATATATATATATATATATATATATATGTGTGTGTGTGTGTGTGTGTATGAGTAAAATTTATTCTTTAAGTTAGCCATTTCATTTTTAAACAAGAGTATAAACCTTTTTTTAAGAAAAATGGTACATTCGTTATGCATCTCCAAAAGAAGTTGGTACGGCTGATTCTCGGAAAACTTTAAACAAAGATAGGTTTTTACAGTCAGCACTATAGTCGGAATTCGGATTTTCTTTTTCCATTAAAATATTTATCATTTAACCACTGGTTGAAAATATGGCACTTTGCCGGGACTAGTACATTGCTGCAAGGCATGCGTGAGAGAAGATGAGGACCATGAATCCTAACACTCACGATTCCAAAACCTTTCACGAAATGCACTCGAGTCTCAGACTACGAGTCACCAAAAACTGCCCACCGCACGATCGATCCTCTCCCACCTGCAAGGAAACCTGTGAGAGAGATCGCCGTCGGTCGTTAACGGTGCCACTCATAGCCCTACGGAAGGCGCTCGTGGTCAACAGAGAACGCCAGCGACCCCCCTCACTCCCACCGCAGCGGCAGTAGTAGCCCCCCCCTCACCCCCCAAGCCCTTAAGTAGCACCCTTGAATCCCTTACCTAGGCACACAAAAAAATCATCACCGCGAGTGCGGAGGGAGAGGCCCCTTTGGCCACGGATCAATCCGTTCGACCAAGCCGAATGAGATTAGTTCGTCCTCGTGGGTCAGGAGGAGCCACCATCGATCGAAACTCCCCCGAATGAATAAGTGAGGAGGGGTGGGGGAGGAGTAGGATCACCTAGATGCCGTGGGCGGAGGAGGAAGTGTGGAGGAAGTCTTTCACCGAAGAGTGGGCGACAAGGCAGAGAGAATGTGTATGTGCGTGTGCGTGTGAGGAATGAGTCCGTCTGCGTGGAATGGGGTGGGCAGTATTCAGAATAGTGCGGGGGCCGAATTTCGGATCCAGCGTCCGTGAAAGAGCGAGGAAGAGGGGGGGAGGGGGGCCGAGATGAGGGAATGGGATAGGGGAGAGTGAATGGGCGGGAGGACGAGAATAAAGGGATGGGGACGTAAGGAACGGGAGGAGGCCCCAGAGTTAAGACATCTGCATACCAATCTATCCCGATCCCTTCTCCCTTGCCATCTACATCTCTCTCTTCTGTCCGCGCGCGTCCGAGTGGCGGACCCAAAGGAGAAGGGTGAACGAGGAAGGAGGGCGAACGGTGAAGGGCGCAGGCAGAGGGAGAGAGAGAAAGAGAGCGAGTGGACCACGGGAATCTGAGAAGAAAGAAAGAGGACCTGAAAATGTGAAGAAAAACTAAATAGAGAGAGAGAGAGGGAGGGAAAGAGGGTGGGAAGGGGCCAGAAGATGGATGCTTCTTTTTTGTGGGAGAAGTGAGGGGGGGATAAGGGCGGCGGTGAATGAGGCATTGACGGGTTTTACGAGGACGAGGTTACTTCCTATACCTTTCTTCGGAAGAATGCCTTGTAATCATGTCCTCAATGTACAAGGAGTGCGATAAAATATCACATCGGAGCTGCAGCCAAAAGAGGAAAAATCGATTTCCCACGCTGAGCATTTCATAATTTTCGCATCCTCTTAATTTTTGTGTCAAGGGAAGAATATACGATGCATCTATCCATGCAAACGGTGATGAATGCTTTTACATACAAAACTTGCCTCCGTATTATAAGATCCGGTAAAAGTGAAGATGCAGTTACTTAATTATTGCAATTTCCTTAATTACTTATGCATAGTACATGGTAAACGTGCAGTTATAACTTCGTTTAAGATCACAAACATTCAGAGCCGAAGCAAAACAGACGATGAGTCAGAGAATGTATTACTGTCTTGCTCACTTCAGTAAGTATTACCGAGAGGGTCTAGTTTGAACATATATGCACTAGTGACAAAGCCACATGGTTCCTCCTGTTTGCCGTAGCAAATTGTTATAATTTAAATACATGTGATGACTTGCACTATTCATTTACTTGGAAATATGTGGTCACATCCGCGCATGGTTGGTTGTATTATCAGCTATAATAGTCAGCATCAGGGAAATCTTGGTGATCTTCTCTTGGAAAAATTGAAATGACTCGAGGCGTAAATTGGAAAAAAATCTCTGACGGACGCTGTCTTACATTTTTAATATCCTCCACGCGATGCTCATATCAAGATTTATCACTGGTTTAATCACGATTATTTATAGTATTTCAGTGTCTTTCAAATCGGTTATAAGTGAAAAAACAAGGGGATCTAGATGGTGTGGGGGCTAACGTACTGGCTTCCCACCTAGAGGGCCCGGGTTCTAAACCCAGCGGTGTTGAATATTTTTCAGAGGTATCTCGATCCCTACTTCAGGTGCTTTGTGGAGGACACTTTGAGTGAGTACGCCGTCCATCGGATGGGACGCCCCCGGCTCTCCACCCTTCATCCTTTCCTGTCCATCCCCTATGGCGCAAATAACCTCAGCTGTCGGTCGCCTCCCCTAAATACTGTTACTATGAAAAAACAATATAGTACCGAAAAAATACATTCCGTTCAACGAAGAATTGACAGTTTAAAAACAAACCACGTGGGGAAATCTTACTTTCAATAGATGGGTCATTAAAATACACATTTTATGGCTGAATATTGTATGGTTAAAATAGTTTGAATATTTTAAAACCTCATTTGAATACACCTTAGCCCTGTTTCAACTAGACGATTCGAAGACAGTTTACTGGAAATAAATTATTGTCATTGGCATTCCACCCTGAAACATTAAAAAGAATTGATCAAATGGATCATGTTAACTCTCAGATCAATATTACAAAGCCCAGTTTTTTTCGATCCTGAAATCACGCATACACACGAACACAGACGTATGGAGTGGGGCTGATGACTTGAAATAAAAATGCTCTAAGTGTATACGACTGGGGAGAAAAACAAGTGGGTGGAGATTAAGGAAACGAGAAGAAGCAAAGATAACGGGCTCAAGACCACCAACGCGTCCGCATAATTTCGCGGAATAGGAAGGAGCCACCGAGGAGGATTTGCATTCCTCCTTATCCTCAAGAATCTAGTTTCAGTGGCCGCTCATCCGACGCACCCACGCCCGTCAGTGTTACCGTTTCGAAATTCCCGTCGTGCATTTCTACAAGTGCCCTGGGCAACAAGCCATCGTTTGACAAAATTGAGCACGGGAAACTGGGTAAGATTGTGAGACACTGCGGGGGTTTGGCGGAGGTGGGCGTCCGGGTTGGAACGACCCCCCGGCTCTTGCACTGCTCGGACCATTAGAATTTCACGCCGCAAGGTACTACTGGGATGCGATAGCGCTACGAAGGCTGGTCTGATCTCCGGAACTGACGGGGGGAAATGTGCGGAGCTCGGGCTACGCCCTTTAAAACTGCGCGGGCCTTCTCAACGTTTTGAGCGTAGATTTCAAGTTCGTTCTTACCATTGAGATCCAGAATAAATCCCTCAGGGAAAGAGCATAAGAACAAAGGAGTAAATTTTTAGTGCCGGCAGGCATCAATTCGGTTTCTAGGTTTTCCTTCTGTTCAGATGATCCTTCACATAATTTTATACTATCAACAATTAAGTTCTTGGCATCAATAATTGAAAACCCGTCTGGATTATCGGCAAATCTCAATTCTTCCCTTTCCAATGCTTATTTTACCACAACTTTTTTACCGTGTCATGTGCATTTTCTAATTAAATTAAAGCATTCCCACCTTGGTCTCTCTCTTAATCAAATATCAAACATCAATACGAAGTGTGTGGAATTACAAATTCAATAATTTCATTTTATTTCAACATATCAATAGAATGTTCAAAATTCGAAATTTGATAACCCTACAAGGTAATTGTCCTGCTTCGGAATTCAAGATATTGCATTTGAAAAATCAAGTAAAATAGCGACCACATTTATCAAGTCGAAGAAGTGTTCCTTCAGCTGGAATACATTCCTCTAAAGTGACCCATAACTTGCCGATAATTTTGATCCAATCCAAATGAGACGTCAATATTCTACTCTTTCAATGGTAGCAGAGCAAGCAGTTGGATGTAAGCGTTTGCATCATCTTCACCCCATGCCACCGTTTAACAAACTAACAATATCCCTCCAGGTTTCTCTACTATATCCCTTAGCAGGAGAAAACGATACGGTGGACGACGAAACCAGTTAAGGCCAAGTCCGCTCACGCAGCTATTTTTGGACATTTCGGGAGTGTGGAGCAACACGGAGGAGAACACGCTCAGCGCCACTCAATCGCAGGGGGGAACAAAATGCGTGATCGATAAATGATTTCCCAAACTCGTCAGTGACGTTTGATAACGTCCCCCGGCCTTACAAAGGATCATGCCCAGGGCCGAGAAAGCGACGCGACAGTTCAGTGAACCCCAGGCTCAATGTTTTACTCCGGATGTATTTTCGACGTAATCCACATGTCGAGCATTGAATTTCTAAACTTCAGGGATAGTCTCTTCGAGCGGAAAATGACGGCGCACTGATTTGTTTCCTCGCTCTTGCGAGGGTAATTCGATTTCCTCGGCTTCCCTCCCGCTTAGATTGATTTCATCTCACGATAGGAGAAACAGGAAAGGGCAAAACAAAATGGCATTTTTGAAGATGAGATTGAAAAAAATGTGGCATACGCAGGCGGCAGGCACCATTGAAAGAGATGAAAATATATTTTTGCTCTTTTATTGAATGGCAACGGCATCTCAAAAGGGAAGTAGCAGAAGCACGAATGTGGTGCAACTTTAAATTATGCCATTCAGAATCCACTTCGGCCTTACAGGTTAGTCTACCTTATATCTTACTTAGTGGCTCAATTCAGGAAGCAAAAAAAGTGGATTGAAATTATTTCGATCGACAAATGAATTTTAAAGTCCGTGTTAGAAGAAAGAATGTTGTTAGAAGAAGAGTTGGGGGAGGAAAAGAATTATCCATGTTATACGGAATAAAAGAATATGCAAGGTTTGCGGAATTGAAGATGGGAATAAGGGCTGATGAAGAAGATACTGCTTTTCCACATAGAATTTTTTTTTATCACGACCTAGGTTTCGCCACAGCGTAACATCTTCTGGAAAATTGGAAAATTTTTGAACAC